>NC_137498.1:1820000-2347500 GCF_041902795.1 Electrophorus electricus
ATATATATATATATATATATATATATATATATATATATATATATATATATACATACACACACACACACACTATATTGCCAAAAGTACTTGCTTGTCTGCATTTGCAGGCAAATGAACTTGAGTGACATCCCAATCTTAAATGATAGAGATTAATATGATTCCGGCCCACTCTTTGCAGCTGTAACAGCTTCAACTATTCTGGGAAGCTTTCCACAAGGTTTAGGAATGTGTTTATGTGAATTTTTTACCATTCTTCCCGAAGCGCATCAGACACTGATGTTGGTCGAGAAGACCTGGCTCGCAGTCTCCACACAAACTCATCCCAAAGGTGTTCTATCAAGTTGAGGTCAGGACTCTGTGCAGGTCAGTCAAGTTCTTCCACAGCAAACTCATTCATCCATGTCTTTATGGACCTTGCTTTGTGAAATGGTGCGCAGTCATGTTGGAACAGGAAGGGGCTATCCCCAAACTGTTCCCACAAACTTGGGAGCATGAGATTGTTCAAAATCTCATTAAAGCATTAACAGTTCCTCTCACTGGAACCAAGGGGTCGGGCCCAATTCCTGAAAAACAACCACATGCCAAAATCCCCCCTCCACCAAACTTTTCACTTGGCACAATGCAGTCAGACAAGTACCGTTCTCCTAGCAACTGCCAATTCCAGACTCCCAGACAGAGAAGTGTGGTTAATCACTCCAGAGAACATGTCTCCACTGCTCTAGAGTCCAGTGGCTTTACGCCACTGCATCCAACGCTTTGCATTGCACTTGGTGATGTAAGGCTTGGATGCAGCTGCTCGGCCATGGAAACCCATTCCATGAATGCACTGTTATGCACTATTATGCACCTATGCACTGTTCTTGAGCTAATCTGAAGACCACATGAAGTTTGGAGGTCTGTGGGGATTAACTCTGCAGAAGGTTGGGGACCTCTGCGCCCTATGCGCCTCAGCCACCCCGCTCTGTCATTTTACGTGGTCTACCACTTCTTGGCTGAGTTGCTGTCATTCCCAATTGCTTCCACTTTGTTATAATACCACTGACAATTGACTGTGAAATATGTAGTACTGAGGAAATTTCATAATGGGACTTGTTACACAGGTGGCATCCTATCATGGTACCACGCTGGAATTCAGTGAGCTCCTGAGAGCGACTCATTCAGATGTTCTTCCTGGCATCTGCTGGAGTTATTCTCCCAGTTTGTGGGGTAACAGCTCATAGTGCTCCGAATACTATGGGAACCACAGTTTTTATATCTGTTATTTTATCCATTAGTTATTTTTTTTGTGTGTGTTTCTTGGTCTTGATGTTGCCATCATGTTAGATCTCTCAGTACGACCCTCTTCTGCTGTTTGTCTATGAATATATATATATATATATATATATATAATAATCAGTTGACCTTTCCCGTCCCAATACTTTTGCTTCCCACATTATGTTTATGGGGATTCCATCCCAATACTTGTGTTTCCAACATTATGTTTATGAGGAATTGATCCTGATGTTGATCATGAGCCACAGCATGAAGGCTTCAGCAGGGAGGAGTGTTTGAGTAGAGAAGTGCACATCTATAAATGACAGCTGCTCTCTCTTCTGTGTGGCTTTTGGTTTCTCACACAGACACAGGTAAGGCCTGACAGAGATAGCAAACAATTATAAGACTCAATAATCCTTAGGACCATTTATTTTTAATATTCTTAATACTACTATAATGTATTTACAACAGAATAAAAATGTACTGTTTGTAAAATATTTTATTGGTCATTCAGAATATGCAAAATTACTCAAAAGAGAATTAAAGTGTGGTATAACATATATAATATCAATTACTCTTTAATAATCCTTTACATTACCATTTCTCTTCACAGTGTGAAAAGGATCCCTGAAATTATGGATTTAAAGGACATCTTAAACCACAATGGGAAAATAGGAAATCTTTCTCTATGTTATGAAAATAATTCCAACTCTTGTCAGAGACTATTTGTCTATCCACCGGCTGTGAAAGTTATGTCTTATTTTGTGCTTGTTGCCATTATACTTCTAACACTGTTAGGCAACCTTTTGGTGATCATATCTATAACTCATTTCAAGCAGCTCCACACACCAACTAACTATCTCACTCTGTCTCTAGCTGCGGCTGATTTGCTTGTAGGAGGACTTGTGATGCCTCCCAGTATGATACGCTCTCTGGAGACCTGCTGGTATTTGGGGACCACATTCTGTAAAATACACACCAGTCTTGATTTAATGTTGTGCACTACCTCTGTTTTAAATCTGGCATTTATCTCTGTTGAACGATATTATGCAGTATGTCACCCTCTGCTGTACCACAGTAAAATGACTCCTCTCACTACTGTACTCATGATTGCTGTTTGTTGGAGTATTTCTGCTGCTGTGGGATTTGGGATGGTGTTTCTGGAGCTCAGCATTCAAGGTACTGAAAGCTACAGTAATATATTATGTGAGGGGGGGTGTATAAGTATTCTAGGACCTGTGGCAGTTCTGGTAATTTCATTGTTCAATTTGTATATCCCCACCATTGTTATGCTAAGCATTTATCTGAAAATATATCTTGTGGCACAGAGACAATCGCGTGTAATACAAAATACTCAAATAAACACATCCAGAGCGCAAAACACCATTAGTAAGGCAGAGAGAAAAGCCACTAAAACATTAGCCATCGTTATGGGGGTTTTTCTTCTGTCCTGGGCACCACTGTTTATCTACAGTATTACTATTATATTTCAGGGTTTGAATGGTCCTCCACAGATGTTTGATTTCTTTGGTTGGATTGCCTATGGTAATTCAGCATGTAATCCCATCGTGTATGCATTCTTCTACACATGGTTTAGAAAGGCCATTAAAGTTGTTCTACAAGGTAAAATATTCCAAACTAATTCTTCAAGAACAGACCTGTGCTCAGAGAAACATTTGTGACTGGTCCTTTTACATGTTTTTCAGTAATTTACTATTGTTTTCCCATCTCCAACAACACTGAGTTTCTCTTGTCTTAAACATATTTCAGATCTTATTTCTTATAGTACATTTCTCCACCCCCAAAAAGATTTAAAACTTTACTGTTTTCTCTGCCTGATGCTTTAGCTTTTATACATATATTTCTATATATATATTGCTATCTAACTGGGAGATAATAGTTGAAAAATAAAGATATTTCTTTTTTGACATGTATGCACACTAAGATCTTTTGCTCATGATGTCAAGTTAATGTAAGAAATTGGAAATCTGGTTAATATCATGTTTCCATGCTGCATCTCAAAAATATAGAACCAGTTTTAGGTGAACCAGGTACTCTGCCTTGAATCCTTCTCATCTTGTTCTTCTTGCTCCGTGTCACTCATGCCCATACTTTATTAAGGCTTCTGAAGACACTTGTCTTTTGAGGAAATATTTGTTACTTACTCAATAACTACTCTATTGCAGCTCAATATTGTAGTGTAGCACTCCTCTCCTTGTAGAGAAAGAAATGTTTGAGTGATCTCCCATTTCACAAAACAGTCGACTATTTGTGAAGTGAGCTTTTCCACAAACATAAACATACACTCTTGTAGGGCCTGTAACTTGGTCTGATGCATCAAATCAGCCCCGGTGCCGCCACAGGCCTGTATCAGTGCTCACGTGTTTCTCCCTCCCACCATGCAGGCCTGTATCAGTGCTCATGTGTTTCTCCCTCCCACCATGCAGGCCTGTATCAGTGCTCACGTGTTTCTCCCTCCCACCATGCAGGCCTGTATCAGTGCTCACATGCTTCTCCCTCCCACCATGCAGGCCTGTATCAGTGCTCACATGTTTCTCCCTCCCACCATGCAGGCCTGTATCAGTGCTCATGTGTTTCTCCCTCCCACCATGCAGGCCTGTATCAGTGCTCACGTGTTTCTCCCTCCCACCATGCAGGCCTGTATCAGTGCTCATGTGTTTCTCCCTCCCACCATGCAGGCCTGTATCAGTGCTCATGTGTTTCTCCTTCCCACCATGCAGGCCTGTATCAGCGCTCACATGTTTCTCCCTCCCACCATGCAGGCCTGTATCAGTGCTCATGTGTTTCTCCTTCCCACCATGCAGGCCTGTATCAGCACTCACATGTTTCTCCCTCCCACCATGCAGGCCTGTATCAGTGGTCACGTGTGCTTCGGCAGCAGAGGATTATTTTGCAAAAATAATTCACATTGTCTGCATGAAATGTTACACTCAAGAGTGATTCTCTCTCATTCCACCATCTCTGTGAATATTGTGCCCAGTTGTGTTTAATACCATGTGGTGAGTGGTGAGTTTATTCAGTCACCCAAATCAGTTGAGATAGAAGTCTTATAAGATGTTCATTATTTTCACATCTGTGTATCTATTTTGGCATATAATTATGAAATAATAGTTCACACAATAAATTAACAAAAAAGAGATATTTTGCACATACAGCGAAATCAACGAAAGAGCAGTGAAATGGAGCAGGTGTAGTGTTCCAGTCTCTTCTCTCGCAGTATGTCTACAGCAGCTCTACCACCTGCAGCCTCACGTTCTAAAAGACAACACCATCTGGACATTTTAATATGCCTGATAGACATGTAAATGTTGGAACCAGTATTCCGGTTTATGGGTTCTGATTGGATAACACTGTGGTTAAATCTTCAAGCCAATAACTATTCTGCTGTAACCCCGAGGATCCAATGGGCTGAACCATTTTGCAATATTCCTGCTTTAAAACACCTGTCACTTGACACTTAGAGCTTAACACCTAGTGACACTTATCATTGTTAGAGACACTCATCACTTTTAGACACACTCATCACAGTTAGGGACAATCATCACTGTTAGGGACACTCATCCCTTCTGCATGGCTAATTTGGAGAGTGGCGTCTCCGCCCCAGGTAGTGTGGATCCTGTGGTGGCGATTCAGCCAGGCAGACACAAACCTCTTTGCCTGTCATGACCTATGAAGGATGTTCTTCTCTTTACAGTACAGAGTAGCTCTTATTGTCATAGTCCATCTGTGGTCCAGCGTCCGGTCCTACGCTTTTCCCTCAGTCAGTGTGATCTCCCTCTCTAGCCAGGGTGAAGGAGCAGGGTTTGATGGCCATGGCTGGCAGACATGATTTCCCACCTCTGTGCTCAGATATAGGTCCTCCTGCTACACACAAACCAGTTGTCCTACTCTGTGAGAGGTCAAACCTCGGTGCTCTAGGTCTTCCCCCTCAGTTCTTGTTACTAACTAGAGGCAAAGTGTAGGACTCTATATAACAGTAAATCCAGATATTTCAGAAGTGGTGTGCATACCTCGGTTTAGCAGGATAACTGACACTTTGTTATGGTTGTCTACACTGGTGGCTGTGTTTACTTTGTTATTGCATTGTAAAAGGGTTGCAATGATCTCCGTCACTCTCTGTATTACAGAGAGAGGTCCTACTCCATCTGTGTACTAACCTACCATCACGTGTTTGTGGGCACAGATTCGAATATGGTTGAACTTTGTGCTATAGCTTTCACACTGCCCACCGGGACCTCTTTTTCCATGCACGCACGTACACGCACATGCATGCAAATAGTCAGTTCACTCAGTGTCTCATTTGTTATAAATTTGTTGTTGTGTTGTTTTGACTAATAAATGTATCTCCCAAGTGTAACCTCGTTGCCTGAATTGTTGTATCTCATTTATAACCTGAAGCCAGAACTAATATTCAACCTTAGCCTTCAGAGCGTACTTATTAGTATTATCACCATTAGAATTTACTATAAATGTTTGACATGGTTGATAAGATTAAAACAAATAATTGAAATTTTAGTGCTATTAAATTAGATATCAATATTGACCTAATGCTGATAGAGTAAATTTAATATCAACTAAACTTCATAGGTAATTTATTGAGAGTGATTCCCTTAATAAATTTGGCCAGCACCCACAGCTGTTATTCTTCTATTTAAAAGGTTAATGAAATGATCACCCAAGTTGTTGAAGTGGATAGAAATTTAGTTTGGATGGGCATCAGTTAATCTACTTCATTCTAATGCCATAAATGTAAATCTATATCACCCCTCCAGCAGGTCCTGGGCCTGCCTCTTTGCCACTTTCTGGGAGATTTGCCTTGAACAGCCATTGTTAGAGTAAAAATGGAGGCATCCTTATAAGATGTCCCCAACCCCTCAATTTGCTCCTCACAGTCCTGAGGTGCAGTGAATCTCCTCCAAATCCTTCGCTGACTGTATTGGGGTAGTTTGTACAAGTTTGGTGTCAGAATCTACCTACGCTTGGCTGTAAACGCACAGACCTACAAATTACCTCAGCTCATGAACATCAGTTATTCCTTGGGGCTTTTCTGACTGCTTTAGTCCTATCCAGAGCTATTTCTCTCTGCCTTTGTGAAATTTTCAGGCCCAGGTGATCAACATTGCTACCTACTCTGCTCCTTATTGTTTATAATGTTGTTATTGTGGTGTCCATTGTTGGCTAGAGGAGGATCCCCCCTCCCCCATCGCCCTTTGAGTCCTGGTTCCTCTCAAAGTTTCTTCCTTGTGCTCTAGCGAGTTCACCCTTGGCTTGCTCAATGGGGCTTGGACTCAGACATTTGTAAAGCTGTTTTGTGACAACATCTGCTGTAAAAAAACACTATATAAATAAATTTGATTTTGACTTCGACAGATTGCACAATCCCCACACTTCTCTCAGCCTGGTACACTTCACCAGTATAAAGATCTCAGAGAAGTATAGATGTTTTGGCATCAGTAAAAAAAGTTGTTTATGCTGAACCTGACGTGCTTTGTTTGCGATAGGAGATCGGACTCAACTATTTTACATTTTTGCTGCAGTTAGTACTCCCATTAAAAGTTGTGTCACGTATCCCAAATAGATCATATTCCAGGTTCTTTTGTAAATTTTACATTAAAGGCTAAAATATGTGTTATTTAGACATATTAATTAAGTAAGGTATAGGCATTTAAAAAACAGTTATATAATTTAAATATAAAATAACATTTATAGTAGCTTGTAAGTCTACCGCTACCTCCCACACACTTGTCATCATTCACTGTGATGTTTCTGCCGTATGCCAGCTAGATATAATGGCCCAACCGTAATGAATATAAAGCCTAATTAACCACAGTTGGAATACTTAACTCTTCGTATGTTTTTGTAGAACATGTACTGTACCCTCCCCACTCTCTCTCATTCTGGCCAGTGACAGATGCCACGGTATCACAGCTCCAGCAGGGAGGAGTGTTTGAGCAGAGCAGTGCACATCTATAAATGACAGCTGCTCTCTCTTCTCCGTGGCTTTTGGCCTCTCACACAGGCACAGGTAAGGCCTGACTGAGATCCTTCAAAGCCATTTAGGTCTAATCATTTAAAATATTATTGTATGTATACTGTTGAACAAAAATATAATGTCTGTACATGTTTCTACAAATCATTTAAAGTGTGTTAGCTACAACTAACAGGAATACACTGAAAAAAAGTATTTGCTTTAAATTTAACTTTGGCACAGATAATATTGCATCAGTGCAGTTCTTTGTTATCTTATGTGTGTATTTATTTATTTACAAGTTTATTACTTGGATTTCAATTATTTTAATAATTAAATGTTTAGGTTAACATTTTATTGTTTCTACAATTTAACATAATTGATGGTTTCTTTAATTTAACATCATTTCTTTTCACAGTGGAAAAACAAACCTGAAATAATGGAGTTAAAGGACTACGTAAGCCCAAACAGGAGCACAGGAAACATTTCTCTATGTTATGAACATCATCCTAACTCTTGTCAGAGATTTGTCTATCCGCTGGCTGTGAGAGTTATGACTTATTTTGCCCTCGGCGTCATTATACTTCTTACACTCTTAGGAAACCTTTTAGTGATCATATCTATAACTCATTTCAAGAAGCTCCACACACCAACTAACTACCTCATTCTGTCTTTGTCTGTGTCTGACCTGCTTGTAGGAGGACTTGTGATGCCTCCCAGTATGATACTGTCTGTGGAGTCCTGCTGGTATTTTGGAACCACATTCTGTAAAATACACACCAGTCTTGATTTAATGTTGTGTACTGCCTCTGTTTTAAATCTGGCATTTATCTCTGTTGAACGATATTATGCAGTATGTCACCCTCTGCTGTACCACAGTAAAATGACTCCTCTCACTACTGTACTCATGATTGCTGTTTGTTGGAGTATTTCTGCTACTGTGGGATTTGGGATGGTGTTTCTGGAGCTCAGTATTCAAGGCCTGGAAGACTACAGTGATATTGAATGTGAGGGGGCGTGTTTAGTAGTTCTAGGGCCTGTGACAGCTTTGGTGATTGCAATGTTTAATTTATACATCCCCACCATTGTTATGCTAAGCATTTATCTGAAAATATATCTTGTGGCACAGAGACAATCGCGTGCAATACAAAATGCTCAAATAAACACATCCAGAGGGCAAAACACCATTAGTAGGGCAGAGAGAAAAGCCACTAAAACATTAGCCATCATTATGGGGGTTTTTCTGCTGTCCTGGGCACCACTGTTTATCTACAGTATTACTATTATATTTCAGGGTTTGAATGGTCCTCCACAGATGTTTGATTTCTTTGGTTGGATTGCCTATGGTAATTCAGCATGTAATCCCATCGTGTATGCATTCTTCTACACATGGTTTAGAAAGGCCCTCAAAATTCTTTTATATGGCAAAATATTCAGAAATCATTCTTCAAGAATAGAACTGTGTTCAGAAAAGAATTCATGAATGATCTTTGAAGTGTTTCAGTAGGTCATTAGTATTTGGCCAATACTCTTTCTATTAACGTTCTCTTTAACTGAAAAACATTTTCTTTGACACGGTTCCTTTTAGTAATTTCTACCATAATAAAAATCATAAAAACTAAAAAAGTTAACTATTTTCTATGCTCATATTTGCATATATTTAATACCATCTAATTGGTAGGTAATACATCACATATATTAAGTGCATTTATGGTACATTGCCTGTGTACAGCTGATGTACAGACCAGGAAAATAAGTCCACGTAGTGCACCACTGAGGAAGCCAATACGTCTGCAGCTTCATGAAGCCTAGGTCATAGGTCATAGATACAGCACCATCTGAACATGTGACACAACAGTTATAGCACCAGCATTCTTGGTTTGCATGAGTGTGTTAGCCACAGAGGCATGACTTGCAGTGATTACTGATCAATGTTATCATTTTATTCACATGTCAGATGCAGCTCTTGTTTCCAAGCAGAGGTTTACTTTAACGTGGAAATACATCAGTTTTCCTCCTCCCCAGCTTCTCAAAATACTCACTCAATTTTGCTTCATCTTTCTATTGATCGATTACACTGTATTTATATTTGTATTATACTGCATTATAGTTATATCTATATGATCAAATTCCATGAAACCGCCACCAAACCTGTCCACTCCCTGAGTCCTACACCCTTTGTCAACTTTGTCCAGAGCCCCTCCCTTGAATGATGTATACTTAGCACTTAACATGCCTTTCTTGCAAGGGGTCAGCCAGCTTGGTCTTGACTCACCAGATAGGGGCAGCAGAGCACTGATGCCCAGCCTGTGGATATGTGTGCTGAGATATCTGCTTCAGCCACTGGAGGGAAACAGATAGTCAGCACTTACCTGTTGGTAACTCAGTGGTTCATAAACTGGTTCATTTGAGGACAACAAACAAACCATGGTTTGGTTTGGTTTTTCATGTCATGTGAGCTGCATGTAAAAATAATTAATTTCATAAACATTGTTTATACTTTATAGTGGTAAAAATGAATTATTTCTCCTTTAATTTTCCCATTTGTTTATTTTGAGCTTTTGGTGGGCATACACATTGATAGTTCCATCCTTATTGGCTCAGTCAAGTAGGAGTCCCTGGAGCACTAAATTCAATTTCACTTTAGGGCATACAACCCCAACCCCACACACATGTACCGTAATACACTGTGGTTGTGTGTAAAATAGTTAGCAGGTAGGGAGGACCACCTTGCTTTGGAGAAGTTTCCTGATTGGTTAAAACTGTATTGCAGGCATTCAGTGGAGTCAATCCATTGTCACGAAAATGCTTTCCAGAAGGTGCAGTAGCATGCCTGTCCGAATTTATGCCCACTACTCAAAAAAGGGTTTATTAGGTGTGACAAATTTTGGACAAGAAGGCGTAGCTTGCAGTCAGCATTCCAATATATCCCAAAAGTGTACAGTTAAAGTCAGGAGTGTGTGCATCTGTTCATTCAGTAAAACATAGTAGATTCTGGTTTATTGGCCAAGCATGCTGACATGCACAAGGCATTTGGATTCAGCTATTGGTAATTCTCAAGCAATACAGGAATATTTCATGAACATTTTTTTTGTGCTGGTGTTGCTTCTATTTGGGACACTCTAGTGAGGAATGCAACAACAAATAGCTGATTTTTACACACAGCACTCTTCACCACAGTGAGTGTGTGTGATCTACCCCTTCACCATGGTGACTTTGTATGATCTACCCCTTCACCATGGTGAGTGTGTGATCTACCCCTTCACCATGGTGAGTGTGTGTGATCTACCACATCTAACTGGGGAGGATTTAGCAATATAGATATACTGGGTGACATTCTATGGCTACATTTAAAGTCATTTAGCTCTTCAGTACAAATCACTGTACTGTCATTGTTGGACATTGGGTATGTTAATTCACTTCCTCCCCTCTAGCATTGTGGTCTCCCTATTACCTGTCATGTTACGGCCCCGCCCCCTCCTCAAACATCTTGGTGTGTGTGTGCGTGTGTGTGTTCATCCGTGTTGCCACGCCCTTTCGCCCTTTTCCACCTGTTCTGTATTATGTGTAATCCTCTTATGTGTATATATGTCTCTTGTGTTGTAATACGTGTTGTTGGTGTTTGAAAGGTGTTTAGTGAAGTGTGGAGAGTTAGATGTGTCGTCTATGTGTTAAATAAAAACGTATGTTTGAACGTGCCCCTTCTCTGCATCCTGTTAGCCTCGAATCATCACAGTAACCTGTCTCGTGTTCTTGTTTTGCTTTGGTGTTCCTGATTCCTCACCTCTGCCCCTTATTAATTGCACCTGCTTCTCAATTTCGCTTGCTTACTTGCATATTTACACCTTTGTCTTGTCCACAGTGCCATCTGATGAAATGAGAAGTGTTGTATTGTCATATTTTTCCTTCTGCCGGCATTATTACCTACAAGTAACAGCTTAGAGATTAAAATTTGTATTCACTATTGTTTCAAATTGTGTATCAAGCTCAAGTAATGGCCGGTTAACCTAATTGAATTAATATTAATTAATGACACTATTAGTTGATTTTATGAGTCTGTAGCTTATAAAGGGTAGATGTAGGAACAGTGAGAAGCCCAGCAAAAGAACACCTTAGAAAGTGAATAGATTTTTATTGAAGAAGATTGGACAGATAAGATGGTGTGAGATTGTTGAGAATTTTTATCTGAGAGGGATGATTTTTAGGTGTATGTGGTACTTAACAGGAATCCAGTGAAAATCCTGTTGAATGGGTGTAATGTGTAAGAGTAACCTGATGGGAGTGAGAAGATGAGCAACTGTCATGATTAGTCCCTCCCAGGTTCCAGCTTCCGTGGTTTCCCTGTCTTGTGTGTTTTGGTTCCATGCCTTAGTTTCATTTTCTCCTCCCCTCATTTGATTGCTTGCACCTGTCCCTTGTTTCTACCTTTGGTTCTTGTATTTAAACCCTGTCTTGCTCCCTGTGTTTTGGGCTGTTTGTTGTTAGGCTTCATTGTGTTTGTGTTTGATTGTTTTGCAGTATTTGCAAAGCACATGTTTGTACTCTGTGCCTTTGTGTTATCTTAGCTTCCTTGTTCCCTAGTCTTTGTTATAACCCGTTTCCTGTTTGCCTTCGTGTACTTTTGCTTTCTGTTTCCTAGCTTTTGTGTATCCTAGCCCTTGTCTTGTTGTTCATGTATCCCTGTGCTCTCCCTATGACCCTGGACTGCTTTAATGACTGATTCTGGATCTGCCCCTATTAAATCTCGCTTTTCTCTGCACATGCCTCCTTACCAGTCATCGTTACAGCAGCAGAGTTCTGAAGAGCTGCTGATGTCATGGAGAGAGTTTCAGTAGTTCAGGTGGCTGAACATAAAAGCATGAACGAGAATTTGTTTTGTTGATTTAGTAGTGAGATTTGGGTGTCATCTGCATAGCAAGTGAATTCCACTTTGAAATTACATAAGATTTGTCCAAAGGAAGGTTTGTTGATTATAAACAAGAGCGGTCCCAAGTCTAAGCTTTGTGGAACGAGGTGGAGGAAGAATACTTCACACTGAGATAGGGAAAGAGGAAAGAAATAGGAAAGGTAATCGTAATTGACAGGTGCAGGGCATTCATATTCATGAGATCATAAAAGACATTATGTGTGGTTTGTTGACTGTGTTTGTTTGTTTGTTCCACAAGTGTAGTGGTTTGTGAAAGTGACATAGATTTTGGAGGACAATAGATTCATAATGCAGTTATAGAATACAGTACCATAAAGGCAAGATATTCAAAAGATGTTACCGTTGTAAAGGTAAGCTCTGTCACATTAGTTTTGTCAATGAAGATTACTGCTAGACCATCCCTTCAACTACTGGAGCAGGGCTTGCAAATGTAATTAAAATTAAGTTGTGTTACCTGATTTAGGTCTTAATATCAACATCTTGTTGCCATGTTAGAAAGAATATGGGAGTAGTATTGTCTATTATTAATTCCGGCAAAAGTGATGATTTATTACCAAGAGAATGAGCATTTAGTAGTGCAAAGGAGGTGCTAAAAAAGCACAGGTAGCACTTATTGGGATAAAAAACAGTGTTGTTAACAGAGATTAATATGCAACTAAACTAATGACTTGTACTTTATTTTCCCAATAAAAAGGCTTAAATATATATTGATGATATGCTAAACATGAACAAGAGTATTCTTTCATCTTTTAATGGCGAAGCGCACACAGCAAACAGACTGACAGGGATGTAGTAAAGGGAAACACAGGGCAGGGGTATTGAAAAATAAAACACATCACGAAGATTTGTAACACAGCTCCAGTAGACCAATTAAGGTAAACAGAACAAGACTGGACTGAATAACACACAAACAAGGATCAGTTATTTTTTAAAACAAAATTAACCATTAACTAATTTCCAAATGCTTGGATGAGCACCCTCCCCACTCTCTCTCACTCTGGTCAGTGACAAACGCCACGGTATCACGACTCCAGCAGGGAGGAGTGCTTGAGCAGAGTGTTTGTGCGTTTATTTATTTACGAGTTTCTTGCACACTTAGATTTTAATTATTCTTTTTCTTTTTTTTAAACATAATTGATGGTTTCTTTAATTTAACATCATTTCTTTTCACAGTGGAACATGTGACATAAAATGGACATAAAGGACTACGTAAGCCCAAACAGGAGCACAGGAAACATTTCTCTATGTTATGAACATCATCCTAACTTCTTGTCAGAGATTTGTCTATCCGCTGGCTGTGAGAGTTATGACTTATTTTGCCCTTGGCGTCATTATACTTCTTACACTCTTAGGAAACCTTTTAGTGATCATATCTATAACTCATTTCAAGAAGCTCCACACACCAACTAACTACCTCATTCTGTCTTTGTCTGTGTCTGACCTGCTTGTAGGAGGACTTGTGATGCCTCCCAGTATGATACTGTCTGTGGAGTCCTGCTGGTATTTTGGAACCACATTCTGTAAAATACACACCAGTCTTGATTTAATGTTGTGTACTGCCTCTGTTTTAAATCTGGCATTAATCTCTGTTGAACGATATTATGCAGTATGTCACCCTCTGCTGTACCACAGTAAAATGACTCCTCTCACTACTGTATTCATGATTGCTGTTTGTTGGAGTATTTCTGCTGCTGTGGGATTTGGGATGGTGTTTCTGGAGCTCAGTATTCAAGGCCTGGAAGACTACAGTGATATTGAATGTGAGGGGGCGTGTTTAGTAGTTCTAGGGCCTGTGACAGCTTTGGTGATTGCAATGTTTAATTTATACATCCCCACCATTGTTATGCTAAGCATTTATCTGAAAATATATCTTGTGGCACAGAAACAATCGCGTGCAATACAAAATGCTCAAATAAACACATCCAGAGGGCAAAACACCATTAATAAGGCAGAGAGAAAAGCCACTAAAACATTAGCCATTGTTATGGGGGTTTTTCTGCTGTCCTGGGCACCACTGTTTATCTACAGTATTACTATTATATTTCAGGGATTAAGTAGGCCAATACAATTATTTGATTTATTTGGTTGGATTGGCTATTCAAATTCAGCATGTAATCCCATCGTGTATGCATTCTTCTACACATGGTTTAGAAAGGCCCTCAAAATTCTTTTATATGGCAAAATATTCAGAAATCATTCTTCAAGAATAGAACTGTGTTCAGAATAGAATGCATGTATTATTTTTTGGAATACTCTCAATAATTTTGTAAATGTTTGGCCAACAGTATACTTTCAACATGTTCATTTCTCTTTAATAAAAAAAAAAAGCTATTCCCAATTGATTTTTTTCATGCATAGTAATTTTCACCTTAATAAATTAATATAGAAATTAATTGTTCACAATTTTATTTGATTCTTTTAATTTCTATACTCATATTCAAAGTTAGTATCTAACTGAAAGATTCACAAATAATAAAGACATTGCTCCTTTATCATGTTCTCTCTCCTATGTTTTACTTATACAGTAAAATGAATGTAAGGATATAGAATTAATTATCCAGTCCTATTACTACAGAAGACTGTATGCCTGTAGCATCTTGTCACCTCTGTTTCACAGAAACAGGAGCACCTGGAGATGGAATGACCCAAGAGACCTGTTTTCTGGATTTGGGTGGATTTATCATCCTTTATTTAAACAAGTGGTGCACGGCTTTTGCCACCTAATAGACTATTTGAAACAACCTACCCTTTGAACAAGTGTGCAAAGGTTTTACAATACAAACTTGTCATCATTAGTGAAAGCTTCTTTTAACAGGAGCTTGGCAGAGACAATATGTAGTTGTCCGATGGTTGACAAAATATCTGTCAGAGATTTCTCTCTTCAAATTAGGTTCAGTACAAGTGAGAAACAGCACAAGAAGCATTCAAAAAATCAAGAATAAGCTTTATTACAAAGAAGCAGTTCAGTCTTGAGGGGAAAAATGTTTGCCTGTTTGTATTTGTGTTAATATCCCAGTTATTTTGCAGAGGGGGAATCTTCTCATTGTGTGTGATTGGCTTACTAGAATTCTCTCTTGCTCGAAGTGACTGCCAGCTGTTGGGTGTATGATGTAGCTATAGCAGATAGGATCAGGTCAGACATGTGTATGAAATCAGATTGAGCTCAGTAAAGTCTACACCTCAGTGATCTTGAGTTTGGTATGAGCTGGATGTATTAATAAGTTTCACTGGCTCTTTCTTACATCTAGAAATATGTTTACCTCCTCTCTCCCTGATACACACACACACACACATACCCACATACAGCTCAGTACACTCTGCACACACACACACACACACACACACACACACACACACACACACACACACACACACACACATTATTAAATTAAATTACTCCTGTTACTGCTCTAGTAATGATTGGTGTTTGCTGGAGCTACTCTGCTGCAGTGGGAATTACAATCATGGAGCTCAACAATTTAGGCACTGACCACTTTAATGATGCTTCATGTGAGGGGGTGTGTGCATTTGCCATGGGACCAGTGTCAGCTTTGTTCATTTCTTTGTTCTCTCTGTTCATCCCAACCATTATCATGCTATGCATATATATGAAAATATATCTTGTTGCACAGAGACACTCACATTCAGTCCACAACACTTTCTCTCAACTAAACACATCCAAAGGGCAGCCCACCATTAGCAAGGCAGAGCGCAAAACAACTAAAACACTGGGTGTTGTTATGGGGGGATTTCTATCATTTTGGACACCATTTTATATTTACAGCACAACTGTGACATTTACTGGTTACACTGGTCCACCACAAGTTTTGGAGGTAACTGGTTGGATTGGTTACTCAAATTCACTGTGTAATCCTATTGTGTATGCCTTCTTCTACAACTGGTTTAGAAAGGCTGTCAAAGCTATTTTATTAGGCGAAATATTTAGAAAGATTCATCAAGAATAAAGTTGTTCTGAGTAGAATAATGCATCATCTACAAAAGTCAACTCAACCGACTCATAATAAATATTTCCAGTACCATACTTAAGCAGTGTTCTGAAAGGTTTTCAGTCATTTGTATACATCTCATATGTGTGTACAGTGTTCAGCGTACCAACCAATATACAGTAACGCAAACACATACAACATACATTAAGATCGAAATTGATTTGTACAAAGATAATTTTTAATACTTTTCAAAGCTATTTCTGAATCTTTGTATAGCAAACTATAGAACTTCAGCACTCTAGAAAGGTGCACATAAGAAGAATGAAGTCTGTTTTAAATAATAAAAAAACAAATCCTCAAAGGCATTTTATTACTGTGCATCACAGCATGAAATAATCAGTCATACAATCATTACTGAGAAGGAGTCACATCCCCTGTCAAATCATTTTTGTTTTAAACAAGGATAAAATGACTGTTAAAAATCGCTCACCATTTCTCCAAAGCCATTAACCTACACATATTATGTAGGCTTTAGTGTAGTTATGTAGTGTATCCTGAAACGTGTTGAGGGGCCAATCAGTACACATAAACACTTACTGACTCACAATGGCTGAGTGAGTGAATCCATACTGTTAGAAGACACAGGGGTCACAGCACACCCATGCAGCAGTAGGCACAAGCTAGGTCTGCAAGTTACAGAAGTAAACAGCCATAAATAACTTGTTCTACTGTAAATATACTGACTCACGATGCTGTGAGCATGGAGCACAAAAGATGTGAGCTGTGTGCACAAAAAAACAGTTTATCGAACACAGACGACAAACACAAACAAGTAATACGAACTAGAATCAGGACAAAGTGAGAACAGCAACCGACAAACAAAGGAGCCATAATGGAGCGTTTATATACACACTATCACTGTTAATATGAAGCAGGTGAAACAAGCAATAAGGTAACAAGGAGCATAGTTACAAACAAGGGAAACAAGATCACATGGGTAAGTGTCACAAGGCAACAACAACAACAACAACACAGCCATGTGGCGGGCCATACCACCTGGTCAACAACAACAACACAGCCACGTAACGGGCCATGCCACCCAGTCAACAACAACAACAACAATAACAACAACAACACAGCCATGTGGCGGGCCATACCACCTGGTCAACAACAACAACAACACAGCCATGTGGCAGGCCATACCACCTGGTCAACAACAACACAGCCACGTGACGGGCCATACCACCCGGTCAACAACAACAACAACAACAACAATAACAACAACAACACAGCCATGTGGCGAGCCATACCACCTGGTCAACAACAACAACAAACAACAACAACAACACAGACACATGACGGGCCATACCACCTGGTCAACAACAACAACAACACAGCCACGTGGCAGGCCATATCACCTGGTCAACAACAACAACAACAACACAGCCATGTGACAGGCCATATCACCTGGTCGTCAACAACAACAACAACAACACAGCCACCTGGCAGGCCATACCGCCTGGTTTAGGGGGTGGGGAAGCATGCAGTTACAGATGCTATATGTCTCTTAGAGTAGCTAACTAGTTGTTAGTAGTTGATTGTTGTGATATCATCCAAATGCTGGCTGTTGCCAATCTCTTCAAAGAAATTATTTAAATACTTGCTCAACTAATCTGCAGGATAGAAAACAAATTAGGAATTACATCTAGCTAGTTAAATATATAAACTTACCTATAGTATAAGATCTTAATGGTTAATATCTGTGAGGTGAATGTTAATGACAATGTTTAAACTCTAGCAATCAGCTCTTTAAACTGATCTAAAATAGTCACACCACTCTCTGCACACAATTTCTCAAACAAAACAAACTTCTCTCTGGCAAATTTCATGTAGATTTGGCTGTTTTTTTTTTTTGCGTGTTTCTACACTTCGGTTGATAGGCTTCTGGCACCAATTCAAAAGCTTTCAAAATGGTAGATTTTCCAAGTCATAATCTGCTCCACATTCAAATAGGAGAATATTTACTGTGCTTTACCTGTAAGTTTGCACTGTAAAAGCAAATACCAAATGCTAGGTGGCCAGTTGAGTGTGGTAGCGATCAAAGATAAGGAAATACTTCATACTCCCTAAACACTGGCACAAACCTGATATGCCCACTTGCATCAAACACTGTATTTTCTAGAACAGGACTAGCTGGGTGGGTCACTGCACTGGAGGAGCGAGGCTTAGGAACAGGAGCTCTGGCATGAGTGGCAGTGACTGACACTGAAGAGACACTGGACAGACTTCTTGAGGAAGAGACACAGGCTTTTCCAAGCCAATGCTCATACTCATTAAAGCAACCTCTTTATCGGCCTCCACCTGAAACCCTCACACTCAGAGCAGTTCTTCCTCATGCTCCTTCCTGTCTTTTGATTTCCAGCTTAAGTACTTTTAATCTTATTGCGAACATAGGACCCCTCCCAGGAGTCCAATATCTATCAGGATCCATGCCTGACCTTCCTGCAGAGCCAGTCACAGCCTCTACTGTTTCCGTGCTTCGGGCCGAGTCAACAGTGAGACAAACAGTAATCTCTGCAAAGTCAAAAATAGACATGGTCTACAATCACAGAACCACAAGGTGCACCCCCCCCCCCCCCAAAAAAAAAAACCCAACCAGGAATTGGCAAATGCTAAGTAATTTCCCTGCAGAAAATCTCCAAAAGAAATCATCACCTAGAACAGTAGGGGCAATTTGGAAATCATTAAGAGAAATGGCTGGTTTTTTTTTAGCAAGCCCAGTCCCTTGGATGAGAAGCAACTCCAAATATGAATGGTCTCAAGATGCCTCACTTTTGGCATGACACAGGACTCATGATAGCGCTCACTTTTTCTTCTATGTCTGAAGGCGGTTTCATCAGAGAAAATCCCTATTTTTCCTGCAGAATATCAGTTTGTCCTTGTTTTTCTGGGAGAAAAGTGGCCCTTCTCGACACCAAGCCATCCTACAAAAGCATTCACCTCACTGTGCGTACATATGCACTCACACCTGCCTTCTGCCATTCCTGAGCAATCTCTCATCCAAAGGAGGTTTGCTCAAAAGTTTGCCTAAGGACACTGCTATGAATAAGGAATAGTATCAAAACATCCTCCAAGAACAAATTCTCCCAACAATCCAGGAGCAAGTTGGAGATAAAAAATGCATTTTCCAGCATGACGGAGAACCATGCCATTTTTGGTGCATAGCCAGGAGACCCCCCAGATCTCAATCCCATTTGGCAATCACTAAAAACAAGGAAATACCTGTTTTAAAATATGTGCTCCTAAATCTACAGGGTATTCAAGAGATGTATTGAGGAAACTGAGGAAATGTTTGGCTGATGGTGTAAGAAGGAAAATTTGGTAAATGTATTTTGATTCACTGTTATTGTTATGTCACATGACCAACACAGATGCGTGATTGAGTAGAAAGGCGTTCCTGCTACAGGACAGTGGTACTATAAATGAGAGCAGCTCTCTGATCTGTGCTGAACTGTCCTGGTGTGCAGACAGAGGTAAGGATGGACATGAATTCAAGCTATGTTTTTTTAGCTGTTGTTAATGAAAAGTTAGGAACAGTATTTAATAATTTTGAAATTTGAGTTTGATAATATATTATTACATAATGATCTTAACAGTAAATTCTTGATGTTATGTTTACCCACAGATGAAAGAAAATGCATAATGGACATCAGCCTACGACAACACTGGATGAGAGGAAACATTTCTCTTTGTTATGAACATCATTCTAACTCTTGCCAGAAGATAATCTATCCCCTGGTTATGAGAGTTGGGATGTATTTTCTCATTGGTTTCATTACATTTTTTACATTATTTGGAAACCTGCTGGTTATCATAGCAGTTGTTCATTTCAAGCAGCTCCACACTCCAACCAACTACTTCACTCTCTCTCTAGCTGTAGCTGATCTGCTTGTAGGAGGGGTTGTGATGCCTCCCAGGATGATAGACACTGTGGAGACCTGCTGGTATTTTGGAACTGTGTTCTGTAAAATATTAACCAGTCTTATTGTTATGTTATGTACTGTCTCTGTTTTAAATCTTGCTTTCATCTCTATTGAACGATATGTTGCAGTATGTCACCCTCTGCTGTACCACAGAACTATGACACCTCATGTTACATTAATCATGATTGCTGTTTGTTGGAGCTATTCTGCTGCACTGGGAATCATATTCCTGAAGCGTAATATGCTCCGTGTTGAACACAATAGTGAGGTTTTATGTAAGGGGGTATGTGTTGCAATAATAGAGCCAATGGCAGCTTTAATAGTTTCTCTGTTCTCTTTGTACATCCCCTCTGTTATCATGGTGAGCGTATATGTGAAAATATATGTTGTTGCCCAGAGACAGTCACGTTCTGTCCACAACAATCTCTCTCAACTAAACACACCCAGAGGGCAGCCCACTGTTAATAAGGCAGAGAGAAAAGCCACTAAAACACTGGCTGTTGTTATGGGAGTGTTTTTAACATTTTGGACACCACCTTCTATCTACACCACATATGTAGCATTTTCTGGTTATAATGGTCCACCACAAGTGTTACATGTGATTTCTTGGACTGTTTTTTCCAATTCAGCATGTAATCCTATTGTGTATGCCTTCTTCTACCGCTGGTTTAGAAAGACCATCAAAACTATTTTATTAGGCAAAATATTTAGGAAAAATTCCTCGAGAATTAATCTGTTCTGAGTAGAATAGTGCATCATCTGCTAAAATCAACTGCACTGACTTTTAATTCACATTTCTAATATAGTATGACATGTATTAAATAGTGGCTTGAAATTGTTTCTTTTACTGATGTGGAATATATACAGGACATGGAAAATTAGGACATTCAAAAAGTCACTTTATTAGAAGCACCTATTTTCAAATGGTTCCATATTAGATGCACTCATGTTATAATTATAATTGTACAATTAGACTACAGATACACATCAGTGCTGATCCTGTGTTAAAAGTGGTCTACCAAGCAACAGCAGGTCTTTGGTTAGATACTAACTAAAGCACTACACGATGGCTTATTATAATTGTTGTCCATGGTAACAGATGGGAAGTAGCCTGTAATCCACCTGTCGAACTATTTCTGAACCATGTCTGTATGTGGACCACTTTCTATCTATTCTTGTTATTGATTAGCTGCACCATGTGGAGAGTCCTGTAGGACATCACAAACTACAGAAGACCATCTCCCTCTGCTCAAGACAATAAAGATCTGGCTGATGACTCAGTATGTAACAGATTTAAAGATGTTTTAAAAAGTGTTAGTTGTAAGAGACAGCAGTCTAGCTTATCACTGGAAATATAATATATATATATATATATATATATATATATATATATATATATATATATATATATATATATATATATATATATATCACTTTCTAGGTTATTATATTATTGTTTTTAAAGAGAAATGACTGATATGTAATAAGGTCATAAAAGATATGATCAAACAGCCCCTGAGATTTTAAAGAAGAAACACATAGGTTTTCTTGCATATGACCAACATATTATAAAGTAAGATTCCGAACTGCTCAGAGTGACGCCAAGCCACTGGTTGTTCACCTCACTAAATCTGTGCAGCAGCTAATGACAGGTGCCCTTGTCAAAAGACAAAACAGTGCTCATGCTACAGGAAGCTCTATTTTAACCTTGGTGATAGTGTTTGGGTTCTGTTATGCCCCTGGCCCCAAAAAAGTGCTGTGGAGGGCATGGCTAGGATTCTCTTGGTGCAGTGTGCCTCTCTGTGGCTGTAAATAATTCAGAAAATCTAACTTAGGTGTGCGTATTTAGCTATTGATTTGTGTGAACAGTATCCATTAGAATCGTGTCTTGGGGATGGATATAAAGGGATGAGGTGTTGCACACATCTCTTTTGTCATGTGGACTAATCAAGCTTCACTGACATGACATGTGCATTTCAAATAGCCTGAGGGCCAGGTTTTGAGGTTGCTCATGGAACTACAGGAATACCCATTTCACCATCAACACCATTTCAACACTGCACTGTACACCTGTACAGTAATTCCCATGAGTAATGATTGTGAGCTTGAGGGCAAACACACATGCGGAGTACAGTCATCTCGTATGACAGAGTATAGAAAGTCAAATTCCGATACATGACTAACATTTTAGCAGGGATGAGGCGAGAGGCAGAACACAAATGCAGAAGGCTATTAAACAGAGACAAGGGGAAAACACTGAGGCAAAGTAACACGAACTAAGTATACAAATAAAACAAGGACGATAACAGCAATAGTGACAACGACTTCACACATGACCTTAGCAAAATAACCGACATGGGAAACCAAACACAAGGCTTAAGTAACCAAGACAATTAAAGACAATTAAAGGTGAACATAAGAACAACGAAAACCAAAACAAGGAATAGAATTAAGGAACAGATTTAGGGGCGGAGAAAACGAAACATACACGACAGGGAAACTATGAAAACAGGGATGCCTGGAGGTAGGCTACTCGTGACAGAACCCCCCACTAAAGTGTGCAACACTGGGGCACGCAAAACAGAACACAGGACTTGGATGAGACACCGACAAGCAGAATGGGCAAGGTGCGGAGCAGAGACAGGACCCAGACAAGACACAACAGACAGAAACAGGAGATTCAACAGGAGCAGACAAGGGAAAATATACAAAAACCCAGGGAACAGGATAAGGACCAGGAACAGATGTAGGAACAGAGGCAGGAGGTCAGGCAAGACAGGGAGTAGGAACAGGAGTACCACATGGAGCAGAGACAGAACCAAAAGGGGGAACTAGTGGACATTGAGGAAGCCAGTCTAGACACAGGAACATGAAGGACACAAGCAGGTACAGAAACAGGACCTGGCTGAGGAGCAGAAACAGATGAGAGGACACATGGAGTAAACAAAGTAGGAACAGGACCAGGGGCAGGACTACAAAGAGGGATTGTGGGAAGACCAGGGGCATGCATGGGACTCAGGGCTAAACCCTGGACAGGTAGCAGAGTTGGGACAGATTGAGGGACAGAAGCCAGATGGGGAAAAGAAGTGGTCCTGGAGACATGGTTGGAACAGGAGGTGGGCACAGAGACAAGAGAGGAGAAACATTGGGATTGGGCACAGCTGTGGGAATGGGGACAGGAACAGAAGCAAAAGACAGAGGTACGTATTTTCAGCACAACAGAGACAGGCACAGAAACAAAATACACCACAGGCGTGGGTATGGGTACTGGAACAGGTAATGGAACACTGATGCCACAAAACAAGATAACAGATCTCACTATGGTAACAAAAACAGGCATGGATGTATGGACAGAAACATGAACAAAACCAGGAACAGGAGCAAGCAAAACAGGAACTGAGGAAACAGAAATAGACACGGGGGCAGTAATGAGGGATGGCGCAGCAGCTTCAGGGGGCAGAGGCGTTACAGGAATTGCACAAGGTTTACACATAGGAGCTACATGGGACTGAGGGCTCAACAGGGAGGCCGAAGGAGAGACTGAAAGAGTCCTAAGCCTCTCAGTGGCCTCACCTGCAGCAACTATCGGGCCACAGGGGAGTCTTGAGGAGCAACCATGAGAACAGGCCTGGCATGATGTGCGTGGACATTCAGAGTGGCTTCATCCACTCCTGGAACAAGAACTGACAGCGCAACAATCTGCGTGCCAGTAACAGGGACAGGCTGAGCAGCGTCCGCTACTCCAGGAACAGGATCTGGCTGGGGGTCCAGCAGTGTAACAGCCGCAGTTGGCAGGTCCTGACCTGCAGCTGTTGCAAACAATGGGCCAGGAAGGACCAGAGGAGCACATACACAACAGGGAAACTATGAAAACAGGGATGCCTGGAGGTTGGCCAATCATGACAGAACTGCCCACTAAAGTGTGCAACAATGGGGCATGCAAAACAGAACACAGGACTTGGACGAGACACCGACAAGCAGAATGGGCAAGTTGTAGATCAGGGACAGGACCCAGACAAGACACAAGAACAGACAGATAATATTATCTGTGTAATTTCTATCTATTCTTGTTATTGATAAGCTGCACCATGTGGAGAGTCATGTAAGACATCACAAACTACAGAATACCATCTCTCTCTGCTCAGGACAATAAAGATCTGGCTGACGACCTCAATGTGCATCAGGACATCTATGTGTTTGCATTACTCTGTATTGTTTCAGTGTTTGCTGTGTCACTTTAAATGCTCTGTCACTTAGATGTAAACACAATCCTTTATAAATGGCTCCAGTTACAAAGCCCTTGTTCCTCCTTATGAATGTGTGTTGCATTGATGCATCTACTAGTGTTGTATGACACTCACCCTTATATTTCATTTAGACAGTTTGCTGTTTATTCAACTGTGACAGGTGATACAGCAAATCAGCAAACATTCATGAATGTGTAACAGTCAGTATGTAACAGATTTAAATATGTGTTTTAAAATGTTTTATTGGTAAGGTACAGCAGTTTTGCTTATCAAAGTAAATATAGGAAATAAATATATATAACTTTATCACTTTATGTTTTAAAAGAGATATGACTGATATATAACAAGGTCATAAAATGTGATACTTTCTATTTGCTTTTTTAAAAACATTTTTTTAAGAAAGTGGTCCACATACAGACATGGTTTACAACTGGTTTGGCAGGTGGATTACATGCTACTGCCCATCTCTTGCCATAGACAACAATTATAATAAGCCATCGTGTAGTGCTTCAGTTAGTGTCTAACCACAGACCTGCTGTTGCTTGGTAGACCACTTTTAACACAGGATCAGCACTGATGTGTAGAAGCCCCAGCAATCCTGCTATTATTTATACATTCATTACAGGGCAACATCCTCTATCATGCCACTACTAAAATGTTCATGCCAACAATCAGTATTATATTTGTACAATAATAATTATAACATGGGTGCGTCTAATATGGCACCATTTGAATATATGTGCTCCTAATAAAGTCACTGTTGAATGCACTCATTTTCAATCTCCTGCATATATCCCATATTAGTAAAAGAAACAATTTCACGCCATTATTTAAGGTAAGTGCAGTACTATATTGGAAATGTTAATTAAAAAGTAGCTCAGTTTACTCAGAATAGTTTCATTCTTGATGAATGTCTCCTAAATATTTTTCCTAATAAAATAATTTTGATGGCCTTTCTAAACCAGTGGTAGAAGAAGGCATACACAATAGGGTTACATGCTGAATTGGAAAAAGTAGCCCAGGAAATCGCCTGCATCACTTGTGGTGGACCATTATAACCAGAAAATGCTACATATGTGGTGTAGATAGAAGGTGGTGTCCAACATGATAGAAACACTCCCATAATAACAGCCAGTGTTTTAGTGGCTTTTGTCTCTGCCTTACTAACAGTGGGCTGCCCTCTGGATGTTTTTAAGTGAGAGAGAGTGTTGTGGACTGAACGTGATTGTCTCTGGGCAACAACATATATTTTCACATATATGCTCACCATGATAACAGAGGGGATGTACAAAGAGAACAGAGAAACTATCAAAGCTGACACTGGTCCTATTACTGTAACACATGCACCCTTACATAAAACATTACTATTGTGTTCAAGCTGGAGAGCATTTAGCTCCATGACTATAATTCCTACTACAGCAGAATAGCTCCAACAAAAAAAAATCATGATTAATGTAACATGAGATGTCATAGTCCTGTGGTACAGCATGGGGTGGCATACTGCAACATATCGTTCAATAGAGATGAAAGCAAGATTTAAAACAGAGACAGTACATAACATAACAATAAGGCTCGATAATGTATTACAGAACACAGCTCCAAAATACCAGCAGGTCTCTACAGTGCGTATCATCCTGGGAGGCATCACAACCCCTCCTACAAGCAGATCAGCTACAGCCAGAGAGAGAGTGAAGTAGTTGGTTGGAGTGTGGAGCTGCTTGAAATGAACGACTGCTATGATAACCAGGAGGTTTCCAATTATTGTAAAAAATATAATAAAACCAATTAGAAAATACATCACAACTTTCATAACCAGGGGAAAGATGATCTTCTGACAAGAGTATGGATGATGTTCATAACAAAGAGAAATGTTTCCTCTCATCCAGTGTTGTCGTAGGCTGATGTCCATTATGCCTTTTCTTTGATCTGTTTATAAATATGACATCAATAATTTGATACCATTAAGACATGAAATAATTTATTATGAATCATTATATGACAGAGCAATTACCAAATCATCAAATACTTCAAATACATCAAATCCTTTTCATTAACAACAGATAAAAACCCCTGGTTTGAAATAGCGTCACTTTTACAGTTTCATGATTGATCATTTTTAAAACATTCTCTTTTATGTCATATCCACGATTTTTTGGAATGAATGATACATAAAGCACACTCTCTGAACCTGCTCCAATTAAGAGAAGTTTTAAAAAAGCATATTATCAATGCCAGTTATTATGCCAGTATGGTGTCAGTCATAATGCCTTTCATATCATATATATAACACAGTCACATACTCAGTATATACAGATGTAAAACAACCAGATTCATAATTCTCTATTGTTCATGTTAGCAAGGTTTCCCCCATAATGCCTTTCATGTCCATTCTTACCTCTGTCTGCACAAGAGGACAGTTCGACACTGAGCAGAGATCTGCTTTCATTTATAGTACCACAGTCCTGCAGCTGGAACGCCTTTCTACTAAATCACTCCTCTGTGTTGATCATGTGATAGTCTAACCTACCATAACAGAAGATAAAAATACATTTACTACCATTTACTACTTCATCTTTATTTTCAATTTCCTAAACAATTTCTCACTTTCTTAAGCACAGTACATGTGTACAGTGTGGTTCAAAGCATGGGCATTACTGTATAGTTGCAAAGTGCAGTGTTGAAGAATGGACATTACTGTTTAGGTGTACAGTGCAGTGTTAAAGCATTGGCATAACTGTACAGCAGACCAGTGCAATGTTGAAGCATGGGCATAGCTGTACAGGTGAACAGTGTAGCGTTGGTCATTACTGTGCAGATGTACAATGCGATCTTGAAACATGCACATTACTGTATAGGTGAGCAATGCATTGCTGAAACATGGGCATTTACTGAACAGGTCTAGAATGAGGTGTGGAAGCATGGGCATTACTGAACAGGTGTACAGTGTTGTGTTGAAGCATTACCGCTTCACTAACAAATATCTCAAAAACCTCCTAACCAGTGTTGTAGGTTTAATTTCATCTTTGGGGG
This sequence comes from Electrophorus electricus, assembly GCF_041902795.1. Classification (NCBI taxonomy): domain Eukaryota; kingdom Metazoa; phylum Chordata; class Actinopteri; order Gymnotiformes; family Gymnotidae; genus Electrophorus; species Electrophorus electricus. The sequence goes on from NC_137498.1 coordinate 1,847,378, forward strand.
ACACCAGCCAACCTAACACTATATGAAAAGGAATTATTTGTTTGAATATGTCCCCTTATGTCCCTAGGAATTATTCAACACAAGACAGGTATGTGAGGATTCTTGATACAACCTGGATTTAAACAGCATAAAAACTACAGGTGCACTGTGCACTGAACACTCTGTCCTCTGTATACATTTAGAGAATGTGGAGAAGGTAGAGATATTTAATTTCATTGGTGTGCACATTTTACCTGACTTTACCTGGACTATACATATCTCTAATAAGGAAGGGAAATCCCAAAAAAGGCTTGACTTCCTCAAGAAACTAATGCAGGCTCAGCTCATCTCCTCCTGAATATCTTATATCTGTCAGCAAAAGAGAGTCTCCAGACCTACTCTTCCACAGTGTGGTTTGCCTGCTGCACAGGAGAAAACAGGAACATTATCCCACCTCATAGACATTAATCCTACCTCAGAGACATCCATGTTACATCACAGATACTAACCTTCCACACCGGAGGCAGGGACTAGATCAGGACAGGCGGCATTTCTCACGTTGGGAACAGGAACTTGAACCGATTGGATGGCATCTTCCACACTGGTCACAGGAACAGTGTTGCTTCCCTCATGCTGGGAGCGGGAACTAGCTGGGTGGTTTCCTCCACACCAGAGACAGGAACTGACAAGGTATCTATGATGGTGGTAGGTACCACAGGCTGTTTGGGTGAAGTTGCAGCAAATCATTCAGTTAGCAACTGGAGATAATCCAAATCTTCTTCTAGGAGCATACCATTGCACGAAGGCGGCTGGGCTGACACAGACAGAACAAGTAGCGATTCAGTGAGGCCCTCCTGCTATATTCTCATGTTCTCTATGTTCTCCACAAATGAAGGAGGCTATTTAATGAGTGAGGGTAACAAAAACACAGGAGGCTAATAAACAGGGACAAGTGGAAAACACTGAGGCAAAGTAACACACAACCCAAGTATACAAATAAAACAAAGATGCTATAACAATATAGCATCGGCAATAACAATAACAACTTCACACATGATCAAACTTAAATTGACAAAATAGTTGACAACATGTGAAACCAAACACAGGTCTTAAATAACCAAGACAATTAAAGACTAACCAGACACAGGTGAAAATAAGAACAGCGAAAACCAGAACAAGGAACAGACGAGGGGTGGACAAAACGAAACCAAGAAACGGAACAAGGAAGTAAAGGAAAACAGACACGACAGGGAAACTATGAAAACAGGGATGCCAGGAGGTTGGCCAATTGAGACAATGACCTCTTATTAGTAACTGTTTCCCGCCTTTGGGTCGGTCATTATATCTTGCTGTTCTACTGCTGCTGTTGTCACTAAACTGCCTTTGAGCATTTGACAAGTCCTTTGGCATCTCGTGTTTTCTCCTCTTCGCTGACACAACTAATGTGTAATATGCTGTATATGACATACCAGTGTCAAAAAATTGTCCAGAGTCTAAAGGCCTAAATGCAATTTTCTGAGTTAATACTGCATTAATATCCCTGCAAATCCCCCAAGATCACTAACAGCATGCAAAGATGAACTGGCTGCAAAATAAATAAAATAAATGCAGAGCCAATAATATTGTTAGCAGAGGAGGTATGGCATTGGCAAACGCTAAAAAAAAATGAATTTCCCTGCAGAAAACAATTATCTCCAAAAGAAACGGGGAGGGCACTAAGGAAATCATTAAAAACAGGGAAATACCTAAAAATATGTGCTCATAAATCCCCAGGGTTTTCAAGAACTGTATTGAGGAAACTGAGGAAATGTGTTTGGGTAATGGTATAAGAAGAAAGAAGTGATAAATGTAATTTGATTCGCTGTTATTCTTGAATAGAATATCACATGATCAGCACAGAGGTGTGATTTAGTAGAAAGGCGTTCCTGCTGCAGGCTTGTGGTACTATAAATGAAAGCAGCTCTCTGATCAGTGATGAACTGTCCTGGTGTGCAGATAGAGGTAAGAAGGTATATGACAGACATTATGACTGATTCCATACTGGCATAAAAATAGATTATATGTTTGTTTTAAAAGTGACACTATTTCAAACCAGGGTTTTTTATCTGCTGTTAATGAAAAGTTAGGAATATAATTTAGTTTATTTTTTTGCAATTGCAGTTGTTTCTTTGAGTTTCATAATATATTATTGCATGTCTTAATGGTAACATAAATCCCTGTCATATTTACTAACACAAAAAAGAAAATGCATAATGGACATCAGCCTACGACAACACTGGATGAGAGGAAACATTTCTCTATGTTATGAACATCATTTGTACTCTTGCCAGAAGATCATCTATCCCCTGGTTATGAGAGTTGGGATGTATTTTCTCATTGGTTTCATTATATTTTTTACATTATTTGGAAACCTCCTGGTTATCATAGCAGTCGTTCATTTCAAGCAGCTCCACACTCCAACCAACTACTTCACTCTCTCTCTGGCTGTAGCTGATCTGCTTGTAGGAGGGGTTGTGATGCCTCCCAGGATGATACGCACTGTAGAGACCTGCTGGTATTTTGGAGCTGTATTATGTAAAATACACAGCAGTGTTAATATTGTATTGTGCTCTGTCTCTGTTTTAAATCTTGCTTTCATCTCTATTGAACGATATATTGCAGTATGTCACCCTCTGCTGTACCACAGGACTATGACACCTCATGTTACATTAATCATGATTGTTTTTTGTTGGAGCTATTCTGCTGTAGTAGGAATCATAGTCATGGAGCGAAATGCTTTCCAGGTTGAACACAATAGTAATGTTTTATGTAAGGGGGCATGTGTTGCACTAATAGGGCCAGTGTCAGCTTTGATAGTTTCTCTGTTCTCTTTGTACATCCCCTCTGTTATCATGGTCTGCATATATGTGAAAATATATGTTGTTGCACAGAGACAGTCACGTACAGTCCAGAACATTCTCTCTCAACTAAACACACTCAGAGGGCAGCCCACTATTAGTAAGGCAGAGAGAAAAGCCACTAAAACACTGGCTGTTGTTATGGGAGTGTTTTTAGCATGTTGGACACCACCTTCTATCTACACCACATACATTGCATTTTATGGTTATAATGGTCCACCACAAGTGATTGAGATGATTGCTTGGACTGTTTATTCCAATTCAATGTGTAATCCTATTGTGTATGCATTTTTCTACAGCTGGTTTAGAAAGGCTATCAAAGCAATTTTATTAGGCAAAATATTTAGGAAAGATTCATCAAGAATGAAATTAACTGAAACATGGCAACAGATAAGCAGTAGTCTGTAATCCACTTGTCAAACCGATTCTGTACCATGTCTGTATGTGGACCACTTACTTTAAAAAAAAAGGAAATAAAAAATATCACATTTTATAAGCTTATTATGTATCAACAATTTCTCTTTTAAATCAATGATATAATAAAATACAAAGAGATAAACTTGTATATATATTTCTTATTTCCTATATTTACTTTGATAAGCAAAACCTCCGTGACTTATATAACCTTATATAACTCATATAAGCATTCTCTTCTCTAAACGACATAGAACGGTGAGTGTCATACAACACTAGTAGATGCATCAATGCAACACACATTCATAAGGAGGAACAAGGGCTTTGTAACTGGAGCCATTTATAAAGGATTGTGTTTACATCTAAGTGACAGAGCATTTAAAGTGACACAGCAAACACTGAAACAATACAGAGTAATGCAAACACATAGATGTCCTGATGCACATTGAGGTCGTCAGCCAGATCTTTATTGTCCTGCGCAGAGGGAGATGGTCTTCTGTAGTTTGTGATGTCTACAGAACTCTAAACATGCTGCAGCTATCAATAACAAGAATAGATGGAAATCACACAGAGAATATTACCAAACAGTCCTTGAGATTTTAAAGAAGTTTGACTTGTTTATGTAACAAATTGACTTGTTTATGTAACTTCATCTTTAACAGTTTTTTGGGAGAGGGAGTCAGCGGAGAGAGAAATGAGAAGATGACTGAGTTTTCCTAGTCGGTAAACTGAATTGAGTTGAAATGAATTGATCGTTGTCATTAAATAAAAGATTACACGAAAAACCATTTAGCAGCACGATTGACTGCAAGGACACAATTAGAGAAGAAAGGTAACTGTCACGATTGGCCGGTCCACCAACCAGAGGGAGACGCTCGAATCAAACGAGGACCGTATTGTTCATCTTTCTCATTCCCAATTGCCTGAGTATTGATTGGAGACACCTGCTCCTCATCAATGATTCTCCCTATTTGTACACCCGCAGGTTCCCAGGAACAATGCTGTGCATTAATGATCAAGAGGACTCCATGACGCTTGCTACCGTGAATCACCTAGTCTCTTAGTGGAATAATATAGCTCGTGTATTGATAAGTAATGGAAAATAAAGAGCATGTTAGCTCAACTTTGCCTCTCGCTTCCTCTGTGCCGTCAATGACACAGTAACCAATATACAAGAGGTTGAATATACAAACATAATAATCCAAAATGATATCTATAATGTAAAATGCAAAGTAAAAACATCTCTGTCTTAGGAAAGTGCGAGAGGGGAGGAGAGACTTATGCATATGACTGCCTGTGGAAAGAAACTGTTTTTAGTCTGTTGGTCAAAGTCAAAGTCAACTTTATTGTCATTCAGACTATACAAGTAGTGCACAGCTGAACAAGATTGTGTTTGTCCAAACTCCGCAGTGCAAATATACAATATACATAAAGGTAAAAATGCATGAGACAAGACATATTAGTCAAAATAGACAAGGCATAGTATAAATACAACAAGGAGTATATATATATATATATATATATATATATATATATATATATATATATATATATATATATATATATATATATATTTCACATTCTATAAGAATAGAATACTGCACATTGTATATAGAAACTATTGAAATTGTTCCAGTGATAATTGCAGAATGTAACCAGTATTATAAACTTAGCACTGGAAAATGTTGATAAGGTGCTCACAGAGAGAACATTGAAATTATTGCATAAAAGTAGCTACATATGAAGATGGGGGTGTGAGTTATAAATAGTGATTATAAATAGTTCTATGTTTCTAAGTATAAAATAAAATAAAATACTAAGTTTGGGTATATATGCTTAGACATTCTGTGTGTGTGTGTGTTTGAGTACACAGTCCTGGTGTGCCAAAAAAATGTGGTGTGTATTGTTAAAGGGAGTTGAGTACTCTAATGGCCTGGGGGAAGAAGCTCTTGTTGAGTCTGGCAGTTTTGCACCGCATGCAGCGGTAACGTTTACCAGAGGCAGAAGGCTGAACAGTCTATGCTCAGGACGGGTGGGATCCCTGACCATCTAGGAGGCTCTGCTGAGGCAGCATGACAGGTATAGACCGTGCATGGATGGAAGTGAGGTTCTGATGATTTTCTTTGCTGTCCTCTGGTCTGAGGCAGTGCAGGTGCCATACCAGACTGGGAGGCTGCTGGTCAGAGGAAGTCCAATAACCAGTTGCACAATGGGTGTCAATGCCTAATGGGTGGAGTTTCTTTACCAAGTGTTGGTCTATGACTGTGATGAAGACAGAGCTGAAGTCAGTGAAACGCATCCGCACATAACTGTTCTTATTCTCCAGATGGGTCAGGCTTCGGTGAAGCGCTGCTGATGTGGCATCATCAGTGGAGCGGTTAGGGCGGTATGCGAACTGGAGCGGGTCAAATGTTGCAGGAAGTCTTGACATTATGTGGTCTTTCACCAGTTTTACGAAGCACTTCATCATGATGGGAGTGAGTGCTACGGGGTGGTAGTCGTTGAGCGTTAATGCTGGCGACTTCTTTGGCAGTGGCACAATAGTAGTTGCCTTGAAGCACTGAAGAACAATGGCTTGGCTCAGGGAGGTGTTATAGATGTCTGTGAGGATGTGCACCAGTTGGTCAGCACAATCCCTGAACACATACCCTGGTATGTTGTCAGGACCTGCAGCTTTCCTAGGGTTGACCCTGCATAGGGTCCTCTGGATGTCAACTGAGTCAAGACAGAGTTCTTCATCATTCTTGCTAAGGGGTTCTTTTGTTATTGTCGTAGTGTTTACCTCCTCAAACCAGCTTAAGTAGATGTTGAGTATGTTGTGGAAGTCAGTGTCGTCATCGATGGGTACTGGACATGGTTTATAGTCTGTGATCAATTGGATGCCTTGCCACAAGTACCTGGGGTTTTGTGAGTCAGTGAAGTGACTCTGGATTTTCTGTCCATACACACACTTTGCTGCTCTCACGCTCCGGTTCAAGTTGGATCTAACAGATCTTAGACCATCTTTGTCCCCAGACTTGAAAGCAGCATTATGCACTCCTAGACGTGTATGTACCTCTCTGGTGAGCCAGGGTTTTTGGTTGGCAGGTGTGGTGATATTTTTGATAACGGTCACATCTTCCACACACTTGTATATGAATCCCATCACAGACTCAGCATACTCCCCTAAAAGGATGTGCTGCCATTGGCATTGGCAGCCTCCTTGAACACATTCCAGTCAGTGCATTCAAAACAGTCCTGTAGTGCTGAGACTACAGTCCTGTAGTGCTGAGACTACAGTCCTGTAGTGCTGAGATGGAAGCGTGTCCAAACTCACACTAAGATAACCCTAGCTTTGTGTGATTTGTGTGGTTTTTCACCCTTGGTTTTTTTTTTAGCTTTGTGTGGTTTTTCACCCTAGCTTTGTGCAGTTCTAGTGTTGATTAGAACTGATCTGCATCTCTTTCTTGAGAACAGGAGTAAGAACATATTATGTCCAGGGTGAGTGCAGCCCTTTCAAATACAACTGGTTATCTTTGGACTCAGCCAGTATACATGTCTTTGAGGTGGGGTACATGTCTCTGAGGTGGAGTAGATGTCTTTGAGGTAGTGTAAATGTCAGTGAGGTAGGGTAGGGTCTCTGATGTAGGATAGGTGTCTCTGAGGTGGGGTAGAGATCTCTGAGGTAACGTGCTGTCTCTGACAGACATTGGGGTAATAACACCAAATGAGGGGCCATGCAAGCTGAGATGGCACCTAGAGAAGGTGATTTTCTCAGTTCAGGTGGACCATCAGATTGTTATGGTCCACAGGGACCCACAAACCCATGTATCTCTCCCATGTCCATGAAGGAGACACTTCAGCTACCCAGGGGACTGCGAAAATTTTTAGGGGGCCTGCTGATGAGGGATGTGTACCCCACGGCACGAGAGCTGACCAGGACCTTGGGCAGTGCAATGATTCAGCTGTGTAGAGGCCACAGTGAGGGCACTTAGGGTACTGCATTTGGGTTGCTTGGGTTGGCTGACCTTTGAGGGTGTGGGCTGACCTTTGAGCAGGTGGGGTTATGTGGTATCTTGATATGTGATCTAACGCAGATGAAAAGAGAGTCTGCAGCTGTAATAACTTAAGAACACTCGTATATTCAGCTTTTAGTTTTGTGTATTTGGCTGTTGATTGGTTTGTTGATGTGCCTGACTTATTTGTGTTGTCGTCTTTCTTTTAGTCGTTGATTGTATTGAAAGTTAGTTTCAATTGTTACGCCTAATAGAATACCTCTAAAGCGACTTGACTTTCTGGATAATATGCACTTGATAACTTATGTTGAATTTTCAACTCTGACATGACCTGAGAAAAATGTTTTGATGTACACTACCTCTAGATAGTGCCCCAACGTCCAAATTCAAGTATAATATGTTTCATCTGGCAGGCACTGCGCGCAGCCCACCCCAGATTTTTCCCAAACCGGGGGACACATCGGAGGTGCTCTGTGGGTCACCCCGACTCAGTCAGACCTAGCGTGGCACTTCTAGCCCGTCTGTGGGGGGCGCTATAAATCATCAAAAATTTGTTATTTTGTTGCAATTTGACATTTCGACACAGAGTGGCAGATGTCCGACTATACTTGAAATGATATTTTCATCCCATTTGAAGTATATTTGATACACTCACTGAAATATATTTGCATTGGGATTTTCATCCCAAGTGCAGTATATTTGACACACTAAATGACATATATTTGAATTGGGATGTTTACAATAATAACAATCCAACATGCAGTATATCTGACACAACTAAAATATACTTCGATTGGGATCCCTCTTGCAATATATTTGACATTGTTAAAATATACTTGAATCTGACAATTCAGTATTTGAACTGGGATTTTCATCCCATTGGCAATCTATTTGACATTACTGAAATGTATATATTTTTGTCATAATTCAAATATACTTGAATCGGACACCTTCCCAAATATGGTATATTTTTGTCATAATTCAAATATACTTCAATCGGAGATCATCCCACATATGGTATATTTTTTTTTGTCATAATTCAAATATACTTGAATCGGACATCGATTGGTATATATTTGACATAATTCAAATATACTTGAAGTGGGACTGTCAGAAAGTAGAAGTGCACATGTTCGGGGTCGGCCTATGCCCATCTTTTAACCTAGACACTTCAAACTTTTAATACTTCATCTCACTTATGTCTAGTATCTAGCTAGTGAGTTTTGGACACCTACATTGTGTTTAGGGCCCTGAAACATTAGTCAATCCTCTCCTATTCAAATGCATTGCCTTTAAGTGCATATGTTACAGGTTGGTGTACATAGACCTTTTAACCTAGACACTTCAAACCTGGGAAAGTTCATCTCACTTAGGTCTAGTATCTAGATAGTGAGTTCCGGACACCTACATTGTACGGCTTGTGTTTAGGGCCCTGAAATGTAGGTTAGGCCTCTCCTATTCATATGCATTGACTATGAGAGCTTATGTTACGATTTGGCGTACGTAAACCTTTCAACCTAGAGACTTCAAACGTGTGATACTTCAACTCACTCAGGTCTAGTATCTAGCTAGCTAGTTTGGGGCTCCTATGTTACACCGCTGGTGTTTAGAGCCCTAAAACACACACATCAAGGTATAGGGTTATCATTTCAGGAACAGGACTACATAGGGTCACGAAATTTCATGGGTGGGATGTAGGAGGTTTCTTGGATGACATATTGGGGCATTGCCCCTCTAGGTGATCAGAAACAACAAAAATCAACTGGTATCCAAAACAAGTATATGACATATGAATGAAAATATGCTTGGAGTGGGATGTTTACAAACAGTGTTTAGGGAGGGGCGCAGACTTTGCTGCATTGAATGTTGGCTCAGCTGGGTGCCCCGAATAACATATCAGACAGCCGGGTTGCTATGCCCTTCCCCAGCCAAGAAAAAAACTAATTTATTTTTGAAAAATGTTTTCAGCCTGCTCCTGTGTGTCTGTGCCCTTTCAAATCTGCACACAATGCACAGAGAAATGTTCTCTGCTGTTGTAATAGAAAACAAAACACTAGGGTGTCCTCCTTTTACACACTTTCTCATGGGTTGTTCCTGGCAAACATAATGAATTTTTGTGTCAATCTGACCTTTCTAAAGGGTGTCCAAAACAAGTATATAACATTTGAATGGAAATATACTTGGGGTGGGATGTTTACAAACAGTGTTACAAACAGGGGCCCAGACTTTGTCGTGTCGACCGATGGCTCCTCTGGGTGCTACTTCCTGTTCCTTAACATCTAGGAGTCAGGCACTTCCATTTTTGTCCTCAGGGGCTGCCACTGAGTGAATGGACATGCTTTGGGGCCAATCGGGCATTCCTTGCCCTTTCCGGACCTTTTTTGACTGGTGTCCATTTGATGCTTATTCATATATACTCAGAGTGGGATCCATTAGACAGACAGAAATACTTGGACAGGACAGCTGGACGAACCTCTCCTTACAGGTGGGATGGGATGTAGTGGACCAATGAATGGACCATCCCACTCCAAGTATATATGACACCATTCAATATGCTTGATTTAGGATTATAGCTTTCTCTGTGCTCAGACTGCTTTCAGGGTGTTCAATCTGTATGTGGAAGTAGGGTCTAGGGTGGGCTGAGGGGCAGGAAAGTGCAAGAGCGCCCATAGTGAGTCCCAAAAACTGTATATTCACTGTGGTAATCGGGTCAGGAAAGGGCAGTAAACACTGTCCGGACGATCACTTAACCTAGTGCATATTGGGATCCAAAATGAGCTCGCAATAACCTTTGCGCATATATGTGTCTAATGGCAGTATATAAGAATGGAGCCCAATCCCAAAAGGTTTACACCGGTACTAACTCCCTGACAATAAACAGACAATAACTCCTATCCCAAACAGGCACCACTACCTATAATCAGTAACTATGTACACACTAGAACATGTATTTCTAACACAGGGATCACAATTATAGACAGAACACAGGAGTACAACATGAGTGAAACCCAGTGTAGGCTTACATACAGATGTACATAATACACAAAATTGCTAACTATGGATATCAAGAAGGAAGGTACACACAGGCAAGACCACAAAACAAAACAAATTGCATGCTAAGGCAAAACTAAACAAAGCTAGGATGATCTTAGTGTGAGTTTGGACAAGATTCCATCTTCTCCCAGCAGGGTCCTTATATAGGCCACAGAAATAACTTAAGGCAAGGCTGAGTCAGTAACGAAGTAGATAGCAAGACTCAAATCCTGAACTGGGCCAGGAGCGCACTGCTGCACTTTGGAAGAGTAACACAATACAGTTACAGCCCTTATGTGTTATGTGCCTTTATTAGTCACTGTTCACCTCCTTTGTGACAGTTTTATTCTCTTGCTTTTAAGTTGTTGTTCTTCTCATTAACTGCCTTTGATAATTAAACTGTCACCGTTGGCCAGTCCACCACCGAGAGGGACATGCCCAAATCAGAAAGGGGCCATACCGATTGTCTACTCCATTCTCAATCACCTGATTACTGATTGGAGACACCTACTCCTCATCATTGTGTACCCTATTTATGCACCCGCGGGTCCTGAAGAACAACGCTGCACATTAGTGGTCAAGGACACTACGGAGTTACCATGGTACATTGCAACTCGGCATTCGTAGCATCCCTATGCATTACTTTACCATTTACATTGTTTGTCATGGATAATAAAGCGCATGTTAGCTCAACTTCACCTCTCGCTTCTTCTGTGCAGCAAGCGTCAAATTGACAAGTAAGTTTTGCTTATTCACTGATGCCACACTATTTCTTCTACTGTGTGATGTGTTGCCTATGACATATCAGTATCAAAATATTTACCAGAGTTTAACGGCCTACATACACCATTCTATATGATTGCATTAATATCCCTGCATATAATTCATGTAGAGATGAGAAGACAAATGAAAGACATGTCAATATCTGAAAACTGAGGCTGTGCATAAGGACTAACGTGTGGATAGCTCACAAGATGATTTACTTTGCAGATTTTCATACAACAGCATTCAAATAAGAAGTGGTTGTAAAAAAAAGTAAAATAACATCAGTGCAGAGATTTTAATTAATTAATTGTTACCAGATGAGTAATAACATTGGAAAATGCCATGTAATGCATTTACCTGCAGAAAATCTCCAAAAGAAATCATCACCTAGAACAATGAGGAAAATTTGGCAATCACTATATACAGTGCTATATATGTGCTCCTAAATCTACAGGGTTTTCAAGAGATGTATTGAGGAAACTGAGGAAATGTATTTGGCTGATGGTGTAAGAAGGAAAACGCGGTAAATGTATTTTGGTTCACTGTTGTTATGTCACATGACCAACACAGAGGAGTGATTTAGTAGAAAGGCGTTCTCGCTGCAGAACTGTGGTACTATAAATGAAAGCAGCTCTCTGATCAGTGCTGAACTGTCTTAGTGTGCAGATAGAGGTAAGGATGGACATGAATTCAAGTTACGTTTTTTAGCTGTTGTTAATGAAAAGTTAGGAACTGTATTTAATAATTTTGAATAATTTTGAGTTTCATAATATGTTTATGGTAAATTCTGGATGTCATATTTATAAACAGATAAATGAAAAAGCCTAATGGACATCAGCCTACGACAACACTGGACAAGAGGAAACATTTCTCTTTGTTATGAGCATCATCCATACTCTTGCCAGAAGATCATCTTTCCCCTGGTTATGAGAGTTGGAATGTATTTTCTCATTGGAATTATTATATTTGCTACAATAGTTGGAAATCTCCTGGTTATCATAGCAGTCATTCACTTTAAGCAGCTCCACACTCCAACTAATTACTTCACTCTCTCTCTGGCTGTAGTTGATCTGCTTCTAGGAGGGGTTGTGATGCCTCCCAAGATGATACACACTATAGAGACCTGCTGGTATTTTGGAACTGTATTCTGTAAAATATTAACCAGTCTTATTGTTATGTTATGCTCAGTCTCTGTTTTAAATCTTGCTTTTATCTCTGTTGAACGATATATTGCAGTATGTAACCCCCTGCTGTACCACAGAACTATGAAACCTCATGTTACCTTAATCATGATTGCTGTTTGTTGGAGCTATTCTGCTGCCCTGGGAATCATATTTCTGAAGCAAAATACTCTTCGTGTTGAACACAATAGTGAGGTTTTATGTAAGGGGGCATGTGTTCTAGAAATAGGGCCAATGGCAGCTTTAATAGTTTCTCTGTTCTCTTTGTACATCCCCTCTGTAATCATTGTGTGCATGTATGTGAAAATATATATTGTTGCCCAGAGACATTCGCGTTCAATCCACAACACTCTCTCTCACCTGAAGACATCCAGAGGGCAGCCCACTGTTAGTAAGGCAGAGAGAAAAGCCACTAAAACACTGGCTGTTGTTATGGGAGTGTTTTTATCATTTTGGACACCACCTTCTATCTACACCACATATGTAGCATTTTATGGTTATAATGGTCCACCACAAGTGATGCAGGCGATTTCTTGGACTGTTTTTTCCAATTCAGCCTGTAACCCTATTGTGTATGCTTTCTTCTACTGCTGGTTTAGAAAGGCTATCAAAGCTATTTTATTAGGAAAAGTATTTAGGACAAATTCCTCTAGAATGAAATTGTTCTGATTAGAATAGGGGATCATCTACATAAATGAACTTACTAATGTAAGGTAGTGTCTCTGAGGTGGGGGTAGATGTGTCTGAGCTAGGTAGTGCCTCTGTTTTTTTGTGTGTTAGTTTTTCCTCTGAGTGATCTGTATCTCTTTCTGGAGGGCAGGGGTGAAAATAGATTAAGTTCAGGGTGAGTGGGGCCCTTTCTAAAAAAATATTTTCTTTTGTGCTTAGCTGGAGTTTATGTCTCTGAGGTGGGTAGATGTCTTTGAGGTGGAGTAGATGTGTCTGAGGTGGGGTAGCTGTCTTTGACATGAGGTATATGTCTTTGAGGTGGGGTAGATTTCTTTAAGGTGGGGTAGTGTCATACTGATGTATTCTCTCCACCTTCTGCAGGGCCTTCCTGTTTTCTTCTATGCAGTGGACAAAACACACCATGCCACAGTAGGTCTGCTAAGTGATAAAAGTCAGTCGATGAGTGTACCTTAGCTTGCTGAGGAAGTTCAGTCTTTGTTAAGTCATCTGATGGAAAATATGTGTCCAGGGTCAGTCTGATGAAATATCCACGCCAAGGGGATTAAAACTACCCTCTTCACCCTGCCCAAAAAGGAACCTTTTTTTTTTTTGTAAACAAGATTGAAGCGGCCATTGTGCTTTCATTCTAATGCGTTCATGAACAACAAATCAGGCCTGCCACATATTTTCTTTTATGGTTCTGTTTTTATTCGTATGTTTATGTAAGATTATCTCGAGTGTAATTTTGCTACATTCATTATCTCTGTTCTTTATTCAGTTGGTATATAGTATTGTGTGTGTAAAAAGGTAACATTTAATAAATTTTAACCTATTTATGTGCAAATGTTATGTAATTCAAGTAGTCTTTAATTTCATCTATAGTGGCTTTAAGTCATTTTAATGAAACCTGGTCACAAACTACTATACAGGTCACCTAGAAAGGCTCATGTGTAACAACAGGGGGTAGTTAGAGAAGAAATGATTATTTATTAGTTGACTGAAGTCCAAACCTGGTCCCCCTCCCTTTTAGAATTGTATCTTGGAGCTGGATATTAAGTAATTGTGAGCTAAACATCTGTAATGTCTGTATTTTTTCCATGTGAACTCATCAAGCTGCACTCACATGACACTTGCAGTTCAAATAGCCTGAGGGCCAGGTTGTGAGGTTGAACATGGCAATACAGGAATACCCCTTCACTATCAATACCACTTCTACACTGCACTGTACACCTGTACAGTAATGCCCATGATTCAACACTGCACTGAACACCAGTACAGTATTACAGATGCTTCAGATCGCATTGTGCACTTGCATAGTAATGCCCATGTTTTCGCACTGCACTTCTCACCTGTACAGTAATGCCTATGCTTCAGCACCACACTGTACACTTGTACGGTAATGCCCATTGTTCAAAACCACACTGTACACCTGCACAGTAACCCATCCAGCTTGGTTTTTGTCCTGTCTGTAGCCAAAGGCTGTCAAGAGGCTTTGTGTATTTGACTGTTAATTGGTATGTGCCCGACTTATTCGTATTGTGGCATTTCTTTTAGTCACAGGTTGTATTGAGATCTAGTTACCACCCTCATATTATGTGTTGTTATCAGTCACTGTTTCCTTTGAGTCAGTCCTTTTCTTTTGCTGTTCCTCTGTTGCTGTTGTCATTAAACTAACTTGAGCATTTGTAGTGAAGAGTGCACATTATTCCCCCGATGAAACTTTAACCTGGTCAAAGGGAGGCTCTCTCCCAGCCCCAGCCATGGACCAGACCCAGGACCTGCTGGTGCAACAAAGCTATAATCGGCCTAGCTATCAAGATGGCCTGGCTTCTGACCCTCACCCCCCTATCCGTAGTGGATAATGATAATCAACCTGTAATGTAATTCTCCAAATTGTGATGTTTGCTCTTTATTTATTTATAAATATCTGTAGTTGCATTATTCAGTCAGATTACTTCATTTGTATGTTGCTTACCTTCATGCATATTTTTAACAAATTTTATACACTACTAACTGTGTTTACCAGAAATCCTATTTGAACCAGTTTGACAATATATTAAAGTTAGTAGTTTGTAACTTCTAGAAATTAGGAAAGTAATTAAATTCATTATCCAATTGCTCTACCTCTCTCAGGGTCTGATAGCAAATTTCATTCTAAGACCAGGATGTAGAAATGGGTAATAATGTATGATTTTCTTTATTTTTCTTTATTCCTTTATTTCTTTATGATGGATTTTATGCATTCCTATGTACTAGAGAAATTCCTGTCCTCTAATACAGGAACAAATGCTATTGGATATGCATGAACTAGGCATGCCCTGTTCCCCAACAAATACTTGAAATGGCCAGTTAGCTCTCCTCCTCGGCCCTGGTCCCACCTTGCTATAGACTTTGTTACTGGCCTACCTGTTTCAGAAGGCAACACCGTAGTCTTGGTGATTGTGGACAGGTTCTCAAAAATGGTGAGATTCTTGCCACTGAAAGACCTACCATCTGTCTGGGAACTGGCAGAACTGCTCTTCCACCAGGTCTTCCGAGTGTTTGGACTGCTGGAAGACATCGTATCAGACAGGGGACCACAATTCACGTCAAAGGTGTGGAAGGAACTGCTGAGGAAACTGTACATCATAGTCAGCCTGACATCTAGCTACCACCCTCAGGCCAATGGGCAGATAGAAAGGGCAAACCAGGAACTGGGTAAATTTCTGAGGCCTTTTTGTCAAGACCGACCCGAAACCTGGAGTAATTACCTCCCCTGAGCTGAGTATGCCCAGAATTCCCTACGTCATGAAGCGACGGGTTTAATACCTTTTGAGTGTGTCCTAGGTTTCCAGCCTCTACTCTATTCGTAGAATCCGCCCACATCAGATCAGCCAGCGGTGGAAGCGTGGTGTCGACGCAGTGAGCGGGTGTGGGAAGGGGTGCATCAAAAGCTGCACAAGGCCATCGCCGCCTATAAGAGGAAGGCGGATAGGAGGCATGGGGAAACGCCCCTGAATGAACCTGGGCAGAAAGTGTGGGTCTTGATGGCAGATGGCCATGCGGGATCCTGCAGTAAGCTGGCCGCGAGATACGAGAGTCTGTACACTGTCACACGACGCATTAACGAGGTCACCTACCATGTGGGCCTCCCTGGAACCAGCCATGTGTCGGCACTGAAGCCGGTGGTAGAAGGTCCTCTTTCGGAGGAGTCCAATCCTTTGGGTGCCATTTGGTATCAGTAGTAACTTGATAGAATTACTGTCTTTCTCTCCTGATCCTCCTATTATACTGTAGACACACTTTCAAAAGGAGTTTACTGATTAATAAGTTTCCTTTGTTGATCATGTTGATTGAAAAGTAGATGACCTGCATGGTTACCCTGATGGGTTGCTTAAAACAATCTATATCCTTTTGTTTCTTCTCTCTTTTCTTTATTATCTTAAGTAGCTACCTGCATCCACCACAAATTGCTTGGGTTAAATTTAGCTTGCATTGTTAGGATTGTTATTCTACTGAACTAGACGCTCTTGATCATTAGTAGAATCTTAGTCAATGATTGTTGTGCATGTTGTTCTTATCTTTGCATATTGTTCTTATCTTTGTTTATTCCATGGACATACCTTAGTTATTACATCTGTGAGCCAAGACATTTACCTTTACGATATTTGGTAGATGCTCTTATGCAGAGAAAATTGCAAAAGTGCTTTGTCATTTATTCAAATTGCCAATTTTCATGAGTTGAGAAAATTATTAGTCATTAATAAATTAATTAAAATGAATAGAATTAATCAGGGTGGTGTAATATGTTGCCTATGACATATCAATGTCAAAATATTTTCCAGATATTTTCTGCCTACATGCATATAATGTACAGAGTAGACAAATCAGAGGCCATAATAATATCTGAACACTGAGACTATAAGGACTACCCTGTGAGTAGCTCACCAGACTGTTTACTCTGTAGATACTCAAAATCACCAATAGCATGTAAATAAGAACTGATTGCAAAATAAAAGAAATAAATGCAGACCTATTGTTATTAATATTGTTAGCAGAGGAGTTATGGTGTTGATAATGCTAAGTAAGTTAATGCTAAGAAAGGGATTTACTCCTAAATCTACAGGGTTTTCAAGAAACATATTGCAAAAACTGAGGAAAATTGTTTAGGTAACTGTGTAAGAAAGAAGTTGTAGTAAATGTTTTCACTGATTCAATGTTATTGTTGGATAGAGTATCACATGATCAGCACAGATGAATGATTTTATAGAAAGGTGTTCCTCCTGCAGGACTGTGGTACTATAAATGAAAGCAGCTCTCTGATCAGTCATGGACTGTCCTGGTGTGCAGACAGAGGTAAGGATGGACATGAGATGGACATGGACAAGCCACGTTTTTTAGCTGTGGTGAAAAATTGAAAAAGGAGCAGTCTTTAATAATTCTTTAACTTTGTTCCCTTAAATACTGAGTTTCATGGTATATTATTACATGTCTTACTGGTAACATATATTCCTAATCTACTATTTACAAACATATAAAAGAATAATGGACATCAGCCTACGACAACAATCGATGAGAGGAAACATTTCTCTGTGTTATGAACATGATGCTAACTCCTGCCAGAAGATCATCTTTCCCCAGGTTATGAGAGTTGGGATGTATTTTCTCATTGGATTCATTATATTTTTTACATTAGTTGGAAACCTGCTGGTTATCATAGCAGTCGTTCATTTCAAGCAGCTCCACACTCCAACCAACTACTTCACTCTCTCTCTGGCTGTAGCTGATCTGCTTGTAGGAGGGGTTGTGATGCCTCCCAGGATGATACACTCTGTGGAGACCTGCTGGTATTTTGGAACTGTATTCTGTAAAACATTATCCAGCCTTATTGTTATGTTGTGTACTGTCTCTGTTTTAAATCTTGCTTTCATCTCTATTGAACGATATGTTGCAGTATGTCACCCTCTGCTGTACCACAGAATTATGACACCTCATGTTACATTAATCATGATTGCTTTTTGTTGGAGCTATTCTGCTGCAATGGGTATCATATTCCTGAAGCGTAGTACTCTTCGTTTTGAATACAATAGTGAGTTTTTATGTAAAGGGGCATGTGTTCCAGTAATAGGCCCAGTGTCAGCTTTGATAAATTCTCTGTTCTCGTTGTACATCCCCTCTGTTATCATGGTAAGCGTGTATGTGAAAATATATGTTGTTGCCCAGAGACAGTCACGTTCTGTCCACAACACTCACTGTCAGCTAAACACATCCAGAGGGCAGCCCACTATTAGTAAGACAGAGAGAAAAGCCACTAAAACACTGGCTGTTGTTATGGGAGTGTTTTTATCATTTTGGACACCACCTACAATGTACACCACATACATTGCATTTTCTGGTCTTAATGGTCCACCACAAGTGATGCAGGTGATTTCTTGGGCTGTTTATTCCAGTTCAACATGTAATCCTATTGTGTATGCCTTCTTCTACCACTGGTTTAGAAAGGCCATCAAAATTATTTTATTAGGAAAAATAATTAGGAAAAATTCCTCAAGAATTAATCTGTTCTGAGTAGAATAGTGTATCATCTGCTAAAATCAACTGAACTGACTTTTGATTTCCATTTTCAATACAGTTCTACATGGCTTAAATTGTGGCTTGAAATTGTTTTTTTTACTAATGTGGAATATATACAGGACATGGAAAATTGGAACATTCTACACTCATTTATTCAAAACACATATTCTCAAATGGTGTGATATTAGGTGCACCCATGTTATAATTATAACTGTACAAATTGAAGCCCATCTGTTAGCTTGGACATTTTAGTCAACCTCATTCCCATTCATCATTGGTCAGTTTACATCCACAAGATCACTGCTGACCAGATACTGGGGGACAAAATTAACACTGACAGTAGTGGCATGATAGAGGATGTTGCCCAGTAATGAATGTATCAATAACTGCAGGATTGCTGGGATTTCTACACATCAGTGCTGATTCTGTGTTAAAAATGGTCTACCAAGCAGGTCTGTGGTTAGACACTAACTGAAGCACTACACGATGGCTTACTATAATTGTTGTCCATGGCCACAGATGGGCAGTAGCCTGTAATCCACCTGTCAAACCAGATCTGAACCTTGTGGGTATGTAGACAAGTTTATTTAAAAAAAAGAAAATCAAATAGAAAGTATCATGTTTTATGCACTTATTATATGGCAATAATTTCTCTTTAAAAATAATACTATAATAACCTAGAAAGCGATAAAACTGTATATATATTTCTTATATCTTATATATCCTTTGATAAGCAAAACTGCTGTCCCTTACAACTAAGACTTTTTATAATACATCTTTAAATCTGTTACCTTCTCACTGTTACACATTCATTAAAGTTTTGCTGATTTGCTGTATCACCTGTCACAGCTGAATAAACAGCAGACTGTCTAAATGAAATATAAGGGTGAGTGTCATACAACACTAGTAGATGCATCAATGCAACACACATTCATAAGGAGGAACAAGGGCTTTGTAACTGGAGCCATTTATAAAGGATTGTGTTTACATCTAAGTGACAGAGCATTTAAATTGAGACAGCAAACACTGAAACAATACAGAGTAATGCAAACACATAGATGTCCTGATGTGCATTGAGGTAATCAGCCAGATCTTTATTTGCCTGAGATGGTCTTCTGTTGTTTGGGATGTCTACAGGACTCTCCACATGGTGCAGCTAATCAATAACAAGAATAGATACAAATCACACAGAGAATATTATCAAACCGCTCCTGAGATTTTAAAGAAGAACGACATAGATTGGTGGTTTTCTTGCATATGAATTCAATATATTATAAAATAAGATTCTGCTCTGTTCAGAGTGACACCAAGCCACTGGTGGGTCACTTCACTAGATACACATCGAGTGTATCGGGGAATAACTCACTGCAGTGTTGCCTTTCTTTTGTTCCCCGGGACGATGCCATACTCCTGCCACTACCAGCTGCATAGGCTCCTCTGGCGGGTCGGTCTGTCCGGCTGTTCGCTCCCTTTGTGGGGAGCCCCGACTGAGGTACCGATGCCGCTCTTGCAGGAGGCGGTCATAGGTGATTGTGAGATGCATCGTTCAACGAGGCAGCTTCCTGCTTTCAGGCCAGCTCTGTCTGCAACTCTGCCCTTAGCCTTCCAAGGAATGCATCGATCAGCACGGGTTCATTCCATCTCGTTCCGGGAGCCAGGGTCTGGAACTCCATGTCGTAGTCTGCAGCTGGTCTGAGACCCTGCCTTAGGCGCAACAGGGCTTGTCCACAGAGCCTCCCCTGATGGGGGTGGTTAAACACTGCCCTTAGTTCCTGAACGAACTCGGAGTAGTCACTTATCAGGGGCTACGCGTTAGTGACCAGCACCGCACCCCAAGTGCGAGCTTTACCCATGAGCCTGGAGATCACAAAGGATACTTTCGCGTTCAAGTTCAAAGTTCAAAGTTCAAAAGGCTTTTATTGTCATTTCAGCTATATAAAAGTACAGAGCAAAATGAAACAATGTTCCTCCAGGACCATGGTGCAAAACAAAACAAGTGCAACAGACAACACACTACACGAGTGCAAACAGTACAATACAGTGCAATAATACCATACAATAAATACAATAAATACAAGAAAGGACCAATCCACAATGAACAGGCAGTGCATTCTTTTGACCAGTGCAGTACTGAGAATATGTAAAGTAGGTTTGTGCATAGGAGTCAGTGACATTCTATATTGAACATAGCAGCCACTGGTTGCAGCCAGAAACAGTTCAGAATACAGTATTGATATAGTACAGTATTCTAGCAGCAAGTAGAAAGAATGTGCAAGAGAGCAAAAGGAGTGTGTATTATGTGTGTGTGAAGTTTGACTTCAGCAATTTGTCTGATATAAAAACAATGTATGTGTGTGTGTGTATGTATGTATGTATGTATGTACATATGTATGTGTGTGTATGATTGTATATACTTGTGTGTTTGTGTGTGTGTGTGTGTGTGTGTGTGTGTCTGCATGAATGTGTATAAGCATGTGTCTATGTATAGATGTGTCCATTTTTTTGTAATCAGAATTAGCCAGAGCTCAGGAGTCTGATGGCTTCTGGGAAGAAGCTGTTGCACAGTCTAGAGGTGAGGGACTGAATGCTGTGGTACCTTTTTCCAGATGGCAAGAGGGTGAATAGTTTGTGTGAGGTGTGTGTGGGGTCTTCCACAATGCTGGTGGCTTTGCAGATGCAAAGTGTTCTGTTAACTGATCCTGGTACCCAAGGAACAGATCACACTGGACAATGAACCCCTCACAAGTTGGTCTCCTTCATAAGCCTCAGTCACTGGTGGACTGACGGGGGGGTCACCCGTTGCTCTGGACTCGTGGCCAGGCGGTGCATGTACTGCCCCTAGTACCTGCACCATCGAGCAAACCTCCCCGATCTCCTGCTTCTGCTGGTCCAGAGCTGCCATCTGGACCATTCGCAGGAGAGCCCAGTCAGGGATGCTTGCTTGGCTTCCAGATGGCTGCGCATTCTGTGACGCTGGGTGCACAGAAGAAGGGAGAAGCGAAGTTGAGCTAACGTGCTCTTTATTATCTGTGACAAACAATGTAAATGGTAAAGCAATCCGCATGGTTGCTACGAATGCCGAGTTGCAATGCACCGAGGGAACTCTGTAGTATCCTTGACCACTAATGTGCAGCGTTGTTCTTTGGGACTTGAGGGTGCATAAATAGTGAGACACAATGATGAGGAGTAGGTGTCTCCAGTCAGTAATCAGGTGATTGAGAGTGGGGTAGACAAACATTAAGGCCCCCTTCTGACGTGGGCATGTCCCTCTCAGTGGTGGAACGGCCGCCCATGACAGAACCCTCCCCAAAGGCCACGCTAGCTGCCTGGAGCATGGCCTGCCACAGGTGGTGGGGCCTCCATGGGTACAGCCTGTGGAAGGAGGCGTTGAGGCTGGGGTCTAAAACCTGGGAGGCCGGGACTCATCTACGTTCCTCAGGGCTGTACCCTACCCAGTCCTTGAGGTATTGCAACCCCTTGCCTCTCCTCCACCTGCCAATCAGGTGATTGAGAATGGGGTAGACAAACGGTATGGACCCTGTCTGACATGGGCGTGTCTCTCTCAGTGGTGGACCGGCCAACGGTGACAGTCAAATTATCAAAGGCAGTTAATGTGAAGAACAACAAATTAAAAGCAAGAAAAAAAGACTGACACAAAGAAGGTGTTCAGTGACTAATAAAGGCACATAATACATAAGGGCAGTAACTGTATTGTGTTATTCTCCTGGAGTGCAGCAGTGCGCTCCTGCTCCAGTTCAGGATTTGAGTCTTGCTATCTACTTCGTTACTGACTCAGCCTTGCCTTAAATTATTTCTGTGGCCTATATAAGGACCCTGCTGGGAGAAGATGGAATCTTGTCCAAACTCACACTAAGATCACCCTAGATTTGTTTGGTTTTGCCTTAGCATGCAATTTGTTTTGTTTTGTGGTCTTGCCTGTGTGTACCTTGCTTCTTGATATCCATAGTTAGCAATTTTGTGTATTATGTACATCTGTATGTAAGCCTACACTGGGTTTCACTCATGTTGTATTCCTGTGTTCTGTCTATAATTGTGATCCCTGTGTTAGAAATACATGTTCTAGTGTGTACATAGATACTGATTATAGGCAGTGGTGCCTGTTTGGGATAGGAGTTATTGTCTGTTTATTGATGGGGAGGTAGTGTTTTCAAGTTCTCAAGTTTGGTTTATTTGTCACATACATAGTCATACACAGTATAGCTCGCAGTGAAATGGTGGAGAGTGCTCTGTCCAAACTGAGGAAAAAGAAAAACAGGGGTGCATAGAGAAATATATATCTATATATATACAAAATATATTAACAATGTATGTACAATATATGTATATTATGTTTATATACACAATGTACAATGTATATATGGATATGTATATATGTATGTACACAATGTACAGTTCCATCTTGTAATTGAACATATTTACAGTTAGTGTTAGTGTACATAAAAACATTTTTCTCAGGTCATTTTAGAGTTGAAAATTCAACATAAGTTATCAAGTGCATATTATCCAGAAAGTCAAGGAGCTTTAGAGCAATTCTATGACGTGTAACAATTGAAACTAACTTTCAATACAATAAATGACTAAAAGAAACATGACAACACAAATAAGTCAGGCACACACCAATCAACAGCCAAATACACAAAACTAAAAGTTGAACATCTGCGTGTTCTTAAGTAATTACAGCTGCAGAGTCTCTTTTCATCTGAGCTAGGTCAAATATGAAGATACCACCTAACCCCACCCGCTCAAAGGTCAGCCCACACCCTCAAAGGTCAGGACTTCCTCTCAGACAGACCACAGACAGTACAAGTTGGAGTAAACACCTCTGAAACCATTATCATGAACATGGGAGTTCCCCAGGGCTGTGTGCTAAACCCTCTGTTGTTCACCATAATGACTTAAGATTGTTGTGCCAAGTACAACTCGAATCATATCATCAAGTTTGCAGATGATACCACGGTAGTGGGCCTCATCAGAAATGATGATAACTCGGCATACAGAGAGGAAGCGAACCAAATCGTCATCTGGTGCAACAATAACAACCTGTCACTGAATGTGAACAAGACAAAGGAAATCATTGTTGACTTCAAGAGGAAGCACACGGTACATACTCCACTCACAATCCATAGTACTGCCGTAGAGTTAGTGAGAAGCATCAAGTTTCTAGGGGTGCACATTTCAGATGATCTGACATGGATTACACACATCACCTCCCTCATCAAAAATGCACAGCAGTGCCTTCACTTCCTGCGAAGGATGAGGAGAGCAAATCTTCCCTCTCCTATCCTCACTATGTTCTATAGAGGCACAATAGAGAGCTTTCTGACCAGCAGCCTCCCAGTCTGGTATGGCTTTGCACCACCTCAGACCAGAAATCTCTCCAGAGAGTGGTGAGGACAGCAGAGAAAATCATCAGAACCTCACTTCCATCCATACATGGTCTATACCGGTCAAGCTACCTCAGCAGAGCCTTCAACATGGTCAGGGAGCCCACCTATTCTGACCATGGACTTTTCAGCCTTCTGCCCTCTGGTAAATGCTACTGCTGCATATGGTGCAACACTGCCAGACTCAACAAGAGCTTCTTCCCACAGGCCATTAGATTACTCAACTACCTTTAACAATACACACCATATTTTTTGGCACACCAGAACTTTGAACTTGAACATACACACAGAATGTCTAAGCATATATACCCAAACTCAGTATTTTATTTTATTTTACTTTATATTTAGAAATATAGAACTATTTTTGATCACTATTTATAACTCACACCCCTATTTTTATATGTGTCACAATCAGTCCCTTCCAGGTTCCATGTTCCGTGTTTCCCTGTCTTGTGCATTTTTGTTCCATGCCTTAGTTTCATTTTCTCCTCCCCTCATTTGATTGCTTGCACCTGTCCCTTGTTTCTACCTTTGGTTCTTGTATTTAAAACCTATCTTGATGCCTGTGTTTTTGCTGTTCACTGTTAGGCTTCATTGTGTTTATGTTTGGTTGTTTTGATGTTTTTGCAAAGCCTGTAATTTTGTACTCTGTGCCTTTGTGTTATCTTAGCCTCCGTGTTCCCTAGTCTTTGTAATAACCTGCTTCCTGTTTGCCTTCATGTACTTTTGCTTTGTGTTTCCTAGCTTTTCTGAATCCTAGCCCTCGTCTTGTTATTCCTGTATCCGCTAGCTCTCTGTATTGGTTCTATGACCCTGGACGACTCTGATTCTGGATTTGCCCCTATTAAGTCTCACTCTTTTTAGCACATGCATCTGTCTCCTTACCGCTCACTGTTACTATATGTAGCTACTTTTGTGCAATCATTTCAATGTTCTCTCTGTGAACACCTTACATTTTCAAGTGTGAAGTTTACCGGTTACACTGTGCAATAATTACTGGAACAATGTCAAAAGTTTCTATATGCAATGTGCAGTATTCAATTCTTAGAAAATGTGCAATATAAATAAATATATATACATATATATTCCTTGTTGTATTTATACTATGTCTTATCTATTTTGACTAATATGTCTTGTCTCATGCATTTTTACCTTTATGTATATTGTATATTTGCACTGCGGAGTTTGGACAAACACAATCTTGTTCAGCTGTGCACTACTTGTATAGTCTGAATGACAATAAAGTTGACTTTGACTTTGACCAACAGACTAAAAACAGTTTCTTTCCACAGGCAGTCATATGCATAAGTCTCTCCTCCCCTCTCGCACTTTCCTAAGACAGAGATGTTTTTACTTTGCATTTTACATTATAGATATCATTTTGGATTATTATGTTTGTATATTCAACCTCTTGTATATTGGTTACTGTGTCATTGACGGCACAGAGGAAGCGAGAGGCAAAGTTGAGCTAACATGCTCTTTATTTTCCATTACTTATCAATACACGAGCTATATTATTCCACTAAGAGACTAGGTGATTCACGGTAGCAAGCGTCATGGAGTCCTCTTGGTCATTAATGCACAGCATTGTTCCTGGGAACCTGCGGGTGTACAAATAGGGAGAATCATTGATGAGGAGCAGGTGTCTCCAATCAATACTCAGGCAATTGGGAACGAGAAAGATGAACAATGCGATCCTCGTTTGATTCGAGTGTCTCCCTCTGGTTGGTGGACCGGCCAATCGTGACAGTTACCTTTCTTCTCTAATTGTGTCCTTGCAGTCAATCGTGCTGCTAAATGATTTTTCATGTAATCTTTTATTTAATGACAATGATCAATTCATTTCAACTCAATTCAGTTTACCGACTAGGAAAACTCAGTCATCTTCTCATTTCTCTCTCTGCTGACTCCCTCTCCCAAAAAACTGTTAAAGATGAAGTTACATAAACAAGTCAATTTGTTCTTCTTTAAAATCTCAAGGACTGTTTGGTAATATTCTCTGTGTGATTTCCATCTATTCTTGTTATTGATAAGCTGCACCATGTGGAGAGTCATGTAAGACATCACAAACTACAGAAGACCATCTCCCTCTGCTCAGCAAAATAAAGATCTGGCTGATGACCTCAATGCGCATCAGGACATCTATGTGTTTGCATTACTCTGTATTGTTTCAGTGTTTGCTGTGTCACTTTAAATGCTCTGTCACTTAGATGTAAACACAATCCTTTATAAATGGCTCCAGTTACAAGGTTCTTGTTCCTCCTTATGAATGTGTGTTGCATTGATGCATCTACTAGTGTTGTATGACACTCACCCTTATATTTCATTTAGACAGTCTGCTGTTTATTCAACTGTGACAGGTGATACAGCAAATCAGCAAACATTCATGAATGTGTAACAGTCAGTATGTAACAGATTTAAATATGTGTTTTAAAAAGTTTTATTGGTAAGGGACAGCAGTTTTGCTTATCAAAGTAAATATATATAATTTTTTCACTTTATGTTTTAAAAGAGATATGACTGATATATAGTAAGGTCATAAAATGTGATACTTTCTATTTGCTTTTTTAAAAACATTTTTTAAAGAAACTTGTCTACATATCCACAAGGTTCAGATCTGGTTTGACAGGTGGATTACAGGCTACTGCCCATCTGTTGCCATGGACAACAATTATAAGCCATCGTGTAGTGCTTCAGTTAGTGTCTAACCACAGACCTGCTGTTGCTTGGTAGACCACTTTTAACACAGGATCAGCACTGATGTGTAGAAGCCCCAGCAATCCTGCTGTTATTGATCCATTCATTATAGGGCAACATCCTCTATCATGCCACTACTGTCGGTGTTTTAGTTTGTCCCACAAATAGTATCTGGTCAGCAGTGATCCTGTGGTTGTAAACTGACCAATGATGAATGGGAAGGCCATTGACTAAAATGTTCGTGCCAACAATCAGTATTATATTTGTACAGTAATAATTATAACATGGGTGCATCTAATAAGGCACCATTTGAATATATGTGCTCCTAATAAAGTCATTGTTGAATGTACTCATTTTCAATCTCCTGTATAGATCCCATATTAGTAAAAGAAACAATTTCACGCCATTATTTAAGGTAAGTGCAGTACTATATTGGAAATGTTAATTAAAAGTTAGCTCAGTTTACTCAGAACAGTTTCATACTTGAGGAATGTGTCCTAAATATTTTTCCTAATAAAATAGCTGAATTGGAAAAAGCAGCCCAGGAAATCACCTGCATCACTTGTGGTGGACCATTAAGACCAGAAAATACTACATATGTGGTGTAGATAGAAGGTGGTGTCCAACATGATAAAAACACTCCGATAACAACAGCCAGTGTTTTAGCAGCTTTTCTCTCTGTCTTACTAATAGTGGGCTGCCCTCTGGATGTCTTTAGCTGAGAGTGAGTGTTGTGGACTGAATGTGACTGTCTCTGGGCAACAACATATATTTTCACATACATGCTCACCATGATAACAGAGGGGATGTACAAAGAGAACAGAGAAATTATCAAAGCTGACACCGGGCCTATTACTGGAAAACATCCCCTTTACTATATATAAAACCTTACTATTTTGTTCAACATGGAGAGTATTGTGCTCCATGAATATGATTCCCAGTCTCGCCATCTCCTATGACTGCCTCTTGCAAGAGCGGCATTGGTACATCAGCTGGGGCTCACCACAAAGGGAGCAAACCTTAACAGCCGGACAGACCGACCCGCCAGAGGAGCCTATGCAGCTGGGCATGGCAGGAGTATGGCACCATCCCAGGGAACAAAAGAAAGGCAACACTGCAGTGAGTTATTCCTTGATACACTCAATGTGTGGAATACCGATCAAGGTGTCATAGAAAAACCACCTGCTCTCTGCTCTAGCCTTAGTACACTCGGGGGCAGCCGGTAACATTATGGACTGGGGTCTTGCAAAAAGGTTGGGGAAAAGAGCCAATGCCCTCTCTTCCCCGTTGAGCATGCAGGCCCTGGACAGAGGCCCTGTAGGTCCAGGGTACATTACCCACATCACCCACTGTGTTCTCCTTGTGACCAACGTCGAGCATACAGAACACATCGCCTTTTACCTCCTGTCCTCCCTCTCTCATCCTATCACGCTAAGTCTGCCATGGTTACGAGCACACAACCCACACGTGACATGGTCCAACAACTGCATTCTACAGTGGGCACCCACTTGCTATAAAAGATGCCTCTCCATCTAGGTAAAGCCCCTCCTTGCGACCTCCATAGAGAACCCCGGAGCAGACAAGCAGGTCACCTTTCCACAGGAGTACAAGGACCTGGCACAGGTATTTAGCCCCACGAAGGTGACACTGCTCCCCCCTCATTTGGAGGGGGATTGTTCCATTACCCTCAAGGAGGGCACAGTGCCCCCCAGGCACCGGATTTATCCCCTCTCCCAAGAGGAAGAACAAGCAATGGAACAAAACAACTTGGAGGTGCTGGAGCAAGGGTATATCTGCCCCTCTACCTCTCCGGTGTTGGCTGGGGTCTTTTTCGTTAATAAGAAGGACTGGGGCCTAAGACTGTGCGTAGATTACTGAGGGGTACACCATCTGTTGGTTCAGTACCCTTATCCCCTCCCGCTGGTTCCAGCAGCACTTGAACAGCTGAGGGGGGCTAAATATTTCACCAAACTGGACTTACATAGCGCGTATAGCTTAATACGGGTCAAGGAGGGGGACGAGTGGAAAACTGCTTTCAGCATGTCCACTGGCCACTATGAATACCTGGTCTTGTCATATGACCTGGCCATGGCTCCATCCATCTTTCAGGCCTACATCAATGAGGTTATAAGGGAGTACTTGGGAAGATCTGTGGTCGCTTACATCGATGACATCCCGATCTATTCCTTCATTCCTGGAACCAACATATGCTGGACATGCAGGCTGTGCTCCAGACCCTATTAAGGAACCACCTATACTGCAAGGTGGAGAAGTGTGAGTTCCACAGTAGGGAGGTAGACTTCCTGGGGTATGTGATCCAGGAGGGCTGGCAAACTTCTACAGAAGGTTCATCGTGAAAAATAGTTTAATTGCAAAACCCCTCACAGACCAAATCCAGGGACCGGCTTAGTGGGTCAGGTGCACCTCCAAGGTGGAGAGGTCTCTTGAAGGGCTCAAGGTCGCTTGCACCACCGCACCAGTACTACAGCAACCTGACCCGGAGAGGCCCTTCATGGTGGAGGCGGACACAGGAGTGGGCGGCGTGTTGTCCCAACACACGGGTGAGAGAGGGGGATTTAAACCCATTACCTACTTTTCCAGGAGGCTAAGGCCTGTAGAACAGAAATATGGTGTTTATGGGACTGAGTTGTTAGCCATGAAATTGGCCTTAGAGGAGTGGAGGCACTGGCTTGTGGGAGCACGACACCCCTTACAGACCACAAAAATACTGAATGCTGGGCAAGACTGGTGGTCTATTTCCTTCTGCAGATTCAAGTTCCACGTAAACTAAGAAAAACAAAGGGCAGATGCGCTGTCCTGGCAACACCATGCAGAAGCCCTACCGATGAGTGTGGAGCCTGTTCTTCCCCTCCTGTGCTTCTTGGCGTCCCTGCAGTAGGACCTTGCCAACAAAAAAAGGCCACGAATTCACATCCGGAATGCCCATCCAACCACCTCTACGTACCGCCGAAACATTGGGGGTGCTGTGATCATGGACACATACCTCCATGGGAACAAGGCACCCTGGTGCCACACATACGACACAATTAATAGGCACTCAGTACTGGTGGCCCACTATACACAAGGACCTGGTGAAATATGTGTTTTCTTGCACGGACTGTGCCCGCAGCAAGACCCCACACGGTCCCCCCATTGGTAAGTTGCTCCACCTGCCTACTCCTCTGAGACCCTGGTCGCACCTTGCTATGGACTTCATCACTGACCTACCTGCCCGTGAAGGCAATACGGTAGTTCTAACAGTTATTGACAGGTTCTCAAAGATGGTCCGGTTTATCCCTTTGGCTGTCCTGCCCACTGTGCTGGAAATGGCCGACCTGCTGTTCCGCCAAGTATTCCACCAATTTGGTCTGCCAGAGGACATCGTGTCTGACTCAGCCCTCAGTTCATGTCTCGAGTGTGGAGAGAACTGCTGGGCAAGCTCAACATCATGGTCAGCCTGATGTCCGGCTATCACCCACAATCGAACGGAAAAGCGGAGAGGGCTAACCAAGAACTGGGTAAGTTCTTCTGGCTATATTGTCAACACCATCCTGAGACGTGGAGTGTGTAACTTCCCTGGCTGGAGTATGAGCAGAATTCACTACATCACGCGGGTACTGGCCTAACTCCCTTTGATTGCGTTCTAGGGTATCAACCACCGCTCTACCCTTGGAACACCCCTGCTTTGGGCCAGCCGGCAGTTGAAACCTGGTGCAAAGAGAGCGAACGGATTTGGGAGAAGACACATCAGCGACTGCGCAAGGCAATCGCCGCATTGAAGAGGAAGGTGGACAGGTGAAGAGGAGAGACCCCACAATACGCACTGGGACAGGAGGTGTGGGTCTCAACCAGAGACGGCCACGTGGGCACCACGGGCAAACTGGCTGCAAAATACGAAGGCCCATATACAGTCAAGGAGAGGATCAATGAGGTAACTTACCAGAATAGTCTGGCAGGGTGTAGTCAGGCTTCCTGGGCCTTCCACATTTCGGCACAGAAGCCCGTGATGCAGGGTCCCCTCACTGTGGAGGACAGTCCCTCAAGCAACCCGCCTCCACCCCTGGAGACGGAAGGGGGCCTGGCATACAAGGTGAGAACCCTGATCGATTCCTGGAGGAGAGGCAAGGGGTTGCAATACCTCAAGCACTGGGTAGGGTACAGCCCTGAGGAATGTAGATGAGTCCCGGCCTCCCAGGTTTTAGACCCCGGCCTCAACGCCTCCTTCCACAGGCTGTACCCATGGAGGCCCCACCACCTGTGGCAGGCCACGCTCCAGGCAGCTAGCGTGGCCTTTGGGGAGGGTTTTGTCATGGGCGGCCGTTCCACCACTGAGAGGGACATGCCCATGTCAGAAGGGGGCCTTAATGTTTGTCTACCCCACTCTCAATCACCTGATTACTGACTGGAGACACCTACTCCTCATCATTGTGTCTAAACATTTATGCACCCGCAGTTCCTGACGAACAACGCTGCGCATTAGTGGTCAAGGATACTACAGAGTTCCCTTGGTGCATTGCAACTCGGCATTCATAGCATCCCTGCGGATTACTTTACAGTTTACATTGTTTGTCATGGATAATAAAGAACACGTTAGCTCAACTTCGCCTCTCCCTTCTTCTGTGCAGCCAGTGTCAAATTGACAAGTACGTTTTTCTTATTAACTGATGCCACACTATTTCGTCTACTGTGCGATGTGTTGCCTATGACATATCAGTATCAAAATATTTACCAGAGTTTAACAGCCTACATACACCATTCTATATGACTGCATTAATATCCCTGCATATAATACATGTAGAGATGAGAAGACAAATGAAAGACATGTCAATATCTGAACACCGAGGCTGTGTGTAAGGACTAATGTGTGGACAGCTCACAAGATTATTTACTTCTGCAGATTTTCATACAACAGCATTCAAATAAGAAGTGGTTGTAAAAAAAAGTAAAATAACATCAGTGCAGATTTTAATTAATTAATTGTTATCAGATGAGTTATAACATTGGAAAATGCCAAGTAACGCATTTACCTGCAGAAAATCTCCAAAAGAAATCATCACCTAGAACAGGGAAATTTGGCAATCACTATAAACAGGGAAATACCTGTTTAAAAATATGTGCTCCTAAATCTACAGGGTTTTCAAGAGATGTATTGAGGAAACTGAGGAAATGTGTTTGGCTGATGATGTAAGAAGGAAAACGTGGTAAATATATTTTGATTCACTGTTGTTATGTCACATGACCAACACAGAGGAGTGATTTAGTAGAAAGGTGTTCCCGCTGCAGGACTGTGGTACTATAAATGAAAGCAACTCTCTGAACAGTGCTGAACTGTCCTAGTGTGCAGACAGAGGTAAGGATGGACATGAATTCAATCTATGGATTTTTAGCTGTTATTAATGAAAAGTTAGGAACAGTATTTAATAATTTTGAATAATTCTGAGTTTCATAATATGTTTATGGTAAATTCTTGATGTCATATTTATAAACAGATACAAGAAAAAGCCTAATGGACATCAGCCTACGACAACACTGGACAAGAGGAAACATTTCTCTTTGTTATGAACATCATTCTAACTCTTGCCAGAAGATCATCTATCCCCTGGTTATGAGAGTTGGGATGTATTTTCTCATTGGATTCATTATATTTTTTACATTACTTGGAAACCTGCTGGTTATCATAGCAGTCGTTCATTTCAAGCAGCTCCACATGCCAACCAACTATTTCACTCTCTCTCTGGCTGTAGCTGATCTGCTTGTAGGAGGGGTTGTGATGCCTCCCAGGATGATACGCACTGTAGAGACCTGCTGGTATTTTGGAACTGTATTCTGTAAAATGTTATCCAGCCTTATTGTTATGTTGTGTACTGTCTCTGTTTTAAATCTTGCTTTCATCTCTATTGAGCGATATGTTGCAGTATGTCACCCTCTGCTGTACCACAGGACTATGACACCTCATGTTACATTACTCATGATTGCTATTTGTTGGAGCTATTCTGCTGCCCTGGGAATCATATTCATGGAGCGTAATACTCTCCATATTGAACACAATAGTGAGGTTTTATGTAAGGGGGCATGTGTTACAGTAATAGGGCCAGTGACATCTTTGATATTGTCTCTGTTCTCTTTGTACATCCCCTCTGTTATCATGGTGAGCATATATGTGAAAATATATGTTGTTGCCCAGAGACAGTCACGTTCTGTCCACAATACTCTCTCTCAACTAAGCACATTCAGAGGGCAGCCCACTATTAGTAAAGCAGAGAGAAAAGCCACTAAAACACTGGCTGTTATTATGGGAGTGTTTTTATCATGTTGGACACCACCTTCTATCTATACCACATATGTAGCATTTTATGGTTATAATGGTCCACCACAAGTGATGCAGGCAATTTCATGGATTGTATTTTCCAATTCAGCCTGTAACCCTATTGTGTATGCTTTCTTCTACCGCTGGTTTAGAAAGGCCCTCAAAGCTATTTTATTAGGAAAAATATTGAGGAAAAATTCCTCAAGAATTAATCTGTTCTGAGTAGAATAGTGCATCATCTACTAAAATCAACTGAACTGACTTTTAATTCACATTTTCAATATAGTTCTACATGGCTTAAATTGTAGCTTGAAGCTGTTTCTTTGACTAATGTTGAATATATACAGGACATGGAAAATTAGTCCATTCAACACTTACTTTATTAGAAACACATATTCTCAAATGGTGTGATATTAGGTGCACCCATGTTATAATTATAACTGTACAAAATGTAGCCCATCTGTTAGCTTGAACATTTTAATCTCATTCATCAGTTTACATCCACAGGATCGCTGCTGACCTTGGGGATACTGGGGGACAAATACTGGGAGACAAATTTAACACACTGGCAGTAGTGGCATGATAGAGGATGTTGCCCAGTAATGAATGTATCAATAACAGCAGGATTGCTGGGGCTTCTACACATCAGTGCTGATTCTGTGTTAAAAGTGGTCTACCAAGCAACAGCAGGTCTGTGGTTAGACACTAACTGAAGCACTACACGATGGCTTATAATTGTTGTCCATGGCAAGAGATGGGCAGTAGCCTGTAATCCACCTGTCAAACCAGATCTGATCCTTGTGGACAAGTTTCTTAAAAAAAAAATTAATAAATCATGTTTTATGCCCTTATTATATGTCAATAATTTCTCTTTAAAAACAATACTATAATAACCTAGAAAGTGATAAAACTGTATATATATTTCTTATATCCTATATATCCTTTGATAAGCAAAACTGCTGTCCATTAGAACTAAGACTTTCTAAAATACATCTTTACAATACTGACTGTTACACATTCATGAATGTTTTGCTGATTTGCTGTATCACCTTTCACATATGAATAAATAGCAGAATGTCTAAATAAAATAAAATAAAATCTTGAGTGTCATACAACACTAGTAGATGCATCAATGCAACACACATTCATAAGGAGGAACAAGGGCCTTGTAACTGGAGCCATTTATAAAGGATTGTGTTTACATCTAAGTGACAGAGCATTTAAAGTGAGACAGCAAACACTGAAACAATACAGAGTAATGCAAACACATAGATGTCCTGATGCACATTGAGGTCATCAGCCAGATCTTTATTGTCCTGAGCAGAGGGAGATGGTCTTCTGTAGTTTATGATGTCTTACACGGCTCTGAAGAAATCAGATATTATCAAACAGCCTCTGAGATTTTAAAGAAGAAAGACATAGTTTGGTGGTTTTGTTACATATAATATGACTTCAACATGTTATAAAGTAAGCTTCCGACCTGCTAAGGGTGACACCAAGCCACTGGTGATTCACCTCACTAGATCGGTGTAGCAGCTAATGACAGGTGCCCTTGGCAAAAGACAAAATGGTGTTCATGCTACAGGAAGCACTATGGAAATCATGGTGATAGTGTTCGGATCTGTAATGTTCCTGGCCCAAAGAGAAAAAGAGTCATGGAGGTCACGGCTAAATTTCCCTGGGTGCAGTGTCCCTCTCAGTGCAGCTGTTATTAGTTAAGAAAATGTTATTTTAAAGTGTGTGTGTGTGTGCGTTGCGTTGTTGATTTGTATGCATGAATCATTTTTGTTGCATTTAGTTAAGGATTGTATTGAGTTGTAATTACTGACCTTGATCCACTTCCGCTCTTACATCTGTAGCCCAGTTGTATATGTTTAGTAGTAAAATGATCTATTGTGTATGTGACAGTGGAATCTAGGAAGGAGAAGTGACAAGTTTATGTAACTGCGCCTTTCCCGGTTTTCGGGAGAGGGAGTCAGCGGAGAGAGAAATGGGAAGATGACTGTTTTCCTAGTCTGTAAACTGAATTGAGTTGAACTGATCTTTGTCATTGCATAAAACAACGCAAAGCCCTTTAGTAACTCTAGAGTTGAAAGCATGGACGTAAACTGAGAAGAAAGATAACCAATAAACAATAAGGTAGTATATACAGACATAATAGTGCAAAATTATATATATAGTGTGAAATGCAAAGTGAAAACATCGGTTAGAGTACAGGGAGAGAGAGAAGGAGAGATGCATGCATTTTGCTACCTCTGGAAAGAAGGTCTACTTGTTTTGCCTGTGTCTAATCCAGGGTGTCCAGGGTGAGTGAGGTTCTTTGCAAATATAGCTGGTGTGGTGGAAAAATGAGAGCACATCAAACACAGACAGCCTTATGCATTGAGTAGTAAAAGGTTTATGAGTTCCGTCCCCTGTAAAACAGAGAAAGAGAACTGCCCCGCAGTACAGTCCCCCTCCCTTTATACACAGAACAGAAGAAAGAGAAAAAAAGAAAAATGACTCCTGCAGAGTATCGGCTAATTCATGTTTTGGTTAGCCTGAGCGCTGAAGGCTCCTTAGAACAGTATGTGAGCAGCTGGTGTCCCTGACTCACATGCTTATCTGCAGACTGTTATGCTGTGACTATAGAAACATAAAGCAAAGTAAAATAAAGCAAAGTAAATTTCCACAAAATGAAGCAAAGTAAATTTCCACAACAACTGGCTTTCATGCGTTCCTCAGAAGTACATCGGACAGTGTAGATCTCTCTGGGTTGGAGTAGATGTCTCTAAGGTTGTGGTAGGTGTCTCTGAGGTAAGGTAGATGTCTCTAAGGTGGGGTACTGCCTTTGAAGTAGTGCAGATATCCACGAGGTAGAGTAGTGTCTATGAGGTAGGGTAGTGTCTCTGAGGTGGTTAGATGTCTCTGAGGTAGGATAAAGATCTCTGAGGTAGGGGAGACGTCTGTGCACTGTACACCTGTACAGTAATGTCCATGCTTCAACACCACACTGTACACGTGTACAGTAATGTCCATGTTCAACACCACACTGTACACATGTACAGTAATTCCCATGCTTCCCATGATTTTAACTGCCTACATGCAATTTTTTATATGACTGCATTAATGTCTCTGCATATTCTTCAATACCTGTACAGTTTGTCCTATCAGGTAACATGGAGAGGATCCACATCCAATCCATGTACATTTTCCACTGGTGTGCCCCAGGACTCAGTATGAGGCCCTCATCACTTCTCTTTGTGTACTTGTTCTCTTGGTGATCTTCTCATGGCTTCTCTTACCACTGCTATGCTGATGACACCCAATTATTTCTTGTAGGATCTTTCCCACCCTCTAATACGCAAGCCTCCAGATGTATCTCTGCATGCTTGACTGACGTTGCATCATAGATGACAGCCCACCACTTGCAGCTCAACTCCAAGAACCTCCTGCCCTTACCATGACCTCACAGTTTCCTTCGCAATCTCCCTGGTATCACCATCTGAAGCTGCTTGTAGCCTCAGCATACATTTGAATAACCAGTTGATGTTCTCAACTCATGTTTCAAACATGAGCCACACTTAAATATTTCTCCTTTGTAATATATGACAGATTCCATCCTTTCTCTCACAGGAAGCTGCCCAGGAACTTATGCAGTCTCTTGTAATCTCAAAGCTAGACTACTGCAACTTGCTACTTGCTGGTCTTCCTCTAAGACCAATCAGACCACTACAACTTGTCCAGAATGCAGCAGCATGACTGGTCTTCAATCTTCTGAAGTTCACACATTACTCCACTGCTCCACTCCCTTCACTGGCTCCCTGTAGCTGCATTTATCAGATTTAAAACCTTGATGCTTGCCTACAAAGCCAAAAATGGACCAGCCCCTCCATACATGATGTGAATGGTTAAAATCTGATCTATACCTCGAAGCTCAAGTATGTCATGGCTTGAAATACCTTGCTTCAAGTCTCATGGAAGCTAAGCATTGAGACTATTCTCTGTCCTGGCTCCTAGATGGTGGAATGAACTTCCACTTGCTGTCTGGACAGCAGAGTCCCTTGCAGTCTTCAAACGCAGACTGAAGACCCATCTATCTGTGGAATATTTAAATGACTACTGACACTGCTCCTATGTTGAATAACTAAAAACTTCTAGGCATCATCATTGATCGCTGTATTTCAACAGCATTCTAGTTAATTGGTATCTTGGACTCTAACTTACTGTAATGGCTAGGATGTATGTTATGATTAAATGATAAAGCACTTTTCTAAGTCATTCTGGATAAGAAGGTCTGCCAAATGCTGTAAATGTATATGCAAATGTAAGATCTATAACAAAATGCAAATAAGAACTAATTGCAAAAATAAATGAAGAGCCATTAATATTGTTAGCAGAGGAGTTATGGCATTGGCAAATGATAAATAATGGTGTGACCTGCAGAAAACCAATATCTCAAAAGAAAGTGCAAGTGCACTAGAAGAGTGAGGGCACTAGAACAGTGGGAGCATTTTAGCAAGCACTAAAAACAAAGGGAAATACTTGTACTGCTAAACTTGTACTCCTAAATCTATAGGGTTTCTAAGAAGTGTATTGAGGTAAATGTAATTTGATTCGCTGTTATGGTTGAGAAGAGTGTCACATGATCAGCACAGAGGTGTGATTAAGTAGAAAGGCATTCCTGCTGCAGGACTCTGGTACTATAAATGAAAGCAGCTCGCTGATCAGTGATGAACTGTTCTGGTGTGCAGACAGAGGTAAGAATGGACATGAAAGGCATTATTGGGGAATCCTTACTGTTAAAGCTGTATAAACAATAGAGAATAAATGTAATAAGTTCTGCTTTACATGGCCGTTTGTATTATGGGAAACACATTACTTCTTAATTTTCATTCAACTTTACAGATAAAGGATAAAAGCACGATGGACTCAAGGCTACAACAATATAGGAGCACAGGAAACATTTCACTTTGTTATGAGTTTCATCCTAACTCATGTCAGAAGATTGTTTATCCTCTGGCTGTGAAAGTTGTGATATATTTTTTTATTGGAGCTGTTATTATTCTTACAATATTTGGAAGCCTTCTGGTCATCATTGCCATCATTCATTTCAAGCAGCTCCACACACCAACTAACTATCTCACTCTCTCTCTGGCTGTAACTGACCTGCTTATAGGAGGACTTGTGATGCCTCCCAGTATGATACGATCTATAGAGACCTGCTGGTATTTGGGAACATTATTCTGTAAATTACACAGCAGCCTTGATGCTGTATTGTGCACAGCCTCTGTATTAAATTTGACCTTTATTTCTATTGAGCGATATTATGCAGTATGTCATCCCCTGCTGTACCACAGTAAAATGACTCCTCTTACTTCTCTGTTCATGATTGCTCTTTGTTGGAGCTATTCTTTTGCAGTGGGAATTTCAGTCATGGAGTTAAACACTTTGGGCATTGAACACTACAGTGATGTTAAATGTGAGGGTGAATGTTCAGTACTTCTGGGTCCAATTACATCATTAATAGCTTCTTTCTTCTCTTGCTATATCCCTTCTATTGTAATGGTGAGCATATATTTCAAAATATATCTTGTTGCACACAGACAACTACGTTCTGTACAAAATAGTCTCTCTCAGCGAAAGATATCCAGAGGGCAGCCCACTATTAGTAAGGCAGAGAGAAAAGCCACTAAAACACTTGCTGTTGTTATGGGAGTGTATTTATCATTTTGGACACCATTTTTTATCTACAGTCTAATGGTGACATATTTTGGTTATATTGGTCCCCAACAACTGTATGAAGTGTTTAGTTGGATTGCTTATTCAAATTCAGCATGCAATCCTATTGTGTATGCTTTCTTCTACACTTGGTTTAGAAAGGCTCTTAAAGTTATTTTATCTGGCAAAATATTTGAGAAAAAATCCTCTAGATTATATCTGTGTTCATAGTAGAATAAAGCAACAAAATAAACTGAACAGCCTTCTATGAACATTTAGTCATTAATACAAGCATTGTTTATATTCTAATTTGAAAGAACATTTAATTTGAAAAAAATTGTAGATTAGTAGATGTATTATGATGTCATCAGCGTTCTTTGTTCTCTACACTAACATGGCAGTAACATGGTAGTGTGTATGAGGCCCAGCACTGCAGTGGTTGTGTTTATAATAAAATGACACCAGCCCTTAATGAATTAGGTTCCCTTCCCCTGGGCTTGAAGGAACAGGAACAACATTTTAGGAAATGTAACAAACTGAATACGGTCTCTAACCGTACACATACAAGTTGTTTGTAATATTGTTTCTCATCATGTGGTTTATCAGTCTGTATCCCCTTCTACCTTTGAATATCAGCTGTTTTTTCTATGTACTTTTTTGCAATCAAGTAAATTTAGATATATTTAGATCCAGTGGTAATGCTATTATTGCAAGACCTTTATTTTGAAGGACCTTAATAAATCTAAATAATTTTAATTCTCCTCAAAAAAAGAACCTTTAAAACTTTTGGACATTAATACACATTTATAAGGATTGTAATATCTGTGTTTTACCATATTACTATTTGCCCAAATCTTAGACTACTAAATTACCATAATAACGCTGTATGAACTTTGGCAATGAAAGTGAAGTGAAGTGAAGTTCTATTGATTCACAGTATTAATCCCACTGTGGGATTTATCCAATTTATTAACAGCTAATTAATGTTACAAGCACCCAGTAGGTGGGACATGCCCACTCACACACACACATACACACGCACACACACACAAACACAAAATATTAAATACATTTCAAAAAATTATGTATAGGTTCCTTCAAAATAAAGGACTCGCAATAATTGTAGAATGTATTAATCAGAACCCAGAGATGTTGGCTTTGTTTACTGGCGCTTACACACTCACCAGAAGCTGAGAGATGTTTTGCTTGGGTTCAGGGCAAGCTCCTGCAATACAGTTAGTGACTGCACAGCCACTTCCAGCTCCACCATCATTGTCAAGTTTGCTGGCAACACCGTCGTCATGGGCCTGATCTCGGACAACAATGAGAGGGCCTACCTGGAGGAGATTAAACACCTGGAAAACTGGTGCCAGGAAAATAATCTCCTCCTAAACGTCAGTAAGATAAAGGGGCTGATCGTGGATTGCAGCAAAAAGCAGGAGCAGCACTACCAACCTGTGAGGATCAGTGGAACCACGTTGGAGAGAGTAGATAGTTTCAGGTACCTTGGTGTTCACATCTCGCAGGACATGTCCTGGGCCCGCCATACCAACTCCATGGCAAAGAAGGCTCGTCAGCGTCTTTACCACCTCAGACGCCTAAGAGACTTCAGACTGCCCTCCAAGGTACTGGGGAACTTCTACACCTGCACTATCTAGAGCATCCTAATGGGGAACATCACAGTCTGGTTTGGGAACAGCACCAAGCAAGACAGACAAGCACTCCAGAGGGTGATGCGTTCAGCAGAGTGCATCACTCATATTGAACTTCCTGACCTGCAGACCATCTATTACAAGCAGTGCCAGACCAAGCCCAGGAGGATTGTGAAGGACCCCACCCATCCCAACAATAGGCTCTTCACTCTGTTGAGGTCAGGGAAGCACTTTCGCTCCCTGAAGACAAAGACAGAGAGACTGAAGAGGAGCTTCTTCCCACAGGCCACTCGGGCCCTGAATCAGGGAAACTGATAAATTGATAAACTGTGTGGACCACCACCACCATGTAACATGTAACTGTAAAGATGTTCAATTGCAAGATGGAATTGTACATTGTGTACAGACATATATACATATCCATATATACATTGTACATTGTGTATATAAACATAATATACATATATTCTACATACATTGTTAATATATTTTTGTATATATATATATATATATATATATATATATATATATATATATATATATTCTCTATGCACCCCTGTTTTTGTTTTTTTTTCGTCAGTTTGGACAGAGCACTCTCAAACCATTTCACTGCGAGTTATACTGTGTATAACTATGTATGTGACAAATAAACAGAACTTGAACTTGACTCTGATACATCTAATTTCCAAGGGCTCTGGGAAACTTGCTGGCTATTGGTGGGAAAGGACCCTGGCACAATAACGCTTTCCTACATAGCAGATTGGCAGATTCTCCAGACGGACACCCAAGTAAGCTGGTCAATAAATGCTAAATTATTCTCGGTTTGATGCTCCTGGCCCAGTTGATATTGTTGCAACAGGACG
Source organism: Electrophorus electricus (assembly GCF_041902795.1). Classification (NCBI taxonomy): domain Eukaryota; kingdom Metazoa; phylum Chordata; class Actinopteri; order Gymnotiformes; family Gymnotidae; genus Electrophorus; species Electrophorus electricus. Next base: position 1,888,488 of record NC_137498.1, read on the forward strand.
TTGACAGCTCTCAGCCGTCTACAGTATCTATAGATCAGGTCAAGACTTCTGTAATGACAATGACATGAATGGTAATACCAGATGTTTAATAACAATATTATTATTATTAATAATAATAATAATAATAATAATAATAATAATGACAAAAAACATTTGGATGAGGTGGAAAGGTTGGGAAGTCGATGAAGGTAAATCCAAAATCAGGATGATTTTCATGAATAAATGCTAATGTATGGGGCCAGAAATTATACTGGGACTGGAGAAGGAGCAGGAGACAGGGTCAGGACTAGAGGCAGAGCAGGTGCTGGGATTGGGACAGACAGGTGCAGGAGGCCACAGTGCATCAAGTCCATGAAGGTGGCCTGTGAGGTAGAAGACTGTTGGGTAGCATGACGGTGAAGACAGCAGGTGGATCCAGGATGGGATTGATGTTTTACACAGGCAGGCAGGACCATTCCAAGCCCTAAAGCTGAAATTTATTTTGTGGAGAAGAACCAGCTGGGCCATTTGACAGTATAGGATGTGTGATGTTGACAGGGCTACACCATTTCTACCATTACTTCTATAGAATCCCATTTGTCCTGATTATGCTTTGCTGACTTGGTTTATGCAGTTGAAAGAGCCTGAGGGCCAGGATTTGAGGTGGATCACAGCAATAAAGGAAAACTGTTTCAACTTCCACCATGGTGGATGTCTTCATGGAGCCTTTTCTTGCTGTCCGTGAAGAGTGCCGGCACTGCCCACAGGGAGAGAGTGAGATGATAAAGAGACTTCCTCTGCACCCAGGATGTGGATTTAGTGCTTTTTTTGGTACTTGGCTAGTTCCAAGTGGGCCCACAGCTAAAGCAGATCTTGCTGGCTGGGAAAAACGGCTGCACAATATGTGAGAGGAGTTGATTCTCTGGCAGCAAGTATGTGGGAGGAACCAGTTCCCAGGCAGCATGTATGGCAGTTGCTGGTGCCATGCCTGCTGAGGAAAAATTCTGTTCTTCAAACGATTTGCTTGAGTCGAGTATAGAAAATAAAGATTCTCTTGACTTTGAATTGCTTCTTGCAGCCTTATTTCTGCCAGTCACAATAAATTATTATAAAATAAATTAAAAATATTAAAAATGAAAATATAATCTACAAAACAAATATAAAATATAATTTTGTATAAAATATAATATAAAATAGATTGTTAGATAGATATATTTTTATATTATATATCTATATCTATATCTATATATCTATACCTATATCTATTTACACAGACACACAAACACTCCCAGACCCATTGGTCACGTGGTATGGCCCACCATGAGATGTGGGAGTTTGTCTTTTCGTTTGTAGCCACGCCCATGGTGCACACCTGCACCGGCTTCTGTGTCTAATGTCTGTATGTATTTAAACCACTGCAGGAGTGTAAGGGTTGGCACAAGGCTGAGGCCCCCCCCTCTGACCACCAGTGTAAGATTTGTTTTGTCAGAATTGCAAGTTGATTTGGAAAAAGTGTCAGCTAAATGCTTTAACTGTAATTATAAATCTACTGGCTGTGAGAGTTGACATATTTTGTCACTTGAGTTCCTGTTTGTTCATTTTCAGATTATCACATGATCAGCACAGAGGAGTTATTTAGTAGAAAGGCATTTCTGCTGCAGGACTGTGGTATTATAAATGAAAGCAGTGCTGATCAGTGCTGAACTGTCCTGGTGTGCAGACAAAGGTAAGGATGTACATGAAAGTCATTATGGGGCAACCCTTGCTGACATGAACAATAGACAATAAATCTGATTTTTATATATCTGTACATACTGAGCATGTAATTGTATTATATGTGACATGTTCTTTATTTCAGCATGTATTCACAGATATTTTCTTTGTATACTGTTCATGCCTAACATATGTTTTCAAAGGTTGTTTGTAAAGATTTCTTAGAAACAAGTTCTGCTTTACATGGCCATTTTTATTATGGAAAAGACATTATTTCTTAATTTTAAATCAACTTTACAGATAAAGGATAAAAGCAGGATGCACACAAGGCTACAACAATATAGGAGCACAGGAAACATTTCACTTTGTTATGAGTTTCATCCTAACTCGTGTCAGAAGATTGTTTATCCTCTGGCTGTAAAGATTGTGATATATTTTGTCATTGGAGCTATTATTATTCTTACAATATTTGGAAGCCTTCTGGTCATCACTGCCATCATTCATTTCAAGCAGCTCCACACACCAACTAACTTTCTCACTCTCTCTCTGGCTGTAACTGACCTGCTTGTAGGAGGACTTGTGATGCCTCCCAGTATGATACGCTCTGTAGAGACCTGCTGGTATCTGGGAATATTATTCTGTAAATTACACAGCAGCCTTGATGTTGTATTGTGCACAGCCTCTGTATTAAATCTGACTTTTATCTCTATTGAGCGATATTACGCAGTATGTCATCCCCTGCTGTACCACCGTAAAATGACTGCTCTTACTTCTCTGTTCATGATTGCTCTTTGTTGGGGCTATTCCTCCGCTCTGGGAGTTTTAGTCATGGAGTTAAACACTTTGGGCATTGAACACTACAGTGATGTTAAATGTGAGGGTGAATGTTCAGCACTTCTAGGGCCAATTACTTCATTAATAGTTGCCTTCTTCTCTTGCTATATCCCTTCTATTGTAATGGTGAGCATATATTTCAAAATATATCTTGTTGCACACAGACAACTACGTTCTGTACAAAATAGTCTCTCTCAGCGAAAGACATCCAGAGGGCAGCCCACTATTAGTAAGGCAGAGAGAAAAGCCACTAAAACACTTGCTGTTGTTATGGGAGTGTATTTATCATTTTGGACACCATTTTTTATCTACAGTCTAATGGTGACATATTTTGGTTATATTGGTCCCCAACAACTGTATGAAGTGTTTAGTTGGATTGCTTATTCAAATTCAGCATGTAATCCTATTGTGTATGCTTTCTTCTACAGTTGGTTTAGAAAGGCTCTCAAAGTTATTTTATCGGGAAAAATATTTGAGAAAAATTCACCTAGATTAAATCTGTGTTCATAGTAGAATAAAGCAACAAACTCAACTGAACAGTCTTTTATGAACATTTAATCATTAATACAAACATTGTTTATAATCTTAATTGAAAGAACATTTAATTTGAACAAAATTGTAGATTAGTAGATGTATTATGATGTCATCAGCGTTCTATGTTCTCTACACTAACATGGCAGTAACATGGTAGTGGGTATGAGGCCCAGCACTGCAGTGGTTGTGTTTATAATAAAATGACACCAGCCCTTAATGAATTAGGTTCCCTTCCCTGGGCTTGTTGTTTGTAAAAAAAATAAAAAAAAAAATAAAATAAAATAATTTATATATATATATATATATATATATATATATATATATATATATAGATATATAAAATAAATACAACTTGTGATCATGTGGTCTGTCAGTTTGTATCCCCTTCTACCTTTGAATATTAGCTGTTTTTTCATATGTATTTTAATTTTAATTTAATTTAATTTTTTTATTAAATTTTTTTTTTTGCAGTCATGTAAATTTAGATGTATTTAGATCCAGTCATAATGCCATTATTGCAAGACCTTTATTTTGAAGGACTTTAATATATCTAAATAATGTTAATTCTACTAATAAACAGAACCGTTAAATCCTTTTGTACATTATTATTATGACTATTTTGATGCACTATAATGTAACATGTAACATATGTTATGAGACATAAGCATTGTAGTCTGTGTTTTACCATATTACTATTTGCCCAAAGCTTAGACAATTAAATTACCATAATAACGTTGTGCATGCACTTTGCAAAGGACAGTGAAGATTTGTTCTATTGATCCAGTGTTGATCCCATTTCTGTAACAGCTAATTAATGTTACAAGCACCCAGCAGGAGGGACATGCCCACTCACACACACACACACACTCACACTCAAACACACACACACACACACACACACACACACACACTCACACTCCTGTTCATTGTTTGCTCTCTTTAGTTCTCCCTATTATTTAAGCCCACAGGTTCCTACTGTCTGTACTGCACATTGTCAATCATCCTGCACCTAAAGGCATCACCTGTTCTTTAAACATTTTGTCGACTATAGAAAATAAAGATTCTCTTGACTTTGACTCAACACACTTGCTGCCACAGTCACAATAAATTAATACATATCAAAAATATTAAATGTGTGTGTGTGTGTGTATGTGTATATATATATATATATATATATATATATATATATATATATATATATATATATATATATGCACACATACATACAGCGGATGAAATAAGTATTGAACACGTCACCAATTTTCTAAGAAAATATATTTCTAAGGGTGCTATTGACAAGAAATTCTCACCAGATGTCAGTAACCCATCCAGTCCACATATGCAAAGAAATCAAACCACAGATGTCCATAAATTACGTTATGTGTAATAATGAGAAATGACACAGGGAAAGAATATTGAACGCACTTACTGAAATTTATTTAATACTTTGTACAAAAGCTTTTGTTGCTGATGACAGCTTCAAGACGCCTCCTGTATGAAGAAACTAGTCGCATGCATTGTTCAAGGGTGATTTTGGCCCATTCTTCCACACAAACACTCTTCAAATCCTGTAGGTTCTTTGGGCTCCCTCCATGAACTCTGAACTTTAGTTCCTTCCATAGAATTTCAATTGGATTCAGGTGAGGTGATTTGCTGGGCCATTCTAGCAGCTTTATTTTCTTTCTCTGAAACCAATTGAGAGATTCCTTGGCTGTGTGTTTGGGATCATTGTCTTGCTGAAATGTTGGCCCTCATTTCATCTTTATCATCCTTGTAAATGGCAGCAGATTTTTATTAAGAATGTCTCGGTACATTTGTCCATTCATTCTTCCTTCAATCATATGAAGCATGCCAGTGCCGTATGCTGAAAAACAGCCCCACAGGATGTTGTTCCCACCTCCGGACTTCACTGTCGGTATGGTGTTTTTGGGGTGATATGCAGTGCCTTTTGACCTTCAAACATGCTGTGTATTATGGTATCCAAAGAGTTCAATTTTGGTCTCACCTGACCAGATTATATTCTCCCAGTATTTCACAAGCTTGTCTAAATGTTGTTGAGCAAACTTTAAAAGTACTTCAATCTGCTTTTCTTCAGCAATGGAGTCTTGCATGGTGAGCGTGCATACAGACCATGGAGGTGGAATGCATTACTTATTTTTTTCTTTGAAACAATTGTACCTGCTAATTCCAGATCTTTCTGTAGCTCTCCAGAGGTGGTCCTTGGCTCTTGGACAACTCTTCTGATAATTCATTTCACTGAAATCTTGCAGGGAGCACCTGGTCGTGGCCTGTTTATGGCGAAATGATGTTCTTTCCACTTCCGGATTATGGCCCCAACAGTGCTCACTGGAACCTTCAGTAGTTTAGAAATTCTTCTGTAACCAATGCCATCAGTATGTTTTGCAACAATAAGGTTGGGAAGGTATTGAGAGAGCTCACTGGTTTTACCAATCATGACATGTTTCTTGTGTGGCACCTTGGTAAAGAGAAACCTTTTTATAGGCCATCAGTTGAACCAGCTGATATTAATTTGCACTAAGTGGCAGGATTGCTTTCTAATTACTGATAGATTTCAGCTGGTGTCATGACTTTCCATGGCTTTTTGCACCTCTCATTATTACACATAACTTAATTTATGGATATCTATGGTATAACTTCTTTCCATGTGTGGATTGGATGGGTTGTTACAGACAATTTCATGTCAGTAGCACCTTTAGAAATATATTTACGTATTCAGTACTTATTTTATCTGCTGTATATAAGGTCATTCAAAATAATTGTAGAATGTATTAATCAGAACCCAGAGGTGTTGGCTTTGTTTAGTGGCGATTACACACTTACCATAAGCTGTGAGATGTTTTGCTTGGGTTCAGGGCAAGCTCCTGCAAGACAATTACAGTCTGATATGTCTAAGTTCTAAGGGCTCTGGGAAACTTGCTGGCTATTGGTGGGAAGGGACTCTGGCACAATAACGCTTTCTTACACAGCAGATTGGCAGATTGTCCAAGTGGACACCCAAGTAGGCTGGACTAGGGAGCAGAGAGTCATTATTACATTTGTTCAGTCATTCTATCTGGAATATGATATCAGGGTAGCAAATCCATTTCCTAATTTAACTTTTTTGAGCTAATAGAGAATTGACTCTCTACTCTTCAATGGATGATCAAATATAGAGTGATAGAGTGCAATAAATGAGTCTAGGTTTGATCCTGCGGGTCCAGTTGCTATTGTCGCAGCAGGATGTTGGCAGTTCTCTGCCATCTGCAGTATCTATAGATCAGGTCAAGGCTTCTATGATGACAATCACATGAATGTGAATGGTAATACCAAATGTTTAATAACACCACCACCACCACCACCAACAACAACAACTACAATAATAATAATAATAATAATAATAATAATAATAATGGCAAAAAACATTTGGATGAGGTGGAAAGGTTGGGACGTGTCACGGGATGCTCCTCCCCCTACGAGTCACGTGGTACAGCCTGCTGCGTGCAGGGGGTTCGTTTGTTTGTAGCCACACCCTCCGTGAGGGCGTACACCTGTATAGGGTTTTGACGTTAAGTGTTTGTATGTCTATTTAAACCGGTATCAGTGTGCACCACGTCGTTGGTCATTGTCAATATCAATGTTAAGGTAGCGTGCGTATGTAAGTCAGTCGTCATCTTTGTTTAGATAGTCTGGGTTAAATGTTCACTTCGTGTAATACTGTTCAGTCGTGTTTATGTTCAATGTTTTATTTTGTGTGAGTGCCCAGTTCAATGTTATTAAATGTCTAACAAACTTGAGGGAGTCTGCGAGTCCTGCTCTACGTACTTCGGTACTTGGGCAGCACGTTACAGGAAGTCGATGAAGGTAAATCCAAAACCAGGATGATTTTCATGAATAAATGCTGATGTATGGGGTCGGAAATTATACTATACAACATTTACAAAACATTTGATTGGAAACAAAGTTATAAGACATTAAACATTGTTTCATAATGAATGTGAAACAAGATGTATATGCTAGTAATGTGAGAGGTAGAACACAGAAGACACACCATTTTGGGCAGACTGGTGACATATTGTAATTTCTGATATGGCCATGGGTTTTTGCATTCCAATTTGGCAAAAGCACAAAAGATACTAATTAATGATTTAAAGAATGAAACCAATTTATTAAAAGTGAAAACAGGCTGATTGGAAAATATATTCATATATATATATATGAATAATTTACACACCCAAACACTCCCAGTCCCACTGGTCATGTGCTACGGCCTGCCGCATGATGTGGGAGTTTGTCTTTTCGTTTGTAACCACGCCCATGGTTGCACACCTGCACCGGCTTCTGTGTCTAATGTCTGTATGTATTTAAACCATTGCAGGAGTGTAAGGGTTGGCACTGGGGACCGGGATGAGGGTGGATTGTTTGAAACAGGATGGGACGATACCGAGCGTCAGGGAGAGGTTAAAGATGTCAGTGAATACCAGGGCTAGCTGGTCTGGAAAGGCTTTGAGGACTCGACCACAAATGCTATCTGGGCCCACCACCCACCACCTTCCTGGTATTCACATTTTTGAACACTCTCCTCACGTCACTCTCCGTGATGATGAGAGGGCGCTGGCCTATGGCGGTCCCTGCGCATGCACTGTTGGCAGAGACTCATCTGCGCTCATCAGTCTGAACGGTGGGCTCTTGTAATCTGTGATCATCTGTATTTCCTGCTACAGGGATCTAGAGCCACTCTGCTGGATCTGTGACTCTAGTTTCTTCCCGTAGTGCCGCTTCGCCTCTCTCACAACCCTGCACACTCCGTATGCCATAGCTTTGTACTCATCCATGTTCCCACTGAATATTTTAGGCAGCATTGTAGGCAGGAGTGCAAGAGTTCAGAGCCTCATGGATGGTTTTGTCCACCCAGTGTTTCTGGTTGGGAAACATCTTGATGGTGGCTCTTAGGATTGTGTCATCCACCAGTTTCCCAATAAACGCTACTGCTGCTTCTGTAAACTCGTTGACATCAGTGCTGCACCGGAACATGTACCGGTCTGTGTCATCCAGAACGTCCTGCAGAGTGGCCACTGATTGATCTGTCCAACACACGACCACCCTCTGAATCTGAGTTTCCTGTTTCAGCTTTTGTTTATAATTTGGTATGAGGAAGATGGCAGTGTGGTCAAACAGTGGATGAGCTAGTGCCATGTAACTGTCCTTGTATGGTGTGTAGCTTGGTCTAATGTCCTCTTTCCCCTGGTGGGGAAGGTTACATGCTGGTAAAGGTTGGGCACCTCACACTTGAGGTTAGCGCTGTTGAAATCCCCAAACACGATAAGGTCCCAGTGTTGTACCTGAAACTGTGTGAGAGCCTCATGAAGTTCGCACAGTGTCCGTGTTGGCCTGAGGTGGAATGCACACGGTGTTGTCCATCACCAAGGTGAACTCACGAGGAAGTTAGAGAGGACGAAACTTGAGGGCGAGCAGCTCCGGGTTGGGTGAGCAGCAGCGGGCGAGAGTAACAACATTGGCATTGTTGCACCAGCTGTTGTTTACCATCACAGACACTCCACCGCTTCTTGCGTTCCTCGAATCTGCCATCCTGTCCATGCGGTGAACCGAGAAGCAGAGTAGGTTGCCCAAATGTCCCTTTGGATCTTTATCCTGTCCTGTAGGTTGCCGAGCTTGCTATCCAGAGACTGGACATTGGCTAGCAAGATGCTAGGTAAGGTAGCTCGGTGTGCCCAAGCCCTCAGCTTGTTCCTCAGTTTCCTCGAGGCTGTTTCCTCGCGTCACGTCCTTTGTTCTCTCTCAGGATCTCACTCAGCCAGCTTGGGTCTGGGTTTAGAGACAGCTTGAAGTGATTGTTATGTAGACCAAAAGAAATAAGAGCATCTCTGCTGTATGTGATGTGCATCATGGTGCAGTGAGAAGGGTTTTAAAGGTAGAAGAGATGGTGAAAATAGCACAAAGAGTGAAAAAGAGCGAAAAAAGTGCAGCGTGGACGGAACAGTCATGACAGCAGCCGACCTCACTGGCACCATCTGGCATCTATTCAGATTCAGAATTCAGCTACAGGAATGCTGGAAGCTGACCCTGCATTAAAATATTTAATATTATTTATATTGTTATATTAGTTACATATAATATAAGTAATATTGTTCATTATCTGTTATCATTTCATTACCTGTTACTATTAATATCCATCTCTTATCACCATGCAGTACACATGACGTATGCAGTACAAAGGGGCAGGCAATGGAGTGTATTACAGCGCTACATGAATACTGCTGCACCCTACAACACTGCGCCGCATGTCTGCATGTGAACGCTGATGCCCTGTCTTGCTGTATGTGAAGGCAGTGTTTATGTGTGAAGACTCGATTCCCAGGCAGCATGTATGTGGGTGGAGCCAATTCCCGGGAAGTGTGTGTGGCATTTGCTGGTGACATGCAACCCGAAAAAAGTCCGCTGGGCCCAGCACAGTGGCCCAATTGCATGTGAAATTTCATCTTGAGAAAATCACTGAAGCAGTGATTATATAGGCAGGGCTCTTGCAGTGATGGACAGCTTTACATGCACAGTCAAGAAGGTGCTGAGGCAGCATCACATGCATAGTTTCAGTCCTTCTGCTCCAGTAAGCCCTTAGACAGGGCCACCCTGGATGTCCCGGGCCCATACAGAGGGCCACCCTGGACGTATTGCGCAAATAGACAGGGTCGTCCTGGACATCCTGGCCCATAGTCAGGGCTGTCCTGGACTTCCTGGACCCATAAAGAGTGGCGTCCTGGACAACCACCGATGCTGGGAACTGCTATGTCCCCATGACTATAAAGCTCTTCATGAATCGACTCAGACATCTGCAACCAGCTGTGTGAGACTCAAGCCTAGGTACCCGTTGAACTAAAATGAATGAGCTTTCCTTTTGAGGAGAAATTATGTTTTGTGGTTCTCTTACCTGCTGACAAAGCAGTGTATGAGTATTGTTTCAATAATTTATTACAATGTCACATATACTTAGGGATTATTTATTTATGTTTAATTGTAAGAATTTGTTTGGATCTTTAAAATCATCATAAGCATACAGGTAAGCATTGTTTGCTCATTTATTGTCATCCTTACACAAGCCATTTAGATTTGGTCCTCTTATATACATCAGCAAAGGAATCTTTAGAATTATATTACATTTATTTTCACCCCATATGAGTATCTCCACTCATGGCTTGAGAACTACCTTTGCAAAGGTAATACATTTTATTTCTCACAAGATTTAATTAGGTGTTGGGGTATTTCTCTAAAATGTATGAATTACAGTAACGCTCTTGATGATATATCCATAGCAGTATATTAATACCACTACCATATCACTAATCCGTGAGTTGTGCTGTTGTGTTGAGAATGGTCCACCACCCAAATATCTGCTCTTGTGGTCAGAAACTGAAATGCTAATAAAAATGTAAGTATTTAGTACAGGTACTACATGCATTATTATAAATCACTCTAATAGTAAAAGTGAGAAGCATTCTTCACTTATCACTATCTCTCTTCAGGAGCATATCTACAGTGGTATCTCAGTGGTTAAGGAACTTATCTGGTAATCAGAAGGTTGTCAGTTAAAAGCCCACCACTGCCAAGTTGCCACTGTTGGGCTCCTCAGCAAGACCTTGAATCCTCAATTGCTCAAGATGTGTTTTGTCAGAATTGCAAGTTGATTTGGAAAAAGTGTCAGCTAAATGCTTTAACTGTGATTATACATCTACTGGCTGTAAGAGCTGACATATTTTATCACTTGAGTTCCTGTTTGTACATTTTCAGATTATCACATGATCAACACAGAGGAGTGATTTAGTAGAAAGGCGTTTCTGCTGCAGGCTTGTGGTACTATAAATGAAAGCAGCTCTCTGATCAGTGCTGAACTGTCCTGGTGTGCAGACAGAGGTAAGGATGTACATGAAAGGCATTATGGGGGAATCCTTGCTCATATGAACAATAGAGAATAAATCTGATTGTTATACATCTGTACATACTGAGTATGTGATTGTTTTATATGTGACATGTTCTTTATTTCAGCATGTATTCACAGATATTTTCTTTGTGTACTGTTCATGCTTAACAAATGTTATGTTTTCATATGCTGTTTGTAAAGAATTCTTAGAAATTCTTAAAGATTTCTTAGAAGGTCTGCTTTACATGACCATTTGTATTATGGAAAACACAATATTTCTTAATTTTAAATCAATTTCCAGATAAAGGATAAAAGCCTGATGGAGTCAAGGCTACAACAATATAGGAGCACAGGAAACATTTCGCAGTGTTATGAGTTTCATCCTAACTCGTGTCAGAAGATTGTTTATCCTCTGGCTGTGAAAGTTGTGATATATTTTGTCATTGGAGTTGTTATTATTCTTACAATATTTGGAAGCCTTCTGGTCGTTACTGCCATCATTCATTTCAAGCAGCTCCACACACCAACTAACTATCTCACTCTCTCTCTGGCTGTAACTGACATGCTTGTAGGAGGACTTGTGATGCCTCCCAGTATGATACGCTTTGTAGAGACCTGCTGGTACTTTGGAACATTATTCTGTAAATTATACAGCAGCCTTGATGTTGTATTTTGCACAGCCTCTGTATTAAATCTGACTTTTATTTCTATTGAGCGATATTATGCAGTATGTCATCCCCTGCTGTACCAATGTAAAATGACTCCTCTTACTTCTTTGTTCATGATTGCTCTTTGTTGGAGCTATTCTTCTGCTCTGGGAGTTTTAGTCATGGTGCTAAACACTTTGGGCATTGAACACTACAGTGATGTTAAATGTGAGGGTGAATGTTCAGCCCTTCTGGGGCCAATTACTTCATTGATAGTTGCCTTCTTCTCTTGCTATATCCCTTCTATTGTAATGGTGAGCATATATTTCAAAATATATCTTGTTGCACACAGACAACTACGTTCTGTACGAAATAGTCTCTCTCAGCGAAAGACATCCAGAGGGCAGCCCACTATTAGTAAAGCAGAAAGAAAAGCCACTAAAACACTTGCTGTTGTTATGGGAGTGTATTTATCATTTTGGACACCATTTTTTATCTACAGTGTAATGGTGACATATTTTGGTTATGTTGGTCCACAACAACTGTATGAAGTGTTTGCTTGGATTGCTTATTCAAATTCAGCATGTAATCCTATTTTGTATGCTTTCTTCTACAGTTGGTTTAGAAAGGCTCTCAAAGTTATTTTATCAGGAAAAATATTTGAGAAAAATTCAACTAGATTAAATCTGTGTTCATAGTAAAATAAAGCAACAAACTCAACTGAACAGTCTTTTATGAACATTTAGTCATTAATACAAGCATTGTTTATAATCCTAATTGAAAGAACATTTAATTTGTACAAAATTGTAGATTAGTAGATGTATTATGATGTCATCAGCATTCTTTGTTCTCTACACTAACATGGCAGTAACATGGTAGTGCGTATGAGGCCCAGCACTGCAGTGGATGTGTTTATAATAAAATGACACCAGCCCTTAATGAATTAGGTTCCCTTCCCCTGGGCTGGAAGGAACAGGGACAACAATTTGGAAAATGTAACAAACTGAATACAGTCTCTAACTGTACACATACAAGTTGTGTGTAATATTGTTTTTCTCATCATATTGTTTATCAGTTTGTATCTCCTTCTACCTTTGAATATGAACTGTTTTTTTCTATGTCCTTTTTTTCAATCAAGTAAATTTAAATGTATTTAGATCCAGTGGTAATGCTATTATTGCAAGACCTTTATTTTGAAGGACCTTAATAAATCTAAATAACTTTAATTCGTATAAAAAGAACCTTTAAAACTTTTGCACATTAATTAAAAGTTTAAAATTAAGAGTCTGTCATACTGTGGAGACATATGTTATGCCATACTATTTAACATATGTTATGAGACATTTATAAGGATTGTAATGTCTGTGTTTTACCATATTACTATTTGCCCAAAGCTTAGACAATTAAATTAGCATAATAACGTTGTGCATGCACTTTGGCTATGAAAGTGAAGATTTGTTCTATTGATCCAGTGTTGATCCCATTTCTTTATCAGCTAATTCATGTTACAAGTACCCAGCAGGAGGGACATGCCCACTCACACACACACACACACACACACACACACACACACACACACACACACACACACACACACACACACACACACACACACACACACACACACTCCTGTTCCTTGTTTGCTCTCTTTTGCTCTCCCTGTTATTTAAGCCCACAGGTTCCTACAGTCTGTAATGCACATTGTCAATCATCCTGCGCGTAAAGGCATCACCTGTTCTTCAAACATTTTGCTTGAGTCGACTATAGAAAATAAAGATTCTCTTGACTTTGACTCACCTCACTTGCTGCCACAGTCACAATAAATGAATAAAAACTACAAAATATTAAATACATTTCAAAAAATTATATAGAGGTTCCTTCAAAATAAAGGACTCGCAATTATTGTAGAATGTATTAATCAGAACCCAGAGATGTTGGCTTTGTTTACTGGCGCTTACACACTCACCAGAAGCTGAGAGATGTTTTGCTTGGGTTCAGGGCAAGCTCCTGCAATACAGTTAGTGTCACTGTACACCTACGACTGCACAGCCACTTCCAGCTCCACCATCATTGTCATCTCGGACAACAATGAGAGGGCCTACCTGGAGGAGATTAAACACCTGGAAAACTGGTGCCAGGAAAATAATCTCCTCCTAAACGTCAGTAAAACAAAGGGGCTGATCATGGATTGCAGCAAGAAGCAGGAGCAGCACTACCAACCTGTGAGGATCAGTGGAACCACAGTGGAGAGAGTAGATAGTTTCAGGTACCTTGATGTTCACATCTCGCAGGACATGTCCTGGTCCCGCCATACCAACTCCATGGCAAAGAAGGCTCGTCAGCGTCTTTACCACCTCAGACGCCTAAGAGACTTCAGACTGCCCTCCAAGGTACTGCGGAACTTCTACACCTGCACTATCTAGAGCATCCTAATGGGGAACATCACAGTCTGGTTTGGGAACAGCACCAAACAGGACAGACAAGCACTCCAGAGGGTGGTGCGTTCAGCAGAGCGCATCACTCATATGGAACTTCCTGACCTGCAGACCATCTATTACAAGCAGTGCCAGACCAAGGCCAGGAGGATTGTGAAGGACCCCACCCATCCCAGCAATAGGCTCTTCACTCTGTTGAGGTCAGGGAAGCACTTTCGCTCCCTGAAGACAAAGACAGAGAGTCTGAAGAGGAGCTTCTTCCCACAGGCCACTCGGGCCCTGAATCAGGGAAACTGATAAACTGATAAACTGTGTGGACCACCACCACCATGTAACATGTAACTGTAAAGATGTTCAATTGCAAGATGGAATTGTACATTGTGTACATACATATATACATATCCATATATACATTGTATATTGTGTATATAAACATAATATACATATATTCTACATACATTGTTAATATATTTTTGTATATATATATATATATTTTTCTCTATGCACCCCTGTTTTTTGTTTTTTTCATCAGTTTGGACAGAGCACTCTCAAACCATTTCACTGCGAGTTATACTGTGTATAACTATGTAGGTGACAAATAAACAGAACTTGAACTTGACTCTGATATATCTAATTTCCAAGGGCTATGGGAAACTTGCTGGCTATTGGTGGGAAAGGACCCTGGCACAATAACGCTTTCCTACATAGCAGATTGGCAGATTCTCCAGACAGACACCCAAGTAAGCTGGTCAATAAATGCTAAATGATTCTTGGTTTGATGCTCCTGGCCCAGTTGATATTGTCGCAACAGGACGTTGACAGCTCTCAGCCGTCTACAGTATCTATAGATCAGGTCAAGACTTCTGTAATGACAATGACATGAATGGTAATACCAGATGTTAAATAACAATATTATTATTATTATTATTATTATTATTAATAATAATAATAATAATAATAATAATAATAATAATAATAATAATAATGACAAAAAACATTTGGATGAGGTGGAAAGGTTGGGAAGTCGATGAAGGTAAATCCAAAATCAGGATGATTTTCATGAATAAATGCTAATGTATGGGGCCAGAAATTATACTGGGACTGGAGAAGGAGCAGGAGACAGGGTCAGGACTAGAGGCAGAGCAGGTGCTGGGATTGGGACAGACAGGTGCAGGAGGCCACAGTGCATCAAGTCCATGAAGGTGGCCTGTGAGGTAGAAGACTGTTGGGTAGCATGACGGTGAAGACAGCAGGTGGATCCAGGATGGGATTGGTGTTTTACACAGGCAGGCAGGACCATTCCAAGCCCTAAAGCTGAAATTGATTTTGTGGAGAAGAACCAGCTGGGCCATTTGACAGTATAGGATGTGTGCTGTTGACAGGGCTACACCATTTCTACCCTTACTTCTATAGAATCCCATTCATCCTGATTATGCTTTGCTGACTTGGTTTATGCAGTTGAAAGAGCCTGAGGGCCAGGATTTGAGGTGGATCACAGCACTAAAGGAAAACTGTTTCAACTTCCACCATGGTGGATGTCTTCATGGAGCCTTTTCTTGCTGTCCGTGAAGAGTGCCGGCACTGCCCACAGGGAGAGAGTGAGGTGATAAAGAGACTTCCTCTGCACCAAGGATGTAGATTTAGTAGTTTTTTTTGGTACTTGGCTACTCCAGGTACTCCAGGTAATCTCCTCCAGGTAGGCCCTCTCGTCATTGTCCGAGATCAGGCCCATGACGACGGTATCATCAGCAAACTTGACGATGATGGTAGAGCTGGAAATGGCCAGGCAGTCATAGTTGTACAGTGAGTAGAGCAGGGGGCTTAGGACACAAACCTGGGGAGCTCTAGTGCTGAGGGTGAGGGTGGATGAGACACAGTTGCCCACCTGTACTGATTGTGGTCTGTCTGTTAGGAAATTGGCAATCCAGTCACACTTGGATGATGCAGTCCTAGATCCTCCAACTTGGTAGTGTGTCTAGAGGGGATGATAGTGTTAAATGCTGAACTGTAGTCAACAAACAGCATTTTAACATAATTACCCCTCCCCTTGTCCAGGTGGGTCAGTGTGGTGTGGAGCAGAATTGCAATTGCATCATCAGTGGTGCAGTTGTGGCAGCATGCAAACTACAGTGGGTCGATGGAGGCTGGCAGTGAAGAGGCAGGAAGGCCAAGGTTTCTTTGGGACCGGGACGATGGTGGATTGTTTGAAACAGGATGGGACGATACCGAGTATCAGGGAGAGGTTAAAGATGTCAGTGAATACCAGGGCTAGCTGGTCTGGAAAGGCTTTGAGGACTCGACCACAAATGCTATCTGGGCCCACCACCCACCACCTTCATGGTATTCACATTTTTGAACACTCTCCTCACGTCACTCTCCGTGATGATGAGAGGGCGCTGGCCTATGGCGGTCCCTGCGCATGCACTGTTGGCAGAGACTCATCTGCGCTCATCAGTCTGAACGGTGGGCTCTTGTAATCTGTGATCATCTGTATTTCCTGCTACAGGGATCTAGAGCCACTCTGCTGGATCTGTGACTCTAGTTTCTTCCCGTAGTGCCGCTTCGCCTCTCTCACAACCCTGCACACTCCGTATGCCATAGCTTTGTACTCATCCATGTTCCCACTGAATATTTTAGGCAGCATTGTAGGCAGCAGTGCAAGAGTTCAGAGCCTCACGGATGGTTTTGTCCACCCAGTGTTTCTGGTTGGGAAACATCTTGATGGTGGCTCTTGGGATCATATCATCCACCAGTTTCCCAATAAACCCTACTGCTGCTTCTGTAAACTTGTTGACATCAATGCTGCACCGGAACATGTACCAGTCTGTCATCCAGAACATCCTGCAAAGCGGCCACTGATTGGTCTGTCCAACACTCGACCACCCTCTGAATCTGAGTTTCCTGTTTCAGCTTTTGTTTATAATTTGGTATGAGGAAGATAGCAGTGTGGTCAAACAGTGGATGAGCTAGTGCCATGTAATTGTCCTTGTATGGTGTGTAGCAGTGGTCTAATGTCTTCTTTCCCCTGGTGGGGAAGGTTACATGCTTGTAAAGATTGGGCACCTCACACTTGAGGTTAGCGCTGTTGAAATCCCCAAACACGAGAAGGTCCCAGTGTTGTACCTGAAACTGTGTGAGAGCCTCATGAAGTTCGCACAGTGTCCGTGTTGGCCTGAGGTGGAATGCACACGGTGTTGTCCATGACCGAGGTGAACTCACGAGGAAGTTAGAGAGGTAGAAACTTGAGGGCGAGCAGCTCCGGGTTGGGTGAGCATCAGTGGGCGAGAGTAACAACTTTGGCATTGCACCAGCTGTTGTTTACCATCACACACACTCCACCGCCTCTTGCCTTCCTCGAATCTGCCATCCTGTCCATGCGGTGAACCGAGAAGCAGAGTAGGTTGCCCAAATGTCCCTTTGGATCTTTATCCTGTCCTGTAGGTTGCCGAGCTTGTTATCCAGAGACTGGACATTGGCTAGCAAGATGCTAGGTAAGGCAGCTCGGTGTGCCCGAGCCCTCAGCTTGTTCCTCAGCTTGTTCCTCAGTTTTCCTCGAGGCTGTGTCCTCCCGTCACGTCCTTTGTTCTCCCTCAGGATCTCACTCAGCCAGCTTGGGTCTGGGTTTAGAGACAGCTTGAAGTGAGTGTTATGTAGACCTTGAGAAACATGAGTATCTCTGCTGTATGTGATGTGCATCATGGTGCAGTGAGAAGGGTTTTAAAGGGAGAAGAGATGGTGAAAATAGCACAAAGAGTGAAAAAGAGCGAAAAAAGTGCAGCATGGACGGAGCAGTCGTGACGGCAGCCGACCTCATTGGCACCATCTGGCATCTATTCAGATTCAGAATTCAGCTACAGGAATGCTGGAAGCTGACCCTGCATTTCCGTCCACATCGGCCATTAATGACCAGAGGTTTATTACATTATACTTAGCATAGATGTAGTGTTATAATTAAAATATTTAATATTATTTATATTGTTATATTAGTTACATATAAGTAATATTGTTCATTATCTGTTATCATTTCATTACCTGTTACTATTAATATCCATCTCTTATCACCATGCAGCACACATGACGTATGCAGTACAAAGGGGCAGGCAATGGAGTGTATTACAGCGCTACATGAATACTGCTGCACCCTACAACACTGCGCCGCATGTCTGCATTTGAACGCTGATGCCCTGTCTTAACATACGTGAAGGCAGTGTTTATGTGTGAAGAGTCGATTCCCAGGCAGCATGTATGTGGGTGGAACCAGTTCCCAGGAAGTGTGTGTGGCATTTGCTGGTGACATGCAACCCGAAAAAAGTCCGCTGGGCGCAGCACAGTGGCCCAATTGCATGTGAAATTTCAGCTTGAGAAAATCACTGAAGCAGTAATTATATAGGCAGGGCTCTTGCAGTGATGGACAGCTTTACATGCACAGTCAAGAAGGTGCTGAAGCAGCATCACATGCACAGCTTCAGTCCTTCTGCTCCAGTAAGCCCTTAGACAGGGTCACCCTGGATGTCCCGGGCCCATACAGAGGGCCACCCTGGACGTATTGCGCGAATAGGCAGGGTCGTCCTGGACATCCTGGCCCATAGTCAGGGCCGTCCTGGACTTCCTGGACCCATAAAGAGTGCCGTCCTGGACGACCACTGATGCTGGGAACTGCTATGTCCCCATGACTATAAAGTACTTCATGAATAATCTCAGACATCTGCAACCAGCTGTGTGAGACTCAAGGCTAGGTACCTGTTGAACTAAAAAAGCCTTTAAAATGAATGAGCATTCCTTTGGAGGAGAAATGATGTTTTGTGGTTCTCTTAGCTGCTGACAATGCAGTGTATGTGTATGGCTTCAATCATTTATTACAATGTCTCATATACTTAAGGATTATTAATTTATGTTTAATAGTAAGAATTTGTTTGGATCTGTATTTCTCCAGTGTGCATTAGTTAAACTTTAAAATCATCATAAGCATAAAGGTAAGCATTGTTTGCTCATTTATTGTCATCCTTACACAAGCCATTTAGATTTGGTCCCCTTATACACATCAGTATAGGAGACTTTAGAATTATATTAGATTTATATTCACCCCATATGAGTATCTCCACTCATGGCTTGAGAACTACCTTTGCAAAGGTAATACATTTTATTTCTCACAAGATTTAATTAGGTGTTGGGGTATTTCTCTAAAATGTATGAATTACAGTAACGCTCTTGATGATATATCCATACCAGTATATTCATACCACTACCATATCACTAATCGGTGAGTTGCGCTGTAATGTTGAGAATGGTCCACCCCCGAAATATCTGCTCTTGTGGTCAGAAACTGAAATGCTGATAAAAATGTAAGTATTTAGTACAGGTACTACATGCATTATTATAAATCACTCTAATAGTAAAAGTGAGAAGCATTCTTCCCTTATCACCATCTCTCTTCAGGAGCATAACTACAGTGGTATCTCAGTGGTTAAGGAACTTATCTGGTAATCAGAAGGTTGTCAGTTAAAGCCCCACCACTGCCAAGTTGCCACTGTTGGGCCCCTCAGCAAGATCTTGAATCCTCAATTGGTCAAGATGTATTCTGTCAGAATTGCAAGTTGATTTGGAAAAAGTGTTAGCTAAATGCTTTAACTGTAATCATAAATCTACTGGCTGTGAGAGTTGACATATTTTGTCACTTAAGTTCCTGTTTGTACATTTTCAGATTATCACATGATCAACACAGAGGAGTGATTCAGTAGAAAGGCGTTCCTGCTGCAGGACTGTGGTACTATAAATGAAAGCAGCTCTCTGATCAGTTCTGAACTGTCCTGGTGTGAAGATATAGGTAAGGATGTACATGAAAGGCATTATTGGGCAATCCTTGCTGACATGAACAATAGAGAATAAATCTGATTGTTATACATCTGTACATACTGAGCATGTAATTGTATTATATGTGATATGTTCTTTATTTCAGCAGGTATTCACAGATATTTTCTTTGTGTACTGCTCATACCTAACAAATGTTTTCAAATGCTGTTTGTAAAGATTTCTTAGAAACAGTTCTGCTTTACATGGCCATTTTTATTATGGAAAACACATTATTTCTTAATTTTAAATCAACCTTACAGATAAAGGATAAAAGCACGATGGACTCAAGCCTACAATATAGGAGCAGAGGAAACATTTCACTTTGTTATGAGTTTCATCCTAACTCGTGTCAGAAGATTGTTTATCCTCTGGCTGTAAAAATTGTGATATATTTTGTCATTGGAGCTATTATTATTCTTACAATATTTGGAAGCCTTCTGGTCATGACTGCCATCATTCTTTTCAAGCAGCTCCACACACCAACTAACTATCTCACTCTCTCTCTGGCTGTAACTGACATGCTTGTAGGAGGACTTGTGATGCCTCCCAGTATGATACGCTCTGTAGAGACCTGCTGGTATTTGGGAACATTATTCTGTAAATTACACAGCAGCCTTGACGCTGTATTGTGCACAGCCTCTGTATTAAATCTGACATTTATTTCTATTGAGCGATATTACGCAGTATGTCATCCCCTGCTGTACCACCGTAAAATGACTCCTCTTACTTCTCTGTTCATGATTGCTCTTTGTTGTGGCTATTCTTCTGCTCTGGGAGTTTTAGTCATGGAGTTAATCACTCTGGGCATTGAACACTACAGTGATGTTAAATGTGAGGGTGAATGTTCAGCACTTCTAGGGCCAATTACTTCATTAATAGTTGCCTTCTTCTCTTGCTATATCCCTTCTATTGTAATGGTGAGCATATATTTCAAAATATATCTTGTTGCACACAGACAACTACGTTCTGTACAAAATAGTCTCTCTCAGCGAAAGACATCCAGAGGGCAGCCCACTATTAGTAAGGCAGAGAGAAAAGCCACTAAAACACTTGCTGTTGTTATGGGAGTGTATTTATCATTTTGGACACCATTTTTTATCTACAGTCTAATGGTGACATATTTTGGTTATGTTGGTCCACAACAACTGTATGAAGTGTTTGTTTGGATTGGTTATTCAAATTCTGCATGTAATCCTATTGTGTATGCTTTCATGTACAGTTGGTTTAGAAAGGCTCTCAAAGTTATTTTATCAGGAAAAATATTTGAGAAAAATTCATCTAGATTAAATCTGTGTTCATAGTAGAATAAAGCAACAAAATGAACTGAACAGCCTTCTATGAACATTTAGTCATTAATACAAGCATTGTTTATAATCCTAATTGAAAGAACATTTAATTTGAACAAAATTGTAGATTAGTAGATGTATTGTGATGTCATGAGCATTCTTTGTTCTCTACAGTAACATGGCAGTAACATGTTAGTGCGTGTGAGGCCCAGCACTGCAGAGGTTGTGTTTATAATAAAATGACACGAGCCCTTATTGAATTAGGTTCCCTTCCCCAGGGTTGTTTGTAAAATAAATAAATAAATAAATAAATACAACTTGTGATCATGTGGTTTGTCAGTTTGTATCCCCTTCTACCTTTGAATATTAGCTGTTTTTTTCATATGTATTTTAATTTTAATTTTATTGTATTTTATTTTATTTATTTTTTTATTTTTGCATTCAAGTAAATGTAGATGTATTTAGATCCTGTTCTAATGCCATTATTGCAAGACATATCTTTTGAAGGACTTTAATATATCTAAATAATGTTAATTCTACTAATAAACAGAACCGTTAAATCCTTTTGTACATTATTATTATGACTATTTTGATGCACTATATTGTAACATGTAACATATGTTATGAGACATTTATAAGCATTGTAGTGTTTTACCATATTACTATTTGCTCAAAGCTTAGACAACTAAATTACCATAATACCGTTGTGCATGCACTTTGGTAAGGACAGTGAAGATTTGTTCTATTGATCCAGTGTTGATCCCATTTCTGTAACAGCTAATTAATGTTACAAGCACCCAGCAGGAGGGACATGCCCACTCACACACACTCACACCCACACTCAAACACACACAAACACACTCCTGTTCATTGTTTGCTCCCTTTAGTTCTCCCTGTTATTTAAGCCCACAGGTTCCTACTGTCTGTACTGCACATTGTCAATCATCCTGCACGTAAAGGCATCACCTGTTCTTCAAACGTTTTGCTTGACTCGACTATAGAAAATAAAGATTCTCTTGACTTTGACTCAACACACTTGCTGCCACAGTCACAATAATATAATAAATCTCAAAAATATTAAATGTGTGTGTATATATATATATATATATATATATATATATATATATATGCACACATACATACAGCGGATGAAATAAGTATTGAACACGTCACCAATTTTCTAAGTAAATATATTTCTAAAGGTGCTATTGACAAGAAATTGTCACCAGATGTCAGTAACAACCCATCCAGTCCACACATGCAAAGAAATCAAACCACAGATGTCCATAAATTACGTTGTGTGTAATAATGAGAAATGACACAGGGAAAGAATATTGAACAAGTTTACTGAAATTTATTTAATACTTTGTACAAAAGCCTTTGTTGCTGATCACAGCTTCAAGATGCCTCCTGTATGAAGAAACTAGTTGCATGCATTGCTCAAGGGTGATTTTGGCCCATTCTTCCACACAAACACTCTTCAAATCCTGTAGGTTCTGTGGGCTCCCTCCATGAACTCTGAACTTTAGTTCCTTCCATAGATTTTCCATTGGATTCAGGTGAGGTGATTTGCTGGGCCATTCTAGCAGCTTTATTTTCTTTCTCTGAAACCAATTGAGAGATTCCTTGGCTGTGTGTTTGGGATCATTATCTTGCTGAAATGTCTGCCCTCATTTCATCTTTATCATCCTTGTAAATGGAAGCAGATTTTTATCAAGGCTGTCTCGGTACATTTGTCCATTCATTCTTCCTTCAATCATATGAAGCGTGCCAGTGTCATATGCTGAAAAACAGCCCCACACAATGATGTTCCCACCTCCAGACTTCACTATGGTGTTTTTGGGGTGATATGCAGTGCCTTTTGACCTTCAAACATAATGTGTATTATGGCATCCAAAGAGTTCAATTTTGGTCTCACCTGACCAGATTATATTCTCCTAGTATTTCACAACCTTGTCTAAATGTTGTTGAGCAAACTTTAAACGTACTTCAACATGCTTTTTCTTCAGCAATGGAGTCTTGCATGGTGAGCGTGCATACAGGCCATGGAGGTTGAATGCATTACTTATTTTTTTCATTGAAACAATTGTACCTGCTAATTCAAGATCTTTCTGTAGCTCTCCAGAGGTAGTCCTTGGCTCTTGGACAACTCTTCTGATAATTCATTTCACTGAAATCTTGCGGGGAGCACCTGGTCGTGGCCTGTTTATGGCGAAATGATGTTCTTTCCACTTCCGGATTATGGCCCCAACAGTGCTCACTGGAACCTTCAGTAGTTTAGAAATTCTTCTGTAACCAATGCCATCAGTATGTTTTGCAACAATAAGGTTGGGAAGGTATTGAGAGAGCTCACTGGTTTTACCAATCATGACATGTTTCTTGTGTGCCACCTTGGTAATGAGAAACCTTTTTATAGGCCATCAGTTGAACCAGCTGATATTCATTTGCACTAAGTGGCAGGATTGCTTTCTATTTACTGATAGATTTCACCTGGTGTCATGACTTTCCATGGCTTTTTGCACCTCTCATTATTACACATAACTTAATTTATGGATATCTATGGTATAATTTCTTTGCATGTGTGGATTGGATGGGTTGTTACTGACAATTTCATGTCAGTAGCACCTTTAGAAATATATTTACGTATTCAATACTTATTTCACCCGCTGTATATAAGGTCCTTCAAAATAATTGTAGAATGTATTAATCAGAACCCAGAGGTGTTGGCTTTGTTTAGTGGCGATTACACACTTACCATAAGCTGAGAGATGTTTTGCTTGGGTTCAGGGCAAGCTCCTGCAAGACAATTACAGTCTGATATGTCTAAGTTCTAAGGGCTCTGGGAAACTTGCTGGCTATTGGTGGGAAGGGACTCTGGCACAATAACGCTTTCTTACACAACAGATTGGCAGATTGTCCAAGCGGACACCCAAGTAGGCTGGACTAGGGAGCAGAGAGTCATTGTTACAAGTGTTCAGTCATTCTATCTGGAATATGATATCAGGGTATCAAATCCATTTCCTAATTTAACTTTTTTGAGCTAATAGAGAATTGACTCTCTGCTCTTCAATGGATGATCAAATATAGAGTGATAGAGTGCAATAAATGAGTCTAGGTTTGATGCTGCGGGTCCAGTTGCTATTGTCGCAGCAGGATGTTGACAGCTCTCTGCCATCTGCAGTATCTATAGATCAGGTCAAGGCTTCTGTAATGACAATGACATGAATGTGAATGGTAATACCAAATGTTTAATAACAACAACAACAACAACAACAACAACAACAACAACAACAACAATAATAATAATAATAATAATTATAATAATAATGGCAAAAAACATTTGGATGAGGTTGAAAGGTTGCGACGTGTCACGGGATGCTCCTCCCCCTACGAGTCACGTGGTACAGCCTGGTGCATGCAGGGGGTTCGTTTGTTTGTAGCCACACCCTCCGTGAGGGTGCACACCTGTATAGGGTTTTGACGTTAAGTGTTTATATGTCTATTTAAACCGGTGTCAGTGTGCACCACGTCGTTGGTCATTGTCAATATCAATGTTAAGGCAGCGTGCATATGTAAGTCAGTCCTCATTGTTGTGTAGATAGTCTGTGTCAAATGTTCACTTCGCGTAATACTGTTCAGTCATGTTTATGTTCAATGTTTTATTTTGTGTGAGTGCCCAGTTCAATGTTATTAAATGTCTAACAAACTTAAGGGAGTCTGTGAGTCCTGCTCTACGCATTTCGGTACTTGGGCAGCACGTTACAGGAAGTCAATGAAGGTAAATCCAAAACCAGCATTATTTTCATGAATAAATGCTGATGTATGGGGTCAGAAATTATACTATACAACATTTACAAAACATTTGATTGGAAACAAAGTTATAAGACATTAAACAATGTTTCATAATGAATGTGAAACAAGATGTATATGCTATTAATGTGAGAGGTAGAACACAGAAGACACACCATTTTGGGCAGACTGGTGACATATTGTAATTTCTGATATGGCCATGGGTTTTTGCATTCCAATTAGGCAAAAGCACAAAAGATACTAATTAATGATTTAAAGACTGAAACCAATTTATTAAACGTGAAAACAGGCTGATTGGAGCACTTGGTTGATTGGAAAATATATTCATATATATGAATAATTTACACACCCAAACACTCCCAGTCCCACTGGTTATGTGCTACGGCCTGCCGCATGATGTGGGAGTTTGTCTTTTCGTTTGTAACCACGCCCATGGTTGCACACCTGCACCGGCTTCTGTGTCTAATGTCTGTATGTATTTAAGCCATTGCAGGAGTGTAAGGGTTGGCACCAGGCTGAGGCCCCCTCCAGCCACCAGAGGGAGGCCTTGAGTCAACCACAGCACTAATCAGGCTTAACACCCAACAGACCTAGAATTTATATAAGCCCAGTGCTGGGTCTTTGCCAAAGTTTTGAGCTAAGCTCCTAGCTGGTAACTTCTGTAAGGTGGGCTCAAACCCAGATCAGTTAGGTGATGACACCAACAACCTACTGGGTAAGCAACAATGCTCTAATAATGGTGGGCCTCTGTGCAGAACAGTTAGATCTTGGATCAGGTAAAACAAAAGGAAAAAACTAAATACCATGCCAAGCATGAAAAAAGGGAGAACAAAGGACGCCACTGGAAGATATAACAACCTCGAAGCACTGGGGAAAACTAAACTAAAACTTCCCAAACAAAACCAGAAAATGTGGAGGAACTTGAATGGCTAAAGGAAGCCTCGGGAGAGAGACAGACTCAAGACTAATCGTGGGGAATAATCATGACAAGGAGAGTGCAGAGTTGTCAGTCTTTGCTCCTGTTTGGCTATGTTCATGTCACAGTAGTATAGCGTTTTATATGTGTAACCTGTTGTACATGTTCACCTACATGGTTTTCAGCAAGTCAGTCCCAAATGGTGTGCCACAGGGAGGGAGCAACTGGGATTACAGGCAGCTGGGCAGAAGTGGCAAAGTTTGAACTGGCCCTTGCACCCTGGCATTGGATCAAAATGAGCCACTGACATCAGAAAGAAGCATAGCCAGTTTTCTGCCTAATTGTCCCCTTGCACAAGTTCTACTCACTCCTTGGACCACTTGGCACATTTCTACCAAAATAAATAGGTTCCATATCATAAAAAGTCTATTCCCAGTTGAAACTGAAAAGTACATTCCTCAGTATGATGACATACAGGGGGTATTCCATCTTGTAGAGGAAAGAGTGGCTAACTAGCGAGAGCATTATGTTGTGCTCAATGGTGTACTAATAAACCACCAGATGACTGGAGTACTGAATTCAAAGTTCAAAGTTTATTTGTCATGTACATAGTCAAACATGGCATAACTGGCAGTGAAATGCTTTATGTAACTGCTCTGTTAATGGCCGAGGAGAGATACAGGGAAATGGAAGCGATTTAATGAATAAATAAATATGTTATGAAGAATGAAGAGGGGATGTATGCTATGCATATATACAATGTACATTTTCCAGTTTTTACAGTTTATTTTTTTATGATGTTATTGTGTACATCATACATAGAGTAGTCCCATCAGTTCCATCAATTGCCCTGAATCAGGTCCCGAATGGCCTGTGGGAAGAAACTCGACTGCAGTCTCTCTGTGTTGGACTTCAGGGAGCGAAAGTGCTTCCCTGACCTCAACAAAGAGAAGCACCAATTGTTGGGATGGGTGGGGTCCTTCACAATCCTCCTAGCTTTGGTCTGGCACCACTTGCAATATATGGTCTGCAGGTCAGGAAATTCTGTGTGAGCGATGCGATCTGCTAAACGCACCACCCTCTGGAGTGCTTGTCTGTCCTGCTTAGTGCAGTTCCCAATCCAGATCCAAGATGTTTCCCGTGAGAATGCTCTCAATAGTACAGGTGGTGAAGTTCCGCATCACCTTCAAGGGCAGTCTGAAGTCTCTTAGGCATCTGGGATGGTAAAGACGTTGACGAGCCTTCTTTGCCAGGGAGTTGGTGTGGCGGGACCAGGACAGGTCCTGCGAGATGTGAACTCCAAGGTACCTGAAACTGTCTGCTCTCTCCACCATGGTTTCCTTGATCCTAACAGGTTGGTAGTGCCAATCCTGCTTCTTGCTGCAGTCCAAAATCCTTTGTCTTGTCTTAGCAGGTGTTTAATCTCCTCCAGATAGGCCCTCTCCTCATTGTCCGAGATCAGGCCTGTGACGACGGTATCATCAGCAAACTCGACGATGATGGTAGAGCTGGAAATGGCCACGCAGTCGTAGTTGTACAGTGAGTAGAGCAGGGGGCTTAGGACACAAACCTCGGGAGCTCTAGTGCTGAGGGTGAGGGTGGATGAGACACAGTTGCCCACCTGTACTGATTGTGGTCTGTCTGTTAGGAAGTTGGCAATCCAGTCAAACTTGGATGGATGTAGTCCTAGATCCTCCAACTTGGTGGTGAGTCTGGAGGGGATGATAGTGTTAAATGCTGAACTGTAGTCAACAAACAGCATTTTAACATAATTACCCCTCCCCTTGTCCAGGTGGGTCAGTGTGGTGTGGAGCAGAATTGCAATTGCATCATCAGTGGTGCAGTTGTGGCAGCATGCAAACTGCAGTGGGTCGATGGAGGCTGGCAGTGAAGAGGTGATGAAGTCTCTGACCAGCTTTTCAAAGCACTTCATCACCACCGATGTGAGGACAACAGGGTGGTAGTCATTGAGGCAAGAAGGCCAAGGTTTCTTTGGGACCGGGACTATGGTGGATTGTTTGAAACAGGATGGGACGATACCGAGCGTCAGGTAGAGGTTAAAGATGTCAGTGATTACCAGGGCTAGCTGGTCTGGAAAGGCTTTGAGGACTCGACCACAAATGCTATCTGGGCCCACCACCCACCACCTTCCTGGTAGTCACACTTTTGAACACTCTCCTCACGTCACTCTCCGTGATGATGAGAGGGCGCTGGCCTATGGCGGTCCCTGCACATGCACTGTTGGCAGAGACTCATCTGCGCTCATCAGTCTGAACGGTGGGCTCTTGTAATCTGTGATCATCTGTATTTCCTGCTACAGGGATCTAGAGCCACTCTGCTGGATCTGTGACTCTAGTTTCTTCCCGTAGTGCCGCTTCGCCTCTCTCACAACCCTGCACACTCCGTATGCCATAGGTTTGTACTCATCCATGTTCCCACTGAATATTTTAGGCAGCATTGTATGCAGCAGTGCAAGAGTTCAGAGCCTCACGGATGGTTTTGTCCACCCAGTGTTTCTGGTTGGGAAACATCTTGATGGTGGCTCTTGGGATCATATCATCCACCAGTTTCCCAATAAACCCTACTGCTGCTTCTGTAAACTTGTTGACATCAATGCTGCACCGGAACATGTACCAGGCTGCGTCATCCAGAACGTCCTGCAAAGCGGCCACTGATTGGTCTGTCCAACACTTGACCACCCTCTGAATCTGAGTTTCCTGTTTCAGCTTTTGTTTATAATTTGGTATGAGGAAGATGGCAGTGTGGTCAAACAGTGGATGAGCTAGTGCCATGTAACTGTCCTTGTATGGTGTGTAGCAGTGGTCTAATGTCCTCTTTCCCCTGGTGGGGAAGGTTACATGCTGGTAAAGGTTGGGCACCTCACACTTGAGGTTAGCGCTGTTGAAATCCCCAAACACGATAAGGTCCCAGTGTTGTACCTGAAACTGTGTGAGAGCCTCATGAAGTTCGCACAGTGTCCGTGTTGGCCTGAGGTGGAATGCACACGGTGTTGTCCATGACCGAGGTGATCTCACGAGGAAGTTAGAGAGGACGAAACTTGAGGGCGAGCAGCTCCGGGTTGGGTGAGCAGCAGCGGGCGAGAGTAACAACATTGGCTTTGTTGCACCAGCTGTTGTTTACCATCACAGACACTCCACCGCCTCTTGCCTTCCGCGAATCTGCCATCCTGTCCATGCGGTGAACCGAGAAGCAGAGTAGGTTGCCCAAATGTCCCTTTGGATCTTTATCCTGTACTGGAGGTTGTCGAGCTTGTTATCCAGAGACTGGACATTGGCTAGCAAGATGCTAGGTAAGGGAGCTCAGTGTGCCCGAGCCCTCAGCTTGTTCCTCAGCTTGTTCCTCAGTTTCCTCGAGGCTTTTTCCTAGCGTCACGTCCTTTGTTCTCCCTCAGGATCTCACTCAGCCAGGTTGGGTCTGGGTTTGGAGACAGCTTGAAGTGAGTGTTATGTAGACCATGAGAAATATGAGCATCTCTGCTGTATGTGATGTGCATTATGGTGCAGTGAGAATGGTTTTAAAGGGAGAAGAGATGGCAAAAATAACGCAAAGAGTGAAAAAGAGCAAAAAAAAGTGTAAAGTGTGGACGGAGCAGTCGTGACGGCAGGTGACCTCACCGGCACCATCTTGCATCTATTCAGATTCAGAGTTCAGTTACAGGAATACTGGAAGCTGACCCTGCATTTCCGTCCACATTGGCCATTAATGACCAGAGGTTTATCACATTATACACATGTAGTGTTATAATTAAAATATTTAATATTATTAGTATTGTTATTTTAGGTACATTAATATTGTTTCATTACCTGTTACTATTAATATCCATATCTTATCACCAATAGTTGGTCCAAGCTTGCGCTTTGGATAAAAATAACATACGTAACAACTCAAAGGGGTTTTCTGTTCCCCACATGGTTGTATTGCTGAGCCCATGCTACCCTAGAAAAGTAGCAGTAGATATATCTTATCATTAGTCCATGAGCTGCGCTCATGCTTTGTGTCTTCAAATGTCAGAATAAAAATAAAAGTAAAAAAGATGGCAGTTTTTTATGAGGGTTTATCATGCCATCAAACAGACCCTGGACAGTGCCAATGGTCCCAGTAAAAAAGGATGGTAGCTGGCATTTTTGTCTGGACTAATGGTAGTTCAATATTGTTACTAAGTCTGGCTCAAACCTTCTCCCATTGACGAGGCTCTCGGGAACAGCGGAGCAGGTATTGGCGATTGGCCTGACTAGCATGGCATCCCATTTTTTGTGTGTACTAATCATGCTTTGCTGACTTATGCAGTACAAAGGGCCAGGCAATGGAGTGTATTACAGCGCTACATGAATACTGCTGCACCCTACAACACTGCGCCGCATGTCTGCATGTGAACGCTGATGCCCTGTCTTGCTGTACGTGAAGGCAGTGTGTATGTGGGAAGAGTCGATTCCCAGGCAGCATGTATGTGGGTGGAGCCAATTCCCGGGAAGTGTGTGTGGCATTTGCTGGTGACATGCAACCCGAAAAAAGTCTGCTGGGCGCAGCACAGTGGCCCAATTGCATGTGAAATTTCATCTTGAGAATATCACTGAAGCAGTGATTATATAGGCAGGCGCTTGCAGTGATGGACAGCACAGTTTAGATGCACAGTCAAGAAGGTGCTGAAGCAGCATCACATGCACAGCTTCAGTCCTTCTGCTCCAGTATACCCTTAGACAGGGTCATCCTGGCTGGCCCAGGCCCATACAGAGGGCCACCCTGGACGTATTGTGAGACTCAAGACTAGGTACCTGTTGAACTAAAAAAGCCTTTAAAATGAATGAGCTCTGCTCTTGTGGTCAGAAACTGAAATGCTGATAAAAATGTAAGTATTTAGTACAGGTACTACATGCATTATTATAAATCACTCTAATAGTAAAAGTGAGAAGCATTCTTCACCTATCACTATCTCTCTTCAGGAGCATATCTACAGTGGTATCTCAGTGGTTAAGGAACTTATCTGGTAACCAGAAGGTTGTCAGTTAAAGCCCCACCACTTCCAAGTTGCCACTGTTGGGCTCCTCAGCAAGACCTTGAATCCTCAATTACTCAAGATGTGTTTTGTCAGAATTGCAAGTTGATTTGGAGAAAGTGTCAGCTAAATGCTTTAACTATTTTTATAAATCTACTGGCTGTGAGAGTTGACATATTTTGTCACTTGAGTTCCTGTTTGTTCATTTTCAGATTATCACATGATTAGCACAGAGGAGTGATTTAGTAGAAAGGCGTTTCTGCTGCAGGACTGTGGTACTATAAATGAAAGCAGCTCTCTGATCAGTGCTGATCTGTCCTGGTGTGCAGACAGAGGTAAGGATGTACATGAAAGGTATTATGGGGGAATTCTTGCTGACATGAACAATAGAGAATAAATCTGATTGTTATACATCTGTACATGCTGAGTATGTCATTGTTTTATATGAGATATGTTCTTTATTTCAGCATGTATTCACAGATATTTTCTTTGTGTACTGTTCATGCCTAACAAATGTTATGTTTTCATATGCTGTTTATAAAGATTTTTTAGAAACAAGTTCTGCTTTACATGGCCAATTGTATTATGGAAAGATTATTTCTTAATTTTAAATCAACTTTACAGATAAAGGATAAAAGCACGATGGACTCAAGGCTACAACAATATAGGAGCACAGGAAACATTTCACTTTGTTATGAGTTTCATCCTAACTCGTGTCAGAAGATTGTTTATCCTCTGGCTGTGAAAGTTGTGATATATTTTGTCATTGGAGCTGTTATTATTATTACAATATTTGGAAGCCTTCTGGTCGTTACTGCCATCATTCATTTCAAGCAGCTCCACACACCAACTAACTATCTCACTCTCTCTCTGGCTGTAACTGACCTGCTTGTAGGAGGACTTGTGATGCCTCCCAGTATGATACGCTTTGTAGAGACCTGCTGGTATCTGGGAACATTATTTTGTAAATTACACAGCAGCCTTGATGTTGTATTGTGCACAGCCTCTGTATTAAATTTGACCTTTATTTCTATTGAGCGTTATTATGCAGTATGTCATCCCCTGCTGTACCACCGTAAAATGACTCCTCTTACTTCTCTGTTCATGATTGCTCTTTGTTGGGGCTATTCTTCTGCTCTGGGAGTTTTAGTCATGGAGTTAAACACTCTGGGCATTGAACACTACAGTGATGTTAAATGTGAGGGTGAATGTTCAGCACTTCTAGGGCCAATTACTTCATTAATAGTTGCCTTCTTCTCTTGTTATATCCCTTCTATTGTAATGGTGAGCATATATTTCAAAATATATCTTGTTGCACACAGACAACTACGTTCTGTACAAAATAGTCTCTCTCAGCGAAAGACATCCAGAGGGCAGCCCACTATTAGTAAGGCAGAGAGAAAAGCCACTAAAACACTTGCTGTTGTTATGGGAGTGTATTTATCATTTTGGACACCATTTTTTATCTACAGTGTAATGCTGACATATTTTGGTTATATTGGTCCACAACAACTGTATGAAGTGTTTGCTTGGATTGGTTATTCAAATTCAGCATGTAATCCTATTGTGTATGCTTTCATGTACAGTTGGTTTAGAAAGGCTCTCAAAGTTATTTTATCAGGAAAATTATTTGAGAAAAATTCACCTAGATTAAATCTGTGTTCATAGTAGAATAAAGCAACAAAATGAACTGAACAGCCTTCTATGAACCTTTAGTCATTAATACAAGCATTGTTTATAATCCTAATTGAAAGAACATTTAATTTGAACAAAATTGTAGATTAGTAGATGTATTATGATGTCATCAGCATTCTTTGTTCTCTACACTAACATGGCAGTAACATGGTAGTGTGTATGAGGCCCAGCACTGCAGCGGTTGTGTTTATAATAAAATGACACCAGCCCTTAATGAATTAGGTTCCCTTCCCCTGGGCTTGTTGTTTGTAAAAAAAAAAAAACATATATAAAAATAAATAAATAAATACAACTTGTGATCATGTGGTTTGTCAGTTTGTATCCCCTTCTACCTTTGAATATTAGCTCTTTTTTTCATATGTATTTTAATTTTAATTTTATTGTATTTTATTTTATTTATTTTTTTATTTTTGCATTCAAGTAAATGTAGATGTATTTAGATCCTGTTCTAATGCCATTATTGCAAGACATATCTTTTGAAGGACTTTAATATATCTAAATAATGTTAATTCTACTAATAAACAGAACCGTTAAATCCTTTTGTACATTATTATTATGACTATTTTGATGCACTATAATGTAACATGTAACATATGTTATGAGACATTTATAAGCATTGTAGTCTGTGTTTTACCATATTACTATTTGCCCAAAGCTTAGAGAATTAAATTACCATAATAACGTTGTGCATGCACTTTGCAAAGGACAGTGAAGATTTGTTCTATTGATCCAGTGTTGATCCCATTTCTGTAACAGCTAATTAATGTTACAAGCACCCAGCAGGAGGGACATGCCCACTCACACACACACACACACACACACACACACACACACACACTCACACTCCTGTTCATTGTTTGCTCTCTTTAGTTCTCCCTATTATTTAAGCCCACAGGTTCCTACTGTCTGTACTGCACATTGTCAATCATCCTGCACCTAAAGGCATCACCTGTTCTTTAAACATTTTGTCGACTATAGAAAATAAAGATTCTCTTGACTTTGACTCAACACACTTGCTGCCACAGTCACAATAAATTAATAAAAGCTGAAAAATATTAAATGTGTGTGTGTATATATATATATATGCACACATACATACAGCGGGTGAAATAAGTATTGAACATGTCACCAATTTTCTAAGTAAATATATTTCTAAGGGTGCTATTGACAAGAAATTCTCACCAGATTTCAGTAAAAACCCATCCAGTCCACACATGCAAAGAAATCAAACCACAGATGTCCATAAATTACGTTATGTGTAATAATGAGAAATGACACAGGGAAAGATTATTGAACACGCTTACTGAAATTTATTTAATACTTTGTACAAACGCTTTTGTTGCTGATGACAGCTTCAAGACGCCTCCTGTATGAAGAAACTAGTAACATGCATTGTTCAGGGGTGATTTTGGCCCATTCTTCCACACAAACACTCTTCAAATCCTGTAGGTTCTGTGGGCTCCTTCCACAAACTCTGAACTTTAGTTCCTTCCATAGATTTTCAATTGGATTCAGGTGAGGTGATTTGCTGGGCCATTCTAGCAGCTTTATTTTCTTTCTCTGAAACCAATTGAGAGATTCCTTGGCTGTGTGTTTGGGATCATTGTCTTGCTGAAATGTCCGCCCTCATTTCATCTTTGCCATCCTTGTAAATGGCAGCAGATTTTTATCAAGGCTGTCTCGGTACAATTTTCCATTCATTCTTCCTTCAATCATATGAAGCACGCCAGTGCCGTATGCTGAAAAACAGCCCCACACAATGATGTTCCCACCTCCAGACTTCACTGTCGGTATGGTGTTTTTGGGGTGATATGCAGTGCCTTTTGACCTTCAAACATGCTGTGTATTATGGCATCCACAGAGTTAAATTTTGGTCTCACCTGACCAGATTATATTCTCCCAGTATTTCACAACCTTGTCTAAATGTTGTTGAGCAAACTTTAAAGGTACTTCTACATGCTTTTTCTTCAGCAATGGAGTCTTGCATGGTGAGTGCATACAGGCCATGGAGGTTGAATGCATTACTTATTTTTTTCTTTGAAACAATTGTACCTGCTAATTCCAGATCTTTCTGTAGCTCTCCAGACGTGGTCCTTGGCTCTTGGACAACTCTTCTGATAATTCATTTCACTGAAATCTTGCGGGGAGCACCTGGTCATGGCCTGTTTATGGCGAAATGATGTTCTTTCCACTTCCGGATTATGGCCCCAACAGTGCTCACTGGAACCTTCAGTAGTTTAGAAATTCTTCTGTAACCAATGCCATCAGTATGTTTTGCAACAATAAGGTTGGGAAGGTATTGAGAGAGCTCACTGGTTTTACCCATCATGACATGTTTCTTGTGTGGCACCTTGGTAATGAGAAACCTTTTTATAGGCCATCAGTTGAACCAGCTGATAATAATTTGCACTATGTGGCAGGATTGCTTTCTAATTACTGATAGATTTCAGCTGGTATCATCACTTTCCATGGCTTTTTGCACCTCTCATTATTACACATGACTTAATTTATGGATATCTATGGTATAATTCTTTGCATGTGTGGATTGGATGGGTTGTTACTGACAATTTCATGTCAGTAGCACCTTTAGAAATATATTTACGTATTCAATACTTATTTCACCCGCTGTATATAAGGTCCTTCAAAATAATTGTGGAATGTATTAATCAGAACCCAGAGGTGTTGGCTTTATTTAGTGGCAATTACACACTTACCAGAAGCTGAGAGATGTTTTGCTTGGGTTCAGGGCAAGCTCCTGCAAGACAATTACAGTCTGATATGTCTAAGTTCTAAGGGCTCTGGGAAACTTGCTGGCTTTTGGTGGGAAGGGACTCAGGCACAATAACGCTTTCTTACACAGCAGATTGGCAGATTGTCCAAGTGGACACCCAAGTAGGCTGGACTAGGGAGCAGAAAGTCATTATTACATTTGTTCAGTCATTCTATCTGGAATGTGATATCAGGGTATCAAATCCATTTCCTAATTTAACTTTTTTGAGCTAATAGAGAATTGACTCTCTACTCTTCAATGGATGATCAAATATAGAGTGATAGAGTGCAATAAATGAGTCTAGGTTTGATGCTGCGGGTCCAGTTGCTATTGTCGCAGCAGGATGTTGGCAGTTCTCTGCCATCTGCAGTATCTATAGATCAGGTCAAGGCTTCTGTGATGACAATCACATGAATGTGAATGGTAATACCAAATGTTTAACAACAACAACAACAACAACAACAACAACAACAATAATAATAATAATAATAATAATAATAATAATAATGGCAAAAAACATTTGGATGAGGTGGAAAGGTTGCGACGTGTCACGTGATGCTCCTCCCCCTACGAGTCACGTGGTACAGCCTGCTGCGTGCAGGGGTTTCATTTGTTTGTAGCCACACCCTCCGTGAGGGCGCACACCTGTATAGGGTTTTGACGTTAAGTGTTTGTATGTCTATTTAAACCGGTGTCAGTGTGCACCACGTCGTTGGTCATTGTCAATATCAATGTTAAGGTAGCGTGCGTATGTAAGTCAGTCGTCATCGTTGTGTAGATAGTCTGTGTTAAATGTTCACTTTGTGTAATACTGTTCAGTCGTGTTTATGTTCAATGTTTTATTATGTGTGAGTGCCCAGTTCAATGTTATTAAATGTCTAACAAACTTGAGGGAGTCTGCGAGTCCTGCTCTACGTACTTCGGTACTTGGGCAGCACGTTACAGGAAGTCAATGAAGGTAAATCCAAAACCAGGATGATTTTCATGAATAAATGCTGATGTATGGGGTCGGAAATTATACTATACAACAATTACAAAACATTTGATTGCAAACAAAGTTATAAGACATTAAACACTGTTTCATAATGAATGTGAAACAAGATGTATATGCTATTAATGTGAGAGGTAGAACACAGAAGACACACCATTTTGGGCAGACTGGTGACATATTATAATTTCTGATATGGCCATGGGTTTTTGCATTCCAATTAGGCAAAAGCACATAAGATACTAATTAATGATTTAAAGAATGAAACCAATTTATTAAAAGTGAAAACAGGCTGATTGGAGCACTTGGTTGATTGGAAAATTACATGCTATCACAAATATAAACCATTGTTTTTGCTGTAATTAATTTTTTAAAATAAGTTTTTTTGAAAACTTAAATGCTGTCCCTGCTACCAAGTAGATTACACAAGTTTATTTAAGCTTTCCACAAATGTGGAAAGCGTTGAACTTCCAGAAGAACTCACCAATTGTCAAAACTCATTAAGGACTAATCTAAATGTAATTTCTTAGTCAACTGACCTATCCTAATGTACAGCAATGCGCATAAGAATTCACCTCCTTGACCCCCTTTAATAGATCTCCAAAGAAGATGAACAAATTTGTTTTTGGATTTGCTCAGATTGTCTCTGTATGGGTGTGTTGGGGTTCATGTTAGTGATGTCAGTCTGTCACACTCCTGTATCTTTGGCAGTATGTTTAGGGTTGTTTTCTGCTTAGAAGGTGGGCCTCCTTCATAATATCAAGTCCCTTGCAGAATGTAACAGGTTTTCTTTAAGAATGTCCATGTATTTGACTCCATACATCTTCCTTTCAGATCTAAACAGTTTTCCAGTTCATGCAGATGATCAGTATATTGTTCTCAGGGTGATGAGCAATGTTTGGATTGTACCATGCTTCAGGTTGGGGGTGGTGTTCTCAAGTTGATGAGCAGTGTTTGTACTACACATAATGCCTTGCACCAAGGCCAAAAATTCATATTATCTAATTTGCAATATTAATGTTGAGTAGACAGAATACAAGTATGAACTCCAATGAGCATTTCTGGAAGCCCAACCCAGGGCTGAGTAAAGGTTCATGACCCTGGTGGGCAGGAACTTTACAAGCAAACAAATCCAAAAATACAAATATGGATAAACCAGGGAATATCCATAAGAATGGATATTTCTTGAAAGAAATGCAAATGAATGTGAATAGGAATAGGAAAACAAGCAAAAACAACAATAAGGAGTGGAAACCAAAAAGAGTGACACACAGGTTAACAAGGAATAAACAAGACCCAGATGAGCACAATAAAGGGTGGTGAGGATAATATGGGACACAAGGTGGAGACAAGTACAGGAACAAATCAAAGACAACATGGTAATGTTGCCATGGATACCGTGATATTAGATGGATAAAACCATGACAAACCCCCTCCAGCCTGAGGTGTTGCACAAAAGAAGGCCTAGGGCTAGAGGGAACATGGGAGGCAGGCCAGGAATCAGCTGATGTATGGAATTCTGGATCAGGTCAAGAGCAGGAACCAGGACAGTAGCTGAGCCAGAACCTGAGTCCAGGACCAAATCAGGAACAGGGGCAGGGAGGGTGGCAAGAAGAGTAAGCTCTGGGACTGGAGAAGGAGCAGGAGACAGGATCAGGACTAGAGGCAGAGCAGGTGCTGGGATTGGGACAGACAGGTCAAGGAGGCCACAGTGCATCAAGTCCATGAAGGTGGCCTGTGAGGTAGAAGACCGTTGGGTAGCATGATGGTGAAGACAGCAGGTGGATCCAGGATGGGATTGGTGTTTTACACAGACAGCCAGGACCATTCCGATCCCTAAAACTGAAATTGATTTTGTGGAGAAGAACCAGCTGGGCCATTTGTCAGTATAGGATGTGTGCTGTTGACAGGGCTACACCATTTACTTCTATAGCATCTCATTCATCCTGATCACTCTTTGCTGACTTGGTTTGTGCAGTTCAAAGAGCCTGAGGGCCAGGATTTGAGGTGGATCACAGCACTAAAGGAAACTAAAGCACTAAAGGAAAACTGTCAACTTCCACCATGGTGGAAGCCTGCATGTAGCCTTTTCTTGCTGTCCCTGAAGAGTGCTGGCCCAGCCCTCAGGGAGAGAGCGAAGTGATAAAGAGGACCATCTGTGAGTTGTGAAGACTTCCTCTGCACCCAGGATGTGGATTTAACGCTTTGTTTGGTAGCTGGCTATACAGCTAAAGCGATTCTTGCTGGCTAGGAAAACGTGCTGCACAGGATGTGACAAAAGTTGATTCTCTCGCAGCAAGTATGTGGGAGGAACCAGTTCCCAGGCAGCATGTATGGCAGTTGCTGGTGCAGATTCTGTTCTTCAAACATTTTGCCTTATTTCTGCCAAAGTCACAATAAATTATTATAAAAAATTTTTTTTTAAATATTAAAAACGAAAATAGAATATACAATACAAATATAAAATATAATTAATAATGACACCAACAGCCTACTGAGTAAGCAACGATGCTCTAATAATGGTGGGCCTCTGTGCAGAACAGTTAGATCTTGGATCAGGTAAAACAAAAGGAAAAAACTAAATACCATGCCAAGCATGAAAAAAGGGAGAACAAAGGATGCCACTGGAAGAAATGACAAACCCGAAGCACTGGGGAAAACTAGACTAAAACTTCCCATACAAAACCAGAAAATGTGGAGGAACTTGAATGGCTAAGGGAAGCCTTGGGAGAGAGACAGACCCAAGACTAATCGTGGGGAATAATCATGACAAGGAGAGTGCAGAGTTGTCAGTCTTTGTTCCTGTTTGGCTATGTTCATGTCACAGTAGTATAGCGTTTTATATGTGTAACCTGTTGTACATGTTCACCTACATGGTTTTCAGCAAGTCAGTCCCGAATGGTGTGCCACAGGGAGGGAGCAACTGGGATCCCAGGCAGCAGGGCAGAAGTGGCAAAGTTTGAACTGGCCCTTGCACCCTGGCATTGGTTCAAAATGAGCCACTGACATCAGAAAGAAGCATAGCCAGTTTTCTGCCTAATTGTCCCCTTGCACAAGTTCTACTCACTCCTTGGACCACTTGGCACATTTCTACCAAAATAAATAGGTTCCATATCATAAAAAGTCTATTCCCAGTTGAAACTGAAAAGTACATTCTTCAGCATGATGACATACAGGGGGTATTCCATCTTGAAGAGGAAAGAGTAGCTAACTATGTTGTGCTCAATAGTGTACTAACAAACCACCAGATGACTGGAGCACTGAATTCAAAGTTCAAAGTTTATTTGTCATGTACATAGTCAAACATGGCATAACTGGCAGTGAAATGCTTTATGTAACTGCTCTGTTAATGGCCGAGGAGAGATACAGGGAAATGGAAGCGATTTAATGAATAAAGAAATATGTTATGATGAATGAAGAGGGGATGTATGCTATGCATATATACAATGTACATTTTCCAGTTTTTACAGTTTATTTTTTTATGATGTTATTGTGTACATCATACAGAGAGTAGTCCCATCAGTTCCATCAATTGTCCTGAATCAGGTCCCGAATGGCCTGTGGGAAGAAACTCGACTTCAGTCTCTCTGTGTTGGACTTCAGGGAGCGAAAGCGCTTCCCTGACCTCAACAAAGAGAAGCGCCTATTATTGGGATGGGTGGGGTCCTTCACAATCCTCCTAGCTTTGGTCTGGCACCACTTGCAATATATGGTCTGCAGGTCAGGAAATTCTGTGTGAGCGATGCGATCTGCTAAATGCACCACCCTCTGGAGTGCTTGTCTGTCCTGCTTAGTGCAGTTCCCAATCCAGATCCAAGATGTTTCCCGTGAGGATGCTCTCAATAGTACAGGTGGTGAAGTTCCGCATCACCTTCAAGGGCAGTCTGAAGTCTCTTAGGCATCTGAGATGGTAAAGACGTTGACGAGCCTTCTTTGCCAGGGAGTTGGTGTGGCGGGACCAGGACAGGTCCTGCGAGATGTGAACTCCTAGGTACCTGAAACTGTCTGCTCTCTGCACCATGGTTTCCTTGATCCTAACAGGTTGGTAGTTCCAATCCTGCTTCTTGCTGCAGTCCAAAATCCTTTGTCTTGTCTTAGCAGGTGTTTAATCTCCTCCAGATAGGCCCTCTCGTCATTGTCCGAGATCAGGCCTATGATGACGGTATCATCAGCAAACTCAACGATGATGGTAGAGCTGGAAGTGGCCACGCAGTCGTAGTTGTACAGTGAGTAGAGCAGGGGGCTTAGAACACAAACCTGGGGAGCTCTAGTGCCGAGGGTGAGGGTGGATGAGACACAGTTGCCCACCAGTACTGATTGTGGTCTGCCTGTTAGGAAGTTGGCAATCCAGTCAAACTTGGATGGATGTAGTCCTAGATCCTCCAACTTGGTGGTGAGTCTGGAGGGGATGATAGTGTTAAATGCTGAACTGTAGTCAACAAACAGCATTTTAAGATAATTACCCCTTTCCTTTGTCCAGGTGGGTCAGTGTGGTGTGGAGCAGATTTGCAATTGCATCATCAGTGGAGCGGTTGTGGCAGCTTGCAAACTGCAGTGGGTCGATGGAGGCCGGCAGTGAAGAGGTGATGAAGTCTCTGACCAGCTTTTCAAAGCACTTCATCACCACCGATGTGAGGACAATAGGGTGGTAGTCAT
Source organism: Electrophorus electricus (assembly GCF_041902795.1). NCBI lineage: Eukaryota > Metazoa > Chordata > Actinopteri > Gymnotiformes > Gymnotidae > Electrophorus > Electrophorus electricus. The sequence goes on from NC_137498.1 coordinate 1,929,545, forward strand.
TGAGGCAAGAAGGCCAAGGTTTCTTTGGGACCGGGACTATGGTGGATAGTTTGAAACAGGATGGGACGATACCAAGCGTCAGGGAGAGGTTAAAGATGTCAGTGAATACCAGGGCTAGCTGGTCTGGAAAGGCTTTGAGGACTCGACCACAAATGCTATCTGGGCCCACCACCTTCATGGTATTCACATTTTTGAACACTCTCCTCACGTCACTCTCCGTGATGATGAGAGGGCGCTGGCCTATGGCGGTCCCTGCGCATGCACTGTTGGCAGAGACTCATCTGCGCTCATCAGTCTGAACGGTGGGCTCTTGTAATCTGTGATCATCTGTATTTCCTGCTACAGGGATCTAGAGCCACTCTGCTGGATCTGTGACTCTAGTTTCTTCCCGTAGTGCCGCTTCGCCTCTCTCACAACCCTGCACACTCCGTATGCCATAGCTTTGTACTCATCCATGTTCCCACTGAATATTTTAGGCAGCATTGTAGGCAGCAGTGCAAGAGTTCAGAGCCTCACGGATGGTTTTGTCCACCCAGTGTTTCTGGTTGGGAAACATCTTGATGGTGGCTCTTGGGATCATATCATCCACCAGTTTCCCAATAAACCCTACTGCTGCTTCTGTAAACTTGTTGACATCAATGCTGCACCGGAACATGTACCAGTCTGCGTCATCCAGAACATCCTGCAAAGCGGCCACTGATTGGTCTGTCCAACACTCGACCACCCTCTGAATCTGAGTTTCCTGTTTCAGCTTTTGTTTATAATTTGGTATGAGGAAGATAGCAGTGTGGTCAAACAGTGGATGAGCTAGTGCCATGTAATTGTCCTTGTATGGTGTGTAGCAGTGGTCTAATGTCCTCTTTCCCCTGGTGGGGAAGGTTACATGCTTGTAAAGATTGGGCACCTCACACTTGAGGTTAGCGCTGTTGAAATCCCCAAACACGAGAAGGTCCCAGTGTTGTACCTGAAACTGTGTGAGAGCCTCATGAAGTTCGCACAGTGTCCGTGTTGGCCTGAGGTGGAATGCACACGGTGTTGTCCATGACCGAGGTGAACTCACGAGGAAGTTAGAGAGGTAGAAACTTGAGGGCGAGCAGCTCCGGGTTGGGTGAGCAGCAGTGGGCGAGAGTAACAACAGACTGATCTGTAAAGGTGTTCATGGGATTCCCCTCACGTATGACATTGGGCCACAGGACATATGGGGTTCTAAAGTTCCAAGAGCGTAGATGAGTTGTTTTTCTTTGAATTTCCTAATTTCATTGCTGCCATAGCAACAACTGGCAATGCAAACAGACGTGTCATTAATGCAGTGACTCTACCTCAACCTGGATTGATCAACCATGTACGGCTCACCGGAGACTGTGATACATTGGCATTGCACCAGCTGTTGTTTACCATCACACACACTCCACCACCTCTTGCCTTCCTCGAATCTGCCATCCTGTCCATGCGGTGAACCGAGAAGCAGAGTAGGTTGCCCAAATGTCCCTTTGGATCTTTATCCTGTCCTGTAGGTTGCCGAGCTTGTTATCCAGAGACTGGACATTGGCTAGCAAGATGCTAGGTAAGGCAGCTCGGTGTGCCCGAGCCCTCAGCTTGTTCCTCAGCTTGTTCCTCAGTTTTCCTCGAGGCTGTTTCCTCCCGTCACGTCCTTTGTTCTCCCTCAGGATCTCACTCAGCCAGCTTGGGTCTGGGTTTAGAGACCGCTTGAAGTGAGTGTTATGTAGACCTTGAGAAATATGAGTATCTCTGCTGTATGTGATGTGCATCATGGTGCAGTGAGAAGGGTTTTAAAGGGAGAAGAGATGGCAAAAATAGCACAAAGAGTGAAAAAGAGCGAAAAAAGTGCAGCATAGACGGAGCAGTCGTGACGGCAGCCAACCTCATTGGCACCATCTGGCATCTATTCAGATTCAGAATTCAGCTACAGGAATGCTGGATGCTGACCCTGCGTTTCCGTCCACATTGGCCATTAATGACCAGAGGTTTATTACATTATACTTAGCATAGATGTAGTGTTATAATTAAAATATTTAATATTATTTATATTGTTAAATTAGTTACATATAAGTAATATTGTTCATTATCTGTTATCATTTCATTACCTGTTACTATTAATATCCATCTCTTATCATCATGCAGTACACATGACTTATGCAGTACAAAGGGGCAGGCAATGGACTGTATTACAGCCCTACATGAATACTGCTGCACCCTACAACACTGCGCCGCATGTCTGCATGTGAACGCTGATGCCCTGTCTTGCTCTACGTGAAGGCAGTGTGTATGTGTGAAGAGTCGATTCCCAGGCAGCATGTATGTGGGTGGAGCCAGTTCCCAGGAAGTGTGTGTGGCATTTGCTGGTGACATGCAACCTGAAGAAAGTCCGCTGGGCGCAGCACAGTGGCCCAATTGCATGTGAAATTTCAGCATGAGAAAATCACTGAAGCAGTGATTATATAGGCAGGCGCTTGCAGTGATGGACAGCTTTACATGCACAGTCAAGAAGGTGCTGAAGCAGCATCATATGCACAGCTTCAGTCCTTCTGCTCCAGTAAGCCCTTAGACAAGGTCACCCTGGATATCCCGGGCCCATACAGAGGGCCACCCTGGACGTATTGCGCGAATAGGCAGGGTCGTCCTGGACATCCTGGCCCATAGTCAGGGCCGTCCTGGACTTCCTGGACCCATAAAGAGTGCCGTTCTGGACGACCACTGATGCTGGGAACTGCTATGTCCCCATAACTATAAAGTACTTCATGAATAATCTCAGACATCTGCAACCAGCTGTGTGAGACTCAAGGCTAGGTACCTGTTGAACTAAAAAAGCCTTTAAAATGAATGAGCATTCCTTTGGAGGAGAAATGATGTTTTGTGGTTCTCTTAGCTGCTGACAATGCAGTGTATGAGTATGGCTTCAATCATTTATTACAATGTCTCATATACTTAGGGATTATTAATTCATGTTTAATAGTAAGAATTTGTTTGGATCTGTATTTCTCCAGTGTGCATTAGTTAAACTTTAAAATCATCGTAAGCATAAAGGTAAGCATTGTTTGCTCATTTATTGTCATCCTTACACAAGCCATTTAGATTTGGTCCCCTTATACACATCAGTATAGGAGACTTTAGAATTATATTAGATTTATATTCACCCCATATGAGTATCTCCACTCATGGCTTGAGAACTACCTTTGCAAAGGTAATACATTTTATTTCTCACAAGATTTAATTAGGTGTTGGGGTATTTCTCTAAAATGTATGAATTACAGTAACGCTCCTGATGATATATCCATACCAGTATATTCAGACCACTACCATATCACTAATCTGTGAGTTGCGCTGTAATGTTGAGAATGGTCCACCACCCATATATCTGCTCTTGTGGTCAGAAACTGAAATGCTGATAAAAATGTAAGTATTTAATACAGGTACTACATGCATTATTATAAATCACTCTAATAGTAAAAGTGAGAAGCATTCTTCACTTATCACTATCTCTCTTCAGTAGCATATCTACAGTGGTATCTCAGTGGTTAAGGAACTTATCTGGTAATCAGAAGGTTGTCAGTTAAAGCCCCACCACTGCCAAGTTGCCACTGTTGGGCCCCTCAGCGAGACCTTGAATCCTCAATTGGTCAAGATGTATTCTGTCAGAATTGCAAGCTGATTTGGAAAAAGTGTCAGATAAATGCTTTAACTGTAATCATAAATCTACTGGCTGTGAGAGTTGGCATATTTTATCACTTAAATTCCTGTTTGTACATTTTCAGATTATCACATGATCAGCACAGAGGAGTGATTCAGTAGAAAGGCGTTCCTGCTGCAGGACTGTGGTACTATAAATAAAAGCAGCTCTCTGATCAGTTCTGAACTGTCCTAATGTGAAGATATAGGTAAGGATGTACATGAAAGGCATTATGGGGCAATCCTTGCTGACATGAACAATAGAGAATAAATCTGATTGTTATACATCTGTACATACTGAGCATGTAACTGTATTATATATGATATGTTATTTATTTCAGCAGGTATTCACAGATATTTTCTTTGTGTACTGCTCATGCTTAACAAATGTTTTCAAATGCTGTTTGTAAAGATTTCTTAGAAACAAGTTCTGCTTTACATGGCCATTTTTATTATGGAAAACACATTATTTCCTAATTTTAAATCAACTTTACAGATAAAGGATAAAAGCACGATGGACTCAAGCCTACAATATAGGAGCACAGGAAACATTTCACTTTGTTATGAGTTTCATCCTAACTCGTGTCAGAAGATTGATTATCCTCTGGCTGTGAAAGTTGTGATATATTTTGTCATTGGAGCTGTTATTATTCTTACAATATTTGGAAGCCTTCTAGTCATGACTGCCATCATTCTTTTCAAGCAGCTCCACACACCAACTAACTATCTCACTCTCTCTCTGGCTGTAACTGACCTGCTTGTAGGAGGACTTGTGATGCCTCCCAGTATGATACGCTCTATAGAGACCTGCTGGTATTTGGGAACATTATTCTGTAAATTACACAGCAGCCTTGACGCTGTATTGTGCACAGCCTCTGTATTAAATCTGACATTTATTTCTATTGAGCGATATTACGCAGTATGTCATCCCCTGCTGTACCACCGTAAAATGACTCCTCTTACTTCTCTGTTCATGATTGCTCTTTGTTGTGGCTATTCTTCTGCTCTGGGAGTTTTAGTCATGGAGTTAAACACTCTGGGCATTGAACACTACAGTGATGTTAAATGTGAGGGTGACTGTTCAGCACTTCTAGGGCCAATTACTTAATAATAGTTGCCTTCTTCTCTTGTTATATCCCTTCTATTGTAATGGTGAGCATATATTTCAAAATATATCTTGTTGCACACAGACAACTACGTTCTGTACAAAATAGTCTCTCTCAGCGAAAGACATCCAGAGGGCAGCCCACTATTAGTAAGGCAGAGAGAAAAGCCACTAAAACACTTGCTGTTGTTATGGGAGTGTATTTATCATTTTGGACACCATTTTTTATCTACAGTCTAATGGTGACATATTTTGGTTATATTGGTCCACAACAACTGTATGAAGTGTTTGTTTGGATTGGTTATTCAAATTCTGCATGTAATCCTATTGTGTATGCTTTCATGTACAGTTGGTTTAGAAAGTCTCTTAAAGTTATTTTATCAGGAAAAATATTTGAGAAAAATTCACCTAGATTAAATCTGTGTTCATAGTAGAATAAAGCAACAAAATGAACTGAACAGCCTTCTAAGAACATTTAGTCATTAATACAAGCATTGTTTATAATCCTAATTGAAAGAACATTTAATTTGAACAAAATTGTAGATTAGTAGCTGTATTGTGATGTCATCAGCGTTCTTTGTTCTCTACACTAACATGGCAGTAACATGGTAGTGCGTATGAGGCCCAGCACTGCAGCGGTTGTGTTTATAATAAAATGACACCAGCCCTTAATGAATTAGGTACCCTTCCCTGGGGATGTTTGTGAAAAATAAATAAATAAATAAATAAAATTTGTGATCGTGTGGTTTGTCAGTTTGTATCCCCTTCTACCTTTGAATATTATCTGTTTTTTCATACGTATTCTAATTATTTATTTATTTATTTATTTTTTGCAGTTAAGTACATTTAGATAAATTTAGATAAATTACCATAATAACGTTGTGCATGCACTTTGGTAAGGACAATGAAGATTTGTTCTATTGATCCAGTGTTGGTCCCATTTATTTAACAGCTAATTAATGTTACAAGCACCCAGCTGGAGGGACATGCCCACTCACACACACACACACCCACACACACACACACACACACACACACACACACACACACACACACACACACACACACACACACTCCTGTTCCTTGTTTGCTCTCTTTTGTTGCCTATAGGTTCCTACTGTCTGTACTGCACATTCTCAATCATCCTGCACCTAAAGGCATCACCTGTTCTTCAAACATTTTGCTTGAGTTGACTATAGAAAATAAAGATTCTCTTGAATTTGACTCCCCTCACTTGCTGCCACAGTCACAATAAATTAATAAAAAATACAAAATATTAAATACATTTTAAAAAATTATATATAAGTTCCTTCAAAATAAAGGACTCGCAATAATTGTAGAATGTATTAATCAGAATTGGCTTTGTTTAGTGGAGCTTGAACACTCACCGGAAGCTGAGAGATGTTTTGCTTGGGAAACTTGCTGGCTATTGGTGGGAAGGGACTCTGGAACAATAGTGCTTTCCTACACAGCAGATTGGCAGATTGTCAAGGTGGACACCCAGGTAAGCTGGTCTAGGGAGTAGAAAGTCATTGTTATAAGTGATCAGTCATTCTAGCTGGAATATGATATCAGGGTAGCAAATCCATATCCCAGCTTTACCTTTTTGTGCTAACGGAGAATTGACTCTCTGCTTTTCAATGGATGATCAAATATAGAGTGATAGAGTGCAATAAATGGTTCTAGGTTTGATGCTGCTGGCCCAGTTGATATTGTTGCAACAGGACGTTGACAGCTCTCAGCCATCTGCAGTATCTATAGATCAGGTCAAGACTTCTGTAATGACAATGATATGAATGTTAATGGTAATAACAGATGTTTAATAACAACTATAATAATCATATATCAATAATATTGCCAAAAAACATTTGGATATGGTGGAAAGGTTGGGAGTCGATGAAGGTAAATCCAAAACTAGGATGATTTTCATGAATAAATGCTAATGTATGGGCCCGGAAATTATACTATATAACATTTTCAAAACATTTGATTGGAAACAGTTATAAAAGACACTCAATATTGTTTCATAATGAATGTGAAACAAGACGCATCTGCTAGTAATGTGAGAGGTAGAACACTGCAGACACACCAATTGGGCAGACTGGTGACATATTGTAATCTCTGGCCATGGGTTTTTCCATTCCAATTAGGCAAAAGCACAAAAGATACTAATTAATTATTTAAAGACTGAATTCAATTTATTAAAAGTGAAAAGAGGTTGATTGGAGCACTTGGTTGATTGGAAAATTACATGCAATCACAACTCTAAACCATTGTTTTTGCTACAATTAATTAAAAAAAATAGTTTTTTCATAATTCTTTTTTGAAAACTTAAATGCAGTCCTTACTACCAAGTAGATTACACAAGTTTATTTAAGCTTACCACAAATGTGGAAAGCATTCAACTCCCAGAAGAACTCACCAATTGTCAAAACTCATTAAGGACTAATCTATATGTGATTTATTAGTCAACTGACCTATCCTAATGTACAGCAATGTACATTAGAATTCACCTCCTTGACCCCCTTTAATAGATCTCCGAAGAAGATGAACAAATTTGTCTTTGGCTCTGCTCAGATTGTCTCTGTATAGGCGTGATGGTGTTCATGTTAGTGATGTCAGTCTGTCACACTCGTATATCTTTGGCAGTATGTTTAGGTTTATAATCTCAAGTCCCTTGCAGAATGTATCAGGTTTTCTTTAAGAAATTCCATGTATTTGGCTCCATACATCTTCCTTTCAGCTCTGAACAGTTTCCCAGTACATGCAGATGAGCAGTATCCCACCTTGTGGAGATATTGTTCTCAGGGTGATGAGCAATGTTTGGATTGTACCATGCTTCAGATTGGTGTTGGTGTTCTCAAGGTGATGAGCAGTGTTTTGGGTTGTAACATGCTTCACTGTGGGGGTGGTGTTCTTAGGGTGATGAGTTGTGTTTGTACTACACATAATGCCTTGCATCAAGGCCAAAAATTCATATTATCTAATTTGCAATGTTAATGCTGAGTATACAGAATTCAAGTGTAAACTCCAATGAGCATTACTGGAAGCCCTACCCAGGGCTGAGTAAAGCTTCATGACCTTGGTGGACAGGAACTTTACAAGCAAACAAATCCAACATACAACTATGGAAAAACCAGGGACTATACGTAAGAAAGGATATTTCTTGAAAAAAAGTGCAAATGAATGTGAATAGGAATAGGAAAACAACACAAACAACAAACAACAATAAGGAGTGGAAACCAAAAAGAGTGACACACAGGCTAACAAGGAATAAACAAGACCCAGATAAGCACAATAAAGGGTGGGGAGGATAAAATGGGACACAATACGGAGACAAGATCAGGAACAAATCACAGACAACATGGCAATGTTACCATGGATACCATGATATTAGATGGATAAAACCATGACAAACCCCCTCCAGCCTGAGGTGTTGCACAAAAGAAGGCCTAGGGCAAGAGGGAATATGGGAGGCAGGCCAGGAATCAGCTGATGTATGGAATTCTGGATCAGGTCAAGAGCAGGAACCAGGACAGTAGCTGGGCCAGAACCTGAGTCCAGGGCCAAACAGGAACAGGGGCAGAGAGGGCAGCAAGAAGACTAAGCTCTGGGACTGGAGAAGGAGCAGGGTCAGGACTAGAGGCAGAGCAGGTGCTGGGATTGGGACAGACAGGTCCAGGAGGCCACAGTGCATCAGGTCCATGAAGGTGGCCTGTGAGGTAGAAGACCGTTGGGTAGCATGACGGTGAAGGCAGCAGGTGGATCCAGAATGGGATTGATGTTTTACACAGACAGCCAGGACCATTCCAATCCCTAAAACTGAAATTTATTTTGTGGAGAAGAACCAGCTGGGCCATTTGACAGTATAGGCTGTGTGCTGTTGACAGGGCTACACCATTTACTTCTATAGCATCCCATTCATCCTGATCACTCTTGGTTTATGCAGTTGAAAGAGCCTGACGGCCAGGCTTTGAGGTGGATCACAGCACTAAAGGAAAACTGTTTCAACTTCCACCATTGTGGAAGCCTGCATGCAGCCTTTTCTTGTTGTCCCTGAAGAGTGCCGGCACTGCCTCAGGGAGAGAGCGAAGTGAGATGTTTTACACAGACAGCCAGGACCATTCCAATCCCTAAAACTGAAATTTATTTTGTGGAGAAGAACCAGCTGGGCCATTTGACAGTATAGGCTGTGTGCTGTTGACAGGGCTACACCATTTACTTCTATAGCATCCCATTCATCCTGATCACTCTTGGTTTATGCAGTTGAAAGAGCCTGACGGCCAGGCTTTGAGGTGGATCACAGCACTAAAGGAAAACTGTTTCAACTTCCACCATTGTGGAAGCCTGCATGCAGCCTTTTCTTGTTGTCCCTGAAGAGTGCCGGCACTGCCTCAGGGAGAGAGCGAAGTGATAAAGAGGACCACCTGTGAAATATGAAGACTTCCTTTTCAGCCAGGATGTGGATTTAGTGCTTGGTGGGAGGAACCAGTTCCCAGGCAGCATGTATGGCAGTTGCTGGTGCCATGCCCGCTGAGGAAAAATTCTGCTGAGTGCGGTGCACCGGCCGTTTGGCAGTTATACTGGCAGGGATTACGAAGGCAAGTCAAGAACAGGCCAAAGCAGCTTTAGTTCAGCCTGTGCTTCAGCATAACCACAGAAAGGGCAGCTCAGGAAGTACTGCACCTCTTTTTCACCATAGCTTCAGTCCAGTTCAGACTTGGCTCCCTTATAAACATCATTAAGGGTAACATAAGAATACCTGTTCATGCATAACCCTGCAATGCTGAGCAGTAAGGAAGCAGATGCATGTGCGGAGAAGAGTGAGATTTATTCAGAGCAAATCTAGAATCATGGGGTCAAAGAGCCTACACGGAGTGTACGGGGATACATGTTTACAAGACAAGGGCTAGGATAAATGAAGGCAAACAGGGGAAGCAGGCTAAAAAAAGACGCTAGGAAAACTCAGGGCTAGGTGTAACATCCACAGACCAGAATGTTCCCCGTTTCCCGGGCAATCTAGTTACTTCTGAGTTTTCATTTGTCTCCATGGTTCCTCCATGGTTCTCCTCCCCTTTCACATCAACTGTTTCTAGTTTGTCCCAGATTGTAGTGTTATAAAAACCCCGTCCCTACGTATCTTGTTTGTTGGTCATTGTCTTTGTCAAAGAATGTCTTTCATGGTTTCAGGTTTACTTCTCCTGCTCTATGCTCGTGGTATTTCTAGTTAGGTCTCGTTTGTTCTCTGATTTTCGTTTCTTTCGCTATCTGTTGTTTTCCTTGTTCAATTCTATTACCTGTTTCATCGTTGTGAATATTGTTTTGAATATTGTTGTGAATATTGTTTTGTTACGTAGCCCAGTTCTGTTTTATTCCCACTTGTTTAAGTCTTTACACTCGCCATTATTTATCATTGTTGTTCTCTGTTAGTTTTTCCTAGTGTAGGCCCCTTTTTCCCGGATCCCTTATTCACCTTGTTAGCCTGTTGTTCTGTCTGTTCTTTGATCAGTTTTTGTTTGCCTGTTTCTATTATTAAATCTATTATCGCCTTCAATATGGCTTCCCATATTTTGAGTTCAGCCCGCTCTCACGTCAACGGTAGTGGTACTCCGCACATGTGTTCGCCCTCGACCTCAAAACCGTTACACTAGGAAACACAAAGGCTAGGAAACACGGAGTACAAACCAAGACAACCATAGGAAATAAACATACAACCATTCAAATTAACAGCCAAAACACAGGGATCAAGACAGGGTTTAACTGCATGAACTTAACAAGACCCGAAACAAGGGACAGGTGTGGAAAATTAAATGATGGAAGGAGAAAATGAAACTACGGAAAGGAACTAAGGTACACAAGACAGGGAAAACACGGAACATAGAAGTTGGGAGGGACTGATTGTGACAAACCCTTTCTGTTAAATTGATTAAATTGATTTTAAATTATCTCCCGATTTGATAGTGATACAAATGAAATGTAATACAAATCAAATGTTCTTTTCCTCTGTTTCTGTGTGGTAGAGATGCGATCAAAAACTTTGCCTGAATCGTGTTAGGGGGTGTTCACGTAATGTCCACTTGGTGCAAGACCTTGCCCTTTTGATCTGCTAGCCACACCAGGAAACACCATGTGTTTTGGAGGATATTAACCTCTCCTCAACACACTCAACTCACAATGTTTGCAAGTGATATTTCTATGATGCAAAGTTTAGATGTAGACATTTGTATTAATTGTATAACTGTTTTATAAAGGTTAGGGTTTATAAGCTTATAATGGAGGTGGGGCATTAAGCGTAGGTCATTTGCCGATAAACTGGAAAATCTCTTTTTCACAGCCTAATTTTGGCAGGTGTGATTATGCTGAAGCTCAGAAGAAAGCAAGGGAACAAAATAGATGAGAGGATATTGGCAAAATTGGAAAAAAAAACAAAACCAAAAACTCTGTGCTAACCAATTTTATCTGACTGCTTTTACAAACTGGGTCAGTACATACAACAAAGCACTGGAAATGATCCTTTTACAAAACTAGGGGTAATTGCCAAATGCCCCTGGCAAAACAGCAGATGAGGGAACTGTACATATCCACAAAAGTAATTACGCTATTCATGTTTCACAAACAGCTGGGATTTTATATGAGATTTGAATCTTTAGAATGTTATTGACATTACTCGCTGCAGGATCCACAGTTACATTAAAGGTAATCGCCAAAATTAAGATGAACTTCATCTTGCAGACACATGAAAAACATGAGAACAAAAGGAACAGCTGTGTTGGACTCAGGTCATTTGAGGTTAGTGACATTAGAATGCTGTAAGAAATTGTGTCCCAGACAGTTCAGGGAACTGCATTAACTTGTGTAAAGGGGGTATAATTGATCTCCTTTAAAATAAGCTCCTAAGAGAACAGGATGAGAATACCTGTGGGATGATTCTTCTCAGGTTTTGAATGTCTGGTAGAATATCACATGATCAGCACAGAGGAGTGATTTAGTAGAAAGGCGTTCCTGCTGCAGGACTGTCGTACTATAAATGAAAGCAGCTCTCTGATCAGTGCTGAACTGTCCTGGTGTGCACACAGAGGTAAGGATTTATGTGTGAAACTTTACAGAAAAATGGACATGTTTAAATGAAGGCTGTTATTTTTTTTAAATAACTGGTAGAATAAGGATTTTTGGTTACCACTATATACAATAGTTTCTTAATTGTTAAAGAAAATTGCTTTGTGATATCATATTTCTAAACAGATAAAAGGAAAGTGCCTGATGGACATGGACCCAAATTGGAGCACAGCAAACCTTTCTCTTTGTTATGATCATCATCCTAACTCATGTCAGAAGGTCATTTATCCATTGGCTGCAAAATTTGTGATTTACTTTATCACTGGTCTCATTATAGTTCTTACATTAGTTGGAAACCTTCTTGTCATCATAGCCATCATTCATTTCAAGCAGCTCCACACTCCAACCAACTACTTCACTCTCTCTCTGGCTGTAACGGACCTGCTTGTAGGAGGGGTTGTGATGCCTCCACGTTTGACACAGTCTGTAGAGACCTGCTGGTATTTGGGGACATTATTCTGTAAAATACACACCAGTCTTGATATTATATTGTGTACTGCCTCTGTTTTCAATCTAGCATTTATCTCTGTTGAACGCTATTATGCAGTGTGTCACCCCCTGCTCTACCACAAAATAATCACTCCTCTTGCTACACTGTTCATGATTGTTGTTTGCTGGAGCTACTCAGTTTCAGTGGGAATTATTGTCATTGAACTAAACATTTTTGGCACTGAACATTATGGTGATGTTATATGTGAGGGGGGCTGTACATTAGTTATAGGGCCAATGTCAGCTTTGATAGTGTCTTTGTTCTCTTTTTACATCCCCTCTGTTATCATGATGAGCATATATATGAAAATATATGTTGTTGCACAGAGACAGTCACGTTCAGTCCACAACACTCTCTCTCAACTAAACACATCCAGAGGGCAGCGCACTGTTAGTAAGGCAGAGAGAAAAGCCACTAAAACACTGGCTGTTGTTATGGGAGGGTTTCTATCATTTTGGACACCTTTTTGTATCTACAGCACAATTGTGGCATTTTCTGGTTTTAGTGCTCCACCACAGCTGTATGAAGTGTTTGGTTGGATTGGTTATTCAAATTCATTATGTAATCCTATTGTGTATGCTTTCTTCTATAGCTGGTTTAGAAAGGCTCTCAAAGTTATTTTATCAGGCAAAATATTCAAGAAACGTTCCTCAAGAATAAAGCTGTGTCCTGAGTAGAATAATTCAACTTCTTCAAAAGATGAAGTGAACTTATTGAAAATGAACGTTTCCAATGCAGTACTGCACACATTGTCACAAGTAATGTTTTGAAAATGATTTCTTTGGTGATATAACATGTATAATTGTTACTCACTTCATTAGAAACACCCAACACTTAACTCCTTTCTTAGATACACCTTTTTTTATAGGTGCATTTGATAAGCATGCAGAGCCATAGGCTACAGAGTGCAGCCCATCTGTCACTGTGTACAGTTTGTTAGCCATCCCCTGAGCAATTAATCACTGGCTAGTTTTTAACCAGTGCTGAACAAATCATATTTGGATGGCAGGCCACTCTCAACATAGTAATGATTCTGACATTGCAGATTCATAGTAAAGTATTTTGCACTGTTATGCATGTATCAGGCACAGCTGTGTTGCTGGATTTTATACACATCAGTGCTGTTGTGTTGAAATGGCTTGCCATCCAAAATATCCTGCTTACAATGGTTCTGTAGTCAGAAACTGAACTGAAATACTACAGAATGTCTAATTGTGCACAGCAACAATACACCTGTCTGACCAGTTCCAAAGCATGTTTATATAATTCATAAATAAATAATTATTTAATGAATAATTGCATATATTTTACATGTTTATGCCCTTATTGCTACTTCCATTCTATAATATTGTCAATCTCTGTTACTACACTGATAATACAGTAAAACTATCATTAAATTTCCTCTCGTGCAAAACCCTGAGTTACAACAAAAATTACTATTTCAATGAATGTCTTTAATGTATGAAAGAATACTGAAGATGGTGTCGGTGTACACTATTAAACTATTGAATAATGAAAACACAGACAGCTTTGCTTGATTATAATATAATAAATGACAATTATATTAAAAAGATAAATAGATAATAAAAAAGATTTTTAAAGCACAAATCTATATATCCACAAATAAGCCAGACTGGAATTCTTACAATGAGAACTGCTTGTTGTCATTTTAGAAATAAATCGAAGACACTCTTAAAACTGTAAATATTAATAACTAAAAAATAAATCACTTAAAAGATGCAGGGTGTTTAGGTTCTATTAAACTAAGGTTGTGAGGGCCCAGGCTGTGCCAACAGCAACCAGCAGGGGGAGTAGGTGTGCTATGAGAGAGGGGGTCTCAGCGCTGGGGCCTTCACTTCTCAGCTTCCTCAGAGATCTTCAGCAGTGATGATGTGTGGGGGTTTGGTCTCCTAACACTACATAAAGGTTGGGGGTTTTACCTACTAAAGCACATGATGTATAAATACTGTGTGTCATGATTATTAATCAGTCTCATTAATTATTCAGTCTCCGTTTATCAGTCTCATAATTGGTCTCATATATTCAAATAAAAATGATCACAGTACTCAATTTATAACCAAAGAAAATAACATTAATTATATGACAAATGAATGCAATTTCTTTTATATATTAGTAACAACCATAATTTGAATGCCGTCTGTCACAGACTGCTCCCTTTCCCACTGGTCACGTGGTTCGCCCGCCACGAGCAAGGGGAGTTCATTGTCTGTCTTGTTTGTAACCAGGCCCCTGCTGTCTGCGCACACCTGCACATGGTTTAGTGTTGCAATGTTTGTGTGTATTTAAACCACTGTTGGTGTGTGCATCTTTGTCAGTCAGTGTCATTACCCCTCAGCAAGATCCTTAACGCTCAATTGCTCAAGTTGCATACTGTCAGAATTGTGTCACTTTGGATAAAAGCATCATCTAAATGCTGTAAATGTAAAAGTGCCAAGGGGGAAAACCTGGTACAGGACCTACAAGAAACCACAAGAAACCACCACACATATGGACATAACAACCCCATAACACATCTAAGAGAGAGAATCAAGATCTGGACAGGGTATCAACCACTATGTTCTCTGTGCCATTCCTGTGTTTAATGAATTGTAGAATTAGAGTTGGATTATTCTGGATATGCTGTAGGAACACTAGTGGATTATAATCCATGTATACTGTGATATGCTGAGAACATCCACCGATATACACCACAAAATGTTGCAGCACAGGTTAAAGCGCTAATGCTTTCTTCTGCTTCTCTAGGATTGCATGCCAGCTGATGATTAATGAACTTTCGAAGTAGCTAACAGGATGATACAGTCCCTGTATAAGGACAGTATCAGCACCATTACCACTGGTGTCCACTTCTAGTTTGAATGGATGAGAAAAATCAGGTCCTGCAAGGACAGGAGCATAATACGTAATCCATAATTAAACCTTTACAAAATCTCAGCTGATCTGACAAGCTTGAGACCAGACAAACGGGTTTTCTAACAAAGTAGGTTAGTGTGAGATGACACAGTTTTCAAGCAGTTCTTACAGAAACAACAACAAAAACCTCTTACAGTGAGCGGAACATGAGTGGGAGACAACGGGGCAACAAGGGACTCTACAACATGCCGTGTGTTAGAGCCAATATAAGAATTCAACATGCTGATATGACAAACATGGATTTTTCACTGAGGGTCTGGAGTAGCAAGCATGTAGTTACTCAGGGACAAATTTGACTGTATTACATAGGGGCCAGAAACCTAGCACACAGGGAAGACCGGATTACAGTCACAAGAGCCAGTACTTTGTCACCAACCTTGAAAGCACGAAGTCATGAACAGAGCACAACTGATCACCAAGTTTGGTAGCAAAGTCACTATGTAGTAGGGAAAGGGTAGAAGAAGGGTATAAGTCTTAGCCCACAGACCACTAGGACTCCCCCCAAACCCCCCCCCCCCCAAAAAAAAGCTAAGAATTTTAATATTCAAATACAATTTGTTCACATGAAAGGGAATGTCACACTTTGGAGACCACGCGTTGCTGAGCCTGTTTGTATTACTTATCCATTCTTGTGTATTAGACCTTTTGCCTGTTCTTCAATTTTTTGCACTTTTTTTGTTCTGTGATTTGTTGCCTGCTCCTTTGGATTTGTTTATATCTGTCTGTTTTGCCTTCTCTGTTGCAAATGTTTGCTCTGATTCTTGGACTGTGATTTTTGGACATCCCCTTTTGTTATTGAAAGATTAAAACTATCATAATTATCTGCGAGCGACTCAACCTCTGTTTCCAGCTAAACCTGACAGAAGACTTTGCCATATACAATGTAGTCGACAGAATCTGAACCAGTATTGGACCAGGTAACAGCCCAAGGTTAATTATGAAAGTTTGACAGGTTGATGAGTTATCCAGGCAGACCCAGCATCTCACGTACATTGCTGAATTAATTAATTTAGCAGCTAGCTTTGGTTACTACTAGTGAGCATAATCTGGCGTGTGCTGCAAGCATGTTCCCATGTAAACCGTTTTCGTTTCCATTTCGAATTGCATTACCTGAGAAGCATGATGGCAATCCAGCAGGCTATCAGGGGTTTTTATTACAGTGCTCTTTCTATTTTGCACATTAACCTTCATGTGTTCATGCAGAACATTGGGCCGCATCATGGAATTAGGGAGGAGAGGTAACAACCTCATGTCCTTTCATGTCATTCTAGAAGTTACAAACTACTGACTAATATAATTACTAATAGGTTCATGTACAATTTCTAGTAAAGACAACTGGGAGTGATTAATAATTTGTTTACAATAAGCATGAGGTAAGCAACATAAAGATGATCAGGATGAATAATATGAATTAATAAGGAACAGAATGAAACAATGGACACTTATAGTTAGATTCACAACAAATAATCAAAGAGATAGACATCAAATAACAGGAGCAAACATCATAATTTTTACGATCATATTAAAATATCCATATATTACTGGCTGATTACCATTTGACATCATATTAGTTTAAATGGCAATGGTTTCTTTGTGAATCTATGGGAAAGAGAACCATATTTATCTGTAAAATATCTCTGTGGGATGAGAAAAGTTAATTGTCTTGTTAAGGGATTGTGTGTGATGGAATTTATGGTCACAGGTCCTTGAAGTATAACCAGGCAGGTATGAGCATCTCCCATTCCAATCTGTGGCTTTTATAACACCTAAGAAGAGGGGGAAGGTCAGAAAGCTAGACAAGCATAGTAAACCATAAGCTAGTCTGTTTATGGCTTTGGTGATCAGCTTCATGGTACCAGAGGGGTCCTGGATCCTGTCCATGGCCCAAGGGTGAGAAAAAGCCCACCCTGAGCAGGTCAACATTTCAAAATATATATAATTTGTATTCTATGTTCACTACAAAGTGCTCCTAAATCCACATTTTTTTATGAAGGAATGGCATGACCTTTTCCACATTGTAATAGGGAAGCTGAATTTGATACATTAGGGAATAAATTACAATTTTCTGAAAGAAGAAAGAAGACGTAGGTGTTAAATGTATTTTGATTTGCTATTATTGTCATCTGGAGTATCACATGATCAACACAGAGGAGTGATTTAGTAGAAAGGCATTCCTGCTGCAGGACTGTGGTACTATAAATGAAAGCAGCTCTCTGATCAGTGCTGAACTGTCCTGGTGTGCAGACAGAGGTAAGGATGCACATGAAAGGCATTATGGGGGAAACTTTACAGAAAAAGGGAGATGATAAATGAAGGGTGCTCTTTTTAAAAATAATTGCTAGAATCAGCGGTTTGTTATCACTATCGTGAATTTTTCTTAATAAATAAAATTACTATGTGATGTCATATTCCTTAACAGATAAGAAAAAGAACATTATGGACATGAACCAAAATTGGAGTACAGGAAACATTTCTCTTTGTTATGAACATCATTCTAACTCGTGTCAGAAGCTCATTTACTCACAGGTTGTAAAATTTGTGATTTACATTGTTATTAGTGTCATTATACTCTTTGCATTAGTTGGAAACCTTCTGATTATCATAGCCATCATTCATTTCAAGCAGCTCCACACTCCAACCAACTACTTCACTCTCTCTCTGGCTGTAACGGACCTGCTTGTAGGAGGGGTTGTGATGCCTCCACGTTTGACACAGTCTGTAGAGACCTGCTGGTATTTGGGGACATTATTCTGTAAAATACACACCAGTCTTGATATTATATTGTGTACTGCCTCTGTTTTCAATCTAGCATTCATCTCTGTTGAACGCTATTATGCAGTGTGTCATCCCCTGCTGTACCACAAAATAATCACTCCTCTTACTATGATGTTCATGATTGTTGTTTGCTGGGGGTACTCTTTTGCAGTGGGATTTATTGTCATTGAGCTAAACATATTTGGCACTGAACATTTTGGTGATGTTATATGTGAGGGGGGTTGTGCAATAGTTATAGGACCAGTGACAGCTTTGATAGTTTCTCTGTTTTCTTTGTATATCCCCTGTATTATCATGGTGAGTGTATATATAAAAATATATTTTGTTGCCCAGAGACAGTCACGTTTAGTCCACATCACTCTCTCTCAACTAAACACATCCAGAGGGCATCCCACTGTTAGTAAGGCAGAGAGAAAAGCCACTAAAACACTGGCTGTTGTTATGGGGGGATTTCTTTCATTTTGGACACCATTTTGTATCTACAGCACAATTGTGACATTTTCTGGTTATAGTGCCCCACCACAGATGTTGGAAATAATTAATTGGATTACTTATTCAAATTCAGCATGTAATCCTATGGTGTATGCTTTCTTCTACAGCTGGTTTAGAAAAGCACTCAAAGTTATGTTATCAGGCAAAATATTCAAGAAACGTTCCTCAAGAATAAAACTGTGTTCTGAGTAGAAGTCATCTTCGAGTTGAATTCACATTCCTCAAAAATCAACTGAACTCACACAGATTGAATGCCACACTGCACACATGGTCATTCGTAGTGTTTTGAAGTGTTTTCTGATTTAAAATGTATACAGGGCACTTACTTTATTAGTAACATCTCACATGCACCTGCATTCACTGGCCCCTTTAGTAGATACACCTGTTTTATAGGTGCGTTCTATATGTGTGCAAAGCCAAAAGCAGCAGATTACAGCCCATCCATCACTGTGCACAGTTTGTGCTGAAAAACTAGAGAATGTCTAACTGTAGTTGTGCATGGCAACAAAACGCCCGTCTGACAAGGTCCTAACCATGTGTGTATAATTAATACATAAATTATTATTTCATGAATAATTGCATATATTTTACATGTTTATGCCCTTACTGCTGCTTCCATTTAAAACTATAATGATAATACAATAAAATTATCGTTACATTTCCTTTGATGTGCAAAACTCCTACTGACAAAACAATTACTACTTACAAGTAATTTTCAAAATGTATATCTTGGTATCAAACTTTTACATAGGTATGGTTGTTTTGGTGATATACAGTGACATTTTACACTTAAAATATCCTACCTATGTTTACTTGAAATTTTAATGAGTGTGTATGAATGCAAAAACATATAATAATTTATGTCTTATATATTCAAATAAAAATGTTCACAATACTTAATTTCTAACTAAGGAAAATATCATTAATGATTTGACAATTGAATGATTTAATGAATGTGATTTCTTTTAAATATTGGCAACAACCAGAGTTTGAATGATATCAAGACAGACAACTTGGTGAACATAAATGATACATTTATTGTTATGTATTTTGAGTACCACACTGTAATGGTGCCTGAGTGCCACAGGGCGTGGAGCAGGATGCACAAACTCTCTCGACATTGTGAAACATTTAATGACACAAACATATATGCAATGGTGGCACTCACACATAACAGTAATAGCGAACACTTATGTTAACAATTAACAAGGGCTAAACAAACATATACCATGGCTACACAAACCTGAATGCAAACGTACAACTTCAGACACTAACAAGCAAAGAAACAATGACCAATGGTGAGGCACACACTCACAGGGGTTTAAATAAACAGACACACATTAACACATAACCCCGTACAGGTGTGTGCCTTCACGGGGGTGTGGCTATAAACATGGGTGAACCCCCCTGCACGCGGCAGGCTGTACCACATGATTCGGGGGGGGGAGCGTCCCATGATACACACTGGTTGCTGCACCTCCAATTTTAAGCTCTTTTTTGAATGATTTGTACTTGTACACTTTAACTCTAGTGATCTGAAATTGTACATATAGCACAATTAGCATTCAAGATTCAAATTGAATTAGACACTAAGGCCAACACACTCATTCACATTCAGGACTTTTGCACACAACTGCACCCAAACAACTCCATATAAACTTCAGCTAAAATAAGCCTCTGCCTTTCCATGATGTCCAAAACTATTGGTGATCAAATTATTCACTAAAAACAATATCCATGATTGCATCGGTTTTACCAAACAGTGTCACATGCATACCCTATAGTCTATCTGGTTAAAATGCACAAGCAATGTTTTGCTGTGTGCATTGCCCTAGCTCACTCACTGGGTGACAATATAATGCAAGTGACGTGTCTAGGTTTTTGACTAAGTGACCTCCAATTGTTGAAACAGCTGCCAATCACACCGATTGTGTCTGGAAAACACTTGTGAAGTGTTTAAGTACCTGGGGGACTGCTTTATGGCACAACCAAGACACAGCATTGTGCACTGAATCAGTTTTATAACCTGTTTAAGTCAGTTTTATAACCTCTTAAGCTTTCCCAGCAGTAGGCAGGGATCCAGGTGGTGTGTCTACCCTGTTAAATGTGAGATGCACCAGGGTAGATGCACCACCATGACCTATGCCCTAGAGTTCCGCACCATAGCAGAAGGGAGCAGTTGCAATGAACCTGTTCTCAGAACTCAGTTCTGCTGTGGTCTCTCCAAGGAACAGCAGCTTGAACTAACCTGCCGGGGTGAGTAATTAACTTCGTTAGAACTTATTCAGATGGCCATCACAGTGCATAATATATAAGGTGTATGCTTCAGCTTTTACTGAACCTCCAAATGATGACTTCTCCAGATGCTGCACCACACATTCTACAGCAGAGTCCTGAGGTTCCTGAACCCATGCAGCCAGGCAGAGTACCCTCACCCCACCAGGAACAGCCCATCTACACCATGAAGCTCCAGTCAGCTAAAAGGATTTACAACATGGGTAACTGTGAACAAATAGCTAGCAAGTTAGCATTATAGGACTAGTGACACTGGTTACAGGGAGGGCACCTGTTTTTAGTCTTTACCGACAAGGAGAACCTGGAATCGCTCAGGTTCACTATGGTGTTCTTTCTGTTTCTTCCCACCCCCCTCAATAATTTTCTATCCCTCTCTCTCCATGTATTAGGTAGCGTTCAGGAAGTATTTTCTACTCACTAACTGGAGAGAAGTACCGGCTAGTTGTATAGATTGCTAACAACAATTCCCTGTAATGTATGCAATATGCTGCCTGTTTGCTAAGGTAAACCAAAATTTTGGCCAAATGGTAAACAAAGCAGGTTGTTTCAGCATTAAAGAACTTTATTGAGTTGATTACACATAATATCATGACTTACACAGGGATAAGCAATAGAACTTCCATTTTCAATGGAAGCAATAGAACTTCCATTTTCCAGCATATATCAGGTATATGGCTCCAACTGTGGGCCTTGTGAGAATTTAAAATATTGGTGCTTTTGTGTAAAGTGCTCTGTTATTTTATATTATCATATATAAATAAATACAATGGATAATTTTTGCAGGGCAGTGATTGCACTGACTAGTGGCAATAGCAATGTAATGCAATAGCTGCTTTGAAACAAGGGATTTCCCCTGAAGAAAATATGTATCTTTGTCAAAAATAATTTTCTGGGAAATACGGGTCATACTAGAAATATCTAAAAAACCTGGTCCAGAGAAGAGTCTTGTAACAAGTGCTTCTAAATCCACTTTTTTTTTTTTCCTTAAAGGATTAGGGAATAAATGACACTTTTCAGACAGCAGAAAAAAGACATGTTAAATGTATTTTGATTTGCTGCTATTGTTAGATAGAGTGTCACATGATCAACACAGAGGAGTGATTTAGTAGAAAGGTGTTCCTGCTGCAGGACTGTGGTACTATAAATGAAAGCAGCTCTCTGATCAGTGATGAACTGTCCTGGATTACTTGGTGATGTTATCATATCCCTCTGCAGATAAAGGAAAGTGCGCGATGGACATGAAACAAAATTGGAGCACAGGAAACATTTCTCTTTGTTATGAACATCATCCTAACTCATGTCAGAAGATAATTTATCCACTGGCTATGAGAATTGTGAATTATTTTATCATCAGTGGTGTTATACTCCTTACATTAGTTGGAAACCTTCTTGTCATTATTGCCATCATTCATTTCAAGCAGCTCCACACTCCAACTAACTACTTCACTCTCTCTCTGGCTGTTGCTGATCTGCTTGTAGGAGGGGTTGTGATGCCTCCCAGTATGTTACTCTATGTAGAGACCTGCTGGTATTGGGGCAAATTATTCTGTAAAGTACACAGCAGTCTTGATGCTATATTGTGTACTGCCTCTGTTTTAAATCTATCATTTATCTCTGTTGAACGCTATTATGCAGTGTGTTACCCTCTGCTGTACCACAAAATAATCACTCCCCTTGCTACACTGTTGATGATCGTTGTTTGCTGGAGCTATTCGGTTTCAGTGGGAATTATTGTCATCTACCTAAGTGCTGTAGGTATTGAACATTATGGTGATGTTATATGTGAGGGGGGCTGTACATTAGTTATAGGGCCAATTTCAGCTTTGATAGTGTCTTTGTTCTCTTTTTACATTCCCTCTGTTATCATGATGAGTATATATATGAAAATATATGTTGTTGCACGGAGACAGTCACGTTCAGTCCACAACACTCTCTCTCAGTTAAACATATCCAGAGGGCAGCCCACTGTTAGTAAGGCAGAGAGAAAAGCCACTAAAACACTTGCTGTTGTTATGGGAGGGTTTCTATCATTTTGGACACCTTTTTGTATCTACAGCACAATTGTGGCATTTTCTGGTTTTAGTGCTCCACCACAGCTGTATGAAGTGTTTGGTTGGATTGGTTATTCAAATTCACTATGTAATCCTATTGTGTATGCTTTCTTCTATAGCTGGTTTAGAAAGGCTCTCAAACTTATTTTATCAGGGAAAATATTCAAGAAACGTTCTTCAAGAATAAAGCTGTGTCCTGAGTTGAATAATTGAACTTCTTCAAAAAATGAAGTGAACTTATTGAAAATGAACGTTTCCAATGCAGTACTGCACACATTGTCTTAAATAATGTTTTGAAAATGTTTTCTTTGCTGATATAACATGTATAATTGTCACTCACTTTATTAGAAACACCCAACACTTAACTCTCTTCTTAGATACACCTTTTTTTATAGGTGCATTTGATAAGCATGCAGAGCCATAGGCTACAGAGTGTAGCCCATCTGTCACTGTGTACAGTTTCTAGCCAGTACTGAACAAATCATATTTGGATGGCAGGCCATTCTCAACATAGTAATTATTCTGACATTGCAGATTCATAGTAAAGTATTTTGCACTGTTATGCATGTATCAGGCACAGCTGAGTTGCTGGATTTTATACACATCAGTGCTGATGTTGGGTTGAAAGTGCCTGCCATCCAAAATATCCTGCATACAATGGTTCTGTGGTCAGAAACTGAACTGAAATACTAGAGAATGTCTAATTGTGCACAGTAACAAAACACCTGTCTGACCAGTTCCAAACCATACAGTAAATCTATCATTAAATTTCCTCTCGTGCAAAACCCTGACTTACAACAAAAATTACTACTTCAATGAATTTTTTTTAATGTATGAAAATATACTGAAGATGGTGACGGTGTACACTATTAAACTATTGAATAATGAAAACACAGACAGTTTGCTTCATTATAATATAATAAATGACAATTATATTAAAAAGATAAATAGATAATAAAAAAGCACAAATCTATATATCCACAAATAAGCAAGACTGGAATTCTTACAATGAGCAATGCTTGTTGTCATTTTAGAAATAAATCGAAGACACTCTTAAAACTGTAAATATTAATAACTTAAAAATAAATCACTTAAAAGATGCAGGGTGTTTAGGTTCTATTAAACTAAGGTTGTGAGGGTCCAGGTTGTGCCAGTAGCAACCAGCAGGGGGAGTAGGTGTGCTATGAGAGAGGGGGTCTCAGCGCTGGGGCCTTCACTTCTCAGCTTCCTCAGAGATAATCAGCAGTGATGATGTGTGGGGGTTTGGTCTCCTAACACTACATAAAGGTTGGGGGTTTTACCTACTAAAGCACATGATGTATAAATACTGTGTGTCATGATTATTAATCAGTCTCATTAATTATTCAGTCTCCGTTTATCAGTCTCATAATTGGTCTCATATATTCAAATAAAAATGATCACAGTACTCAATTTATAACCAAAGAAAATAACATTAATTATTTGACAAATGAATGCAATTTCTTTTATATATTGGTAACAACCATAATTTGAATGCCGTCTGTCACAGACTGCTCCCTTTCCCACTGGTCACGTGGTTCGGCCGCCACGAGCAAGGGGAGTCCATTGTCTGTCTTCTGTAACCAGGCCCCTGCTGTCAGTGCACACCTGCACACGGTTTAATGTTGTAATGTTTGTGTGTATTTAAATCACTGTTGGTTCGTGTGTTTTTGTCGGTCAATGTCATTAACTTTGTCATTGTTGTTGCCTTTGTTCAAACCTTTGTTTGTGCTTGTGTTCACATTGTTCATCTTAGCCGTAGTTGTGTTAGTGTTCACTGCTTACGTTGTATGTGAGTGCAGGTGCCTTTCACGTGTGCAAATAAACGTCTCTCACCGTTGAGAGAGTCGGTGCGTCCTCCTCCTCGTCCTGCGGTACTCTGGCCATTACAGAATGACTGACCACCACAAGACAACTACTCTCTCGACGGCACATTCCTACGGGATGTGTCTAGGGACATCCCAAGCTGCTGCTTGGATCCCTGGATATTGGGGAGAGGACTGCGACCGATGTTTGTGGCCACACCGGAGGAGGAAGGGAACGCCCCCTGGAATTTCTTGGGGGGGACCTAGGGCTACCAAGCCAGGACCATGAAGAGCTGAGGGGGTCTCCACGGAGACCATGGTGTAGGCAGTTTGGTGGAGATGGCTAGGTCCATGGTAAGTAAGGATATAGCCTGTGTTATACTACGAGTTATATTGCGAGTTATACTGTGTATGACTATGTACGTGACAAATAAACCAAACTTGAAACTTGTTCTCCCTCTTTTGTGGAAAGCCCAGAAGTACTGGACAGGTCCACCCAAATCCCAGGAGGCGGACTGCCTCTGGGGCTCTCCTTTGGCAGCTGGCAACAGGAGGATCCATAGTCCAGAGCCGCATCTCGGATCCGGGGTGGATGTGCTTCTCTGCATGACCAGTCATGCCAAGGACACACCCCCAGCACCTGCACTTTCTGCCGGTGCATTCTAAGCACCATCTGTGTTTGTCTACAGGCGCATCTGTTTGTTGTTGTCTGCACCCATGGTGAATACCATGCATACGGAGCATACCAGACTGCCCTGAGAGAGGCACGGAGGCACGGGGGAGGCCTGTCCTCCTCATGCATTGAGAGACCTCCCTTGTTGGCAGGTCCTAGCCCACAATGTGGTGGGTGGGCACCATGCATTGCCGTCTGTTGTTTATGTTTTTTGTGTATATGTATACACAGTGGCCTGGGGTTTGCAGTCCTGGGAAGGATGCATCAGGAGCCATGCCCCTTGGAGGGTGGGTTTGTCACAGACTGCTCCCTTTCCCACTGGTCACGTGGTTCGCCCGCCATGAGCAAGGGGAGTCCATTGTCTGTCTTGTTTGTCACCAGGCCCCTGCTGTCTGCACACACCTGCACATGGTTTAGTGTTGCAATGTTTATGTGTATTTAAACCGCTGTTGGTGTGTGCATCTTTGTCAATCAGTGTCATTACCCCTCAGCAAGATCCTTAACGCTCAATTGTTCAAGTTGCATACTGTCAGAATTGTGTCATTTTGGATAAAAGCATCATCTAAATGCTGTAAATGTAAAAGTGCTAAGGGGGAAAACCTGGTACAGGACCTACAAGAAACCACAAGAAACCACCACACATATGGACATAACAACCCCATAACACATCTAAGAGAGAGAATCAAGATCTGGACAGGGTATCAACCACTATGTTCTCTGTGCCATTCCTGTGTTTAATGAATTGTAGAATTAGAGTTGGATTATTCTGGATATGCTGTAGGAACACTAGTGGATTATAATCCAAGTATACTGTGATATGCTGAGAACATCCACCGATATACACCACAAAATATTGCAGCACAGGTTAAAGCGCTAATGCTTTCTTCTGCTTCTCTAGGATTGCATGCCAGCTGATGATTAATGAACTTTCGAAGTAGCTAACAGGATGATACAGTCCCTGTATAAGGACAGTATCAGCACCACTGGTGTCCACTTCTAGTTTGAATGGATGAGAAAAATCAGGTCCTGCAAGGACAGGAGCATAATACGTAATCCATAATAAAACCTTTACAAAATCCCAGGTGATCTGACAAGCTTGAGACCAGACAAACGGGTTTTCTAACAAAGTAGGTTAGTGGGAGATGACAGTTTTCAAGCAGTTCTTACAGAAACAACAACAAAAACCTCTTACAGTGAGCGGAACATGAGTGGGAGACAATGGGGCAACAAGGGACTCTACAACATGCCGTGTGTTAGAGCCAATATAAGAATTCAACATGCTGATATGACAAACATGGATTTTTCACTGAGGGTCTGGAGTAGCAAGCATGTAGTTACTCAGGGACAAATTTGACTGTATTACATAGGGGCCAGAAACCTAGCACACAGGGAAGACCGGATTACAGTCACAAGAGCCAGTACTTTGTCACCAACCTTGAAAGCACGAAGTCATGAACAGAGCACAACTGATCACCAAGTTTGGTAGCAAAGTCACTATGTAGTAGGGAAAGTGTAGAAGAAGGGTATAAGTCTTAGCCCACAGACCACTAGGACTCCCCCCAAACCCCCCCCCCCCCCCAAAAAAAGCTAAGAATTTTAATATTCAAATACAATTTGTTCACATGAAAGGGAATGTCACACTTTGGAGACCACGCGTTGCTGAGCCTGTTTGTATTACTTATCCATTCTTGTGTATTAGACCTTTTGCCTGTTCTTCAATTTTTTGCACTTTTTTTGTTCTGTGATTTGTTGCCTGCTCCTTTGGATTTGTTTATATCTGTCTGTTTTGCCTTCTCTGTTGCAAATGTTTGCTCTGATTCTTGGACTGTGATTTTTGGACATCCCCTTTTGTTGTTGAAAGATTAAAACTATCATAATTATCTGCGAGCGACTCAACCTCTGTTTCCAGCTAAACCTGACAGAAGACTTTGCCATATACAATGTAGTCGACAGAATCTGAACCAGTATTGGACCAGGTAACAGCCCAAGGTTAATTATGAAAGTTTGACAGGTTGATGAGTTATCCAGGCAGACCCAGCATCTCACGTACATTGCTGAATTAATTAATTTAGCAGCTAGCTTTGGTTACTACTAGTGAGGATAATCTGGCATGTGCTGCAAGCATGTTCCCATGTAAACCGTTTTCGTTTCCATTTCGAATTGCATTACCTGAGAAGCATGATGGCAATCCAGCAGGCTATCAGGGGTTTTTATTACAGTGCTCTTTCTATTTTGCACATTAACCTTCATGTGTTCATGCAGAACATTGGGCCGCATCATGGAATTAGGGAGGAGAGATAACAACCTCATGTCCTTTCATGTCATTCTAGAAGTTACAAACTACTGACTAATATAATTACTAATAGGTTCATGTACAATTTCTAGTAAAGACAACTGGGAGTGATTAATAATTTGTTTACAATAAGCATGAGGTAAGCAACATAAAGATGATCAGGATGAATAATATGAATTAATAAGGAACAGAATGAAACAATGGACACTTATAGTTAGATTCACAACAAATAATCAAAGAGATAGACATCAAATACCAGGAGCAAACATCATAATTTTTACGATCATATTAAAATATCCATATATTACTGGCTGATTACCATTTGACATCATATTAGTTTAAATGGCAATGGTTTCTTTGTGAATCTATGGGAAAGAGAACCATATTTATCTGTAAAATATCTCTGTGGGATGAGAAAAGTTAATTGTCTTGTTAAGGGATTGTGTGTGATGGAATTTATGGTCACAGGTCCTTGAAGTATAACCAGGCAGGTATGAGCATCTCCCATTCCAATCTGTGGCTTTTATAACACCTAAGAAGAGGGGGAAGGTCAGAAAGCTAGACAAGCATAGTAAACCATAAGCTAGTCTGTTTATGGCTTTGGTGATCAGCTTCATGGTACCAGAGGGGTCCTGGATCCTGTCCATGGCCCAAGGGTGAGAAAAAGCCCACCCTGAGCAGGTCAACATTTCAAAATATATATAATTTGTATTCTATGTTCACTACAAAGTGCTCCTAAATCCACATTTTTTTATGAAGGAATGGCATGACCTTTTCCACATTGTAATAGGGAAGCTGAATTTGATACATTAGGGAATAAATTACAATTTTCTGAAAGAAGAAAGAAGACGTAGGTGTTAAATGTATTTTGATTTGCTATTATTGTCATCTGGAGTATCACATGATCAACACAGAGGAGTGATTTAGTAGAAAGGCATTCCTGCTGCAGGACTGTGGTACTATAAATGAAAGCAGCTCTCTGATCAGTGCTGAACTGTCCTGGTGTGCAGACAGAGGTAAGGATGCACATGAAAGGCATTATGGGGGAAACTTTACAGAAAAAGGGAGATGATAAATGAAGGGTGCTCTTTTTAAAAATAATTGCTAGAATCAGCGGTTTGTTATCACTATCGTGAATTTTTCTTAATAAATAAAATTACTATGTGATGTCATATTCCTTAACAGATAAGAAAAAGAACATTATGGACATGAACCAAAATTGGAGTACAGGAAACATTTCTCTTTGTTATGAACATCATTCTAACTCGTGTCAGAAGCTCATTTACTCACAGGTTGTAAAATTTGTGATTTACATTGTTATTAGTGTCATTATACTCTTTGCATTAGTTGGAAACCTTCTGATTATCATAGCCATCATTCATTTCAAGCAGCTCCACACTCCAACCAACTACTTCACTCTCTCTCTGGCTGTAACTGATCTGCTTGTAGGAGGGGTTGTGATGCCTCCCAGTATGATACGCACTGTAGAGACCTGCTGGTATTTGGGGACATTATTCTGTAAAATACACAGCAGTCTTGATGTTATATTGTGCACTGCCTCTGATTTAAATCTGGCATTCATCTCTGTTGAACGCTATTATGCAGTGTGTCATCCCCTGCTGTACCACAAAATAATCACTCCTCTTACTATGATGTTCATGATTGTTGTTTGCTGGGGGTACTCTTTTGCAGTGGGATTTATTGTCATTGAGCTAAACATATTTGGCACTGAACATTTTGGTGATGTTATATGTGAGGGGGGTTGTGCAATAGTTATAGGACCAGTGACAGCTTTGATAGTTTCTCTGTTTTCTTTGTATATCCCCTGTATTATCATGGTGAGTGTATATATAAAAATATATTTTGTTGCCCAGAGACAGTCACGTTTAGTCCACATCACTCTCTCTCAACTAAACACATCCAGAGGGCATCCCACTATTAGTAAGGCAGAGAGAAAAGCCACTAAAACACTGGCTGTTGTTATGGGGGGATTTCTTTCATTTTGGACACCATTTTGTATCTACAGCACAATTGTGACATTTTCTGGTTATAGTGCCCCACCACAGATGTTGGAAATAATTAATTGGATTACTTATTCAAATTCAGCATGTAATCCTATGGTGTATGCTTTCTTCTACAGCTGGTTTAGAAAAGCACTCAAAGTTATGTTATCAGGCAAAATATTCAAGAAACGTTCCTCAAGAATAAAACTGTGTTCTGAGTAGAAGTCATCTTCGAGTTGAATTCACATTCCTCAAAAATCAACTGAACTCACACAGATTGAATGCCACACTGCACACATGGTCATTCGTAGTGTTTTGAAGTGTTTTCTGATTTAAAATGTATACAGGGCACTTACTTTATTAGTAACATCTCACATGCACCTGCATTCACTGGCCCCTTTAGTAGATACACCTGTTTTATAGGTGCGTTCTATATGTGTGCAAAGCCAAAAGCAGCAGATTACAGCCCATCCATCACTGTGCACAGTTTGTGCTGAAAAACTAGAGAATGTCTAACTGTAGTTGTGCATGGCAACAAAACGCCCGTCTGACAAGGTCCAAACCATGTGTGTATAATTAATACATAAATTATTATTTCATGAATAATTGCATATATTTTACATGTTTATGCCCTTACTGCTGCTTCCATTTAAAACTATAATGATAATACAATAAAATTATCGTTACATTTCCTTTGATGTGCAAAACTCCTACTGACAAAACAATTACTACTTACAAGTAATTTTCAAAATGTATATCTTGGTATCAAACTTTTACATAGGTATGGTTGTTTTGGTGATATACAGTGACATTTTACACTTAAAATATCCTACCTATGTTTACTTGAAATTTTAATGAGTGTGTATGAATGCAAAAACATATAATAATTTATGTCTTATATATTCAAATAAAAATGTTCACAATACTTAATTTCTAACTAAGGAAAATATCATTAATGATTTGACAATTGAATGATTTAATGAATGTGATTTCTTTTAAATATTGGCAACAACCAGAGTTTGAATGATATCAAGACAGACAACTTGGTGAACATAAATGATACATTTATTGTTATGTATTTTGAGTACCACACTGTAATGGTGCCTGAGTGCCACAGGGCGTGGAGCAGGATGCACAAACTCTCTCGACATTGTGAAACATTTAATGACACAAACATATATGCAATGGTGGCACTCACACATAACAGTAATAGCGAACACTTATGTTAACAATTAACAAGGGCTAAACAAACATATACCATGGCTACACAAACCTGAATGCAAACGTACAACTTCAGACACTAACAAGCAAAGAAACAATGACCAATGGTGAGGCACACACTCACAGGGGTTTAAATAAACAGACACACATTAACACATAACCCCGTACAGGTGTGTGCCTTCACGGGGGTGTGGCTATAAACATGGGTGAACCCCCCTGCACGCGGCAGGCTGTACCACATGATTCGGGGGGGGGAGCGTCCCATGATACACACTGGTTGCTGCACCTCCAATTTTAAGCTCTTTTTTGAATGATTTGTACTTGTACACTTTAACTCTAGTGATCTGAAATTGTACATATAGCACAATTAGCATTCAAGATTCAAATTGAATTAGACACTAAGGCCAACACACTCATTCACATTCAGGACTTTTGCACACAACTGCACCCAAACAACTCCATATAAACTTCAGCTAAAATAAGCCTCTGCCTTTCCATGATGTCCAAAACTATTGGTGATCAAATTATTCACTAAAAACAATATCCATGATTGCATCGGTTTTACCAAACAGTGTCACATGCATACCCTATAGTCTATCTGGTTAAAATGCACAAGCAATGTTTTGCTGTGTGCATTGCCCTAGCTCACTCACTGGGTGACAATATAATGCAAGTGACGTGTCTAGGTTTTTGACTAAGTGACCTCCAATTGTTGAAACAGCTGCCAATCACACCGATTGTGTCTGGAAAACACTTGTGAAGTGTTTAAGTACCTGGGGGACTGCTTTATGGCACAACCAAGACACAGCATTGTGCACTGAATCAGTTTTATAACCTGTTTAAGTCAGTTTTATAACCTCTTAAGCTTTCCCAGCAGTAGGCAGGGATCCAGGTGGTGTGTCTACCCTGTTAAATGTGAGATGCACCAGGGTAGATGCACCACCATGACCTATGCCCTAGAGTTCCGCACCATAGCAGAAGGGAGCAGTTGCAATGAACCTGTTCTCAGAACTCAGTTCTGCTGTGGTCTCTCCAAGGAACAGCAGCTTGAACTAACCTGCCGGGGTGAGTAATTAACTTCGTTAGAACTTATTCAGATGGCCATCACAGTGCATAATATATAAGGTGTATGCTTCAGCTTTTACTGAACCTCCAAATGATGACTTCTCCAGATGCTGCACCACACATTCTACAGCAGAGTCCTGAGGTTCCTGAACCCATGCAGCCAGGCAGAGTACCCTCACCCCACCAGGAACAGCCCATCTACACCATGAAGCTCCAGTCAGCTAAAAGGATTTACAACATGGGTAACTGTGAACAAATAGCTAGCAAGTTAGCATTATAGGACTAGTGACACTGGTTACAGGGAGGGCACCTGTTTTTAGTCTTTACCGACAAGGAGAACCTGGAATCGCTCAGGTTCACTATGGTGTTCTTTCTGTTTCTTCCCACCCCCCTCAATAATTTTCTATCCCTCTCTCTCCATGTATTAGGTAGCGTTCAGGAAGTATTTTCTACTCACTAACTGGAGAGAAGTACCGGCTAGTTGTATAGATTGCTAACAACAATTCCCTGTAATGTATGCAATATGCTGCCTGTTTGCTAAGGTAAACCAAAATTTTGGCCAAATGGTAAACAAAGCAGGTTGTTTCAGCATTAAAGAACTTTATTGAGTTGATTACACATAATGTCATGACTTACACAGGGATAAGCAATAGAACTTCCATTTTCCAGCATATATCTGGTATATGGCTCCAACTGTGAGCCTTGTGAGAATTTAAAATATTGGTGCTTTTGTGTAAAGTGCTCTGTTATTTTATATTATCATATATAAATAAATACAATGGATAATTTTTGCAGGGCAGTGATTGCACTGACAAGTGGCAAAAGCAATATAATGCAATATCTGCTGTGAAACAAGGGATTTCCCCTGAAGAAAATATGTATCTTTGTCAAAAATCATTTTCTGGGAAATACGGGTCATACTAGAAATATCTAAAAAGCCTGGTCCAGAGAAGAGTCTTGAACAAGTGCTTCTAAATCCACTTTTTTTTTTTTTCTAAAAGATTAGGAAATAAATGACACTTTTCAGACAGCAGAAAAAAGACATGTTAAATGTATTTTGATTTGCTGCTATTGTTAGATAGAGTGTCACATGATCAACACAGAGGAGTGATTTGGTAGAAAGGTGTTCCTGCTGCAGGACTGTGGTACTATAAATGAAAGCAGCTCTCTGATCAGTGATGAACTGTCCGGGATTACTTGGTGATGTCATCATATCCCTCTGCAGATAAAGGAAAGTGCGTGATGGACATGAAACAAAATTGGAGCACAGGAAACATTTCTCTTTGTTATGAACATCATCCTAACTCATGTCAGAAGGTCATTTATCCACTGGCTATGAGAGTCGTGATTTACTTTATCATCAGTGTTGTTATACTTCTTACATTAGTTGGAAACCTTCTTGTCATCATAGCCATCATTCATTTTAAGCAGCTCCACACTCCAACTAACTACTTCACTCTCTCTCTGGCTGTAACTGATCTGCTTGTAGGAGGGGTTGTGATGCCTCCCAGTATGTTACGCTCTATAGAGACCTGCTGGTATTTGGGGACATTATTCTGTAAAATACACAGCAGTCTTGATGCTATATTGTGTACTGCCTCTGTTTTCAATCTATCATTTATCTCTGTTGAACGCTATTATGCAGTGTGTTACCCCCTGCTGTACCACAAAATAATCACTCCGCTTACTACACTGTTGATGATCGTTGTTTGCTGGAGCTATTCGGTTTCAGTGGGAATTATTGTCATCTACCTCAGTGCTGTAGGTATTGAACATTATGGTGATGTTATATGTGAGGGGGGCTGTACATTAGTTATAGGGCCCGTGACAGCTTTGATAGTGTCTTTGTTCTCTTTTTACATCCCCTCTGTTATCATGATGAGCATATATATGAAAATATATGTTGTTGCACAGAGACAGTCACGTTTAGTCCACAACACTCTCTGTCAACTAAACACATCCAGAGGGCAGCCCACTGTTAGTAAGGCAGAGAGAAAAGCCACTAAAACACTGGCTGTTGTTATGGGAGTGTTTCTATCATTCTGGACACCATTTTCTCTCTACAGTACAACTGTGGCTTTTTCTTGTTTTAGTGCTCCACCACAGCTGTATGAAGTGTTTGGTTGGATTGGTTATTCAAATTCACTATGTAATCCTATTGTGTATGCTTTCTTCTATAGCTGGTTTAGAAAGGCTCTCAAAGTTATTTTATCAGGGAAAATATTCAAGAAACGTTCCTCAAGATTAAAGCTATGTCCTGAGTAGAATAATTGACCTTCTTCAAAAAATGAAGTGAACTTATTGAAAATGAACGTTTCCAATGCAGTACTGCACACATTGTCATAAGTAATGTTTTGAAAATGTTTTCTTTGCTGATATAACATTTATAATTGTCACTCACTTTATTAGAAACACCCACCACTTAACTCCATTCTTAGATACACCTTTTTTTATAGGTGCATTTGATAAGCATGCAGAGCCATAGGCTACAGAGTGTAGCCCATCTGTCACTGTGTACAGTGTCTAACCAGTACTGAACAAATCATATTTGGATGGCAGGCCATTCTCAACATAGTAATTATTCTGACATTGCAGATTCATAGTAAAGTATTTTGCACTGTTATGCATGTATCAGGCACAGCTGTGTTGCTGGATTTTATACACATCAGTGCTTTTGGGTTGAAATTGCTTGCCATCCAAAATATCCTGCTTACAATGGTTCTGTGGTCAGAAACTGAACTGAAATACTAGAGAATGTCTAATTGTGCACAGCAACAAAACACCTGTCTGACCAGTTTCAAACCATGTTTATATAATTCATAAATAAATAATTATTTAATGAATAATTGCATATATTTTACATATTTATGCCCTTACTGCTACTTCCATTCTATAATATTGACGATCTCTGTTACTACACTGATGATACAGTAAAACTATCATTATGATATGTGAAAGAATATTTAAGATGGTGACAGTGTACACTATTACAGTATTGAATGATGAAAAGAGACAGCTTTGCTTGATTACAATTCATTATTTATCACAGATACGTGACACACATAAACAAAGATTATTAAAGCACAAATCCATAAGTCCACACATTGGCAAGACTGGAATTCTTATAATGAATGCTGATTTTCAGTCTAAAAGGACAATTTTGTAAGGTAAATAAATAAATAAATGATTGATTAATTTCTTAATTAAATTTGATTAGTTATTTAATGAGTTATTTTTCATGCCCAGTTTCAGAGTCCTGGGGTCTGCACATTTTTGTAATCCTACTTCTCACAACCCAGGTGAAGTAGGGAAAGATTTCCTTATCATGATTCAACCATTACTTGACCTAGGTGAGAGTTTCCTGATCTCAACAGAAGCTCAAGAAATATGTAGACCGTAGTGAGGAGTATGTAAGCAGGCCAGATTCATCATCTGCTTCATTTTCACAATAAACGCTTTAACCTTATGGTCACTTGAGAAATAAATAGAAGATGGAAATATTAATAACTCTAAAACAAAAAAAAAAATTAAAAGATGCAGGGTGTTTAGGTTCTATTAAACTAAGGTTGTGAGGGCCCAGGCTGTGCCAATAGCAACCAGCAGGGGCAGTTGGTGTGCTATGAAAGCAGGGGGTCTCAGTGCTGGGGCCTTCACTTCTCAGCTTCCTCAGAGATAATCAGCAGTGATCATGTGTGGCGATTTGTTCTCCTAACACTACATAAAGGTTGGGGGTTTTAGCTACTAAAGCACATGATGTATAAATACTGTGTGTCATGATTATTAATCAGTCTCATTCATTATTCAGTTTATCAGTTTATCAGTCTCATAATTTATTTCTCATATATTCAAATAAGAGCGATCACAGTACTGATTTTAGAACCAAAGAATATAACATTAATGATTACAGCACCATCAGCAATGCATACAGCAAGCTTGCATCAGAGGGTATATCAAAAAGCACACAGAATTTAGGTCTTTTAATACCGTGATCAACAGAACTTCATTCTCTCTCTCTGTTTTTTTCTTGCAACAAGGTTAGACCTAAAACATCCGTCATCTCTTTCAGGTTTATTTTTTCTCTATGTGTATAGTTAACAGCAAACAGATAAAAATCGCAAAAAAAAAAAAAAAAGAAATCTTTGTCTCTGCCAAAGTTCAGTGGGGAGGTTGCCTCCCCTTTGTTTCAGTCACAGTTCACACCTCAGACCACGCCAGACTAGACTGCTGGACTGGACACTCTTTCTCCTCTTCACCTCAGAGAGGGTAGAATTTGTCAATTATAGCTTGGAAGGAATGAGGCCTGCATAGATCATGCATATTCATTAATCTCTGTTCACGATTTGGAGGAAAGAATTTAAGAGCTACAGGAATACATATGATCCACTACGAATCAATTATACAGAAAATAAAGAAATATGAAATAATGCGACGAGGTACTCAAAATAACATGAGCACACATCACAATTTGGAGATTATATTAGAATCCCCATACATTATTGGTTGATTATTTAATATATAATAGTAGATTAAATGGTAAATTGTTACTTTGTGAATTTGTGGGATGGTAAGTTAATTGCCCTGGTAGGGATATGAGCCTAACAGAATGTATGGTCTCGGATTCTTACATTGGCAACAACCACAATCTGAATAATATCAAGACAGACAACTTGGTGAGGGTAAATGATACATTTACTAACACAACTACTCTAACTCACAAAGAACAGCATCAACAATCAGTATATTTACAGTGAAACAAGCTAAAAGGTGGTGTGTGTGCATGTGTGTGTGCAAAAGGGAAGGAAAGTACACGCGTGCATGTAGGTCTGCACATGCTTGTGCATGAGAAGCAGCATTAGAAGGAGCTGGGACTTGCTTTCTTGACGTATGACGTCGTTGCTCCCTGCCCCTGAGAGCTATGCCGGCGAGGCAGGAGGTTGTAGGGGGTTCCTCCTTCACTGCTCACTGGCTTTCATGCAGCAGCCCTGTCGGTTCCCCACAGAATGAGCAAAGGTGGCATACATCATCTTCCTTCTGACCGGCTGGGCTCTGGCATGGGCCACCCTGGTCTGGGAGCACCAAACAGACATATGTTCCACTGCGGCAGAGTTCGCTGCTGCCCTTAGCCAACTTTCAACCATCCAGTTGCTGGAGGGGCCTGACACCCTTAGCCCTGTTCATGGGCCTGACAAGCAGGGGGTGTCCGGATCCCAGCCAATGCAGCTCGGATACACCCACCTTTCCCAACGTGAGCGCAACACTCGGATGCGAGAAGGGAGGTTTCTGTACTGCGGAAGCTCGGGTCATCTCTGCCCAGCTTGTCCTGAACTACAGGGAAAAGACAACGTCCGTCAGTGGAAAGAGGACCTCTGACGGACTCAACCAGTCCTCCACAAGCTCAGGGGTTGTTCCTCAATACCACAATGGCTTGGGGAACATCTGAAACACGTCTCCAGGCATTTGTGGACTCTGGGGCAGCGGGCAACTTTCTTGATGCTGTTTTGGCCAAGTTAGCCCTGCCACTTGTCCCACTGGACGAACCCCTACCCATTACTGCCATTGATGGCCGGTCCCTTGAGCCAGGGGTTGTTTGTCATCAGACCCGTCCAGTCACATTGTGAGTTGGCACACACACCGAACCGAATCCACACCGAATCCATTGCCCTTCATGACCTTAGCATTTGAGGCACTGCAGCAGGCCTCCATTTTTACTAAATTGGACCTGCACAGCGCCTACAACCTAGTGAGAATCCGAGAGGGAGACGACTGGAAGACAGCATTCATCACCCCCTCTGGGCACTACGAATACCTGATCATGCCATTTGGGTTGATGAACGCACCTGCCATCCTCCAACGATACATCAACGAGGTCCTAAGGGAGGCCCTTGAAGGATATACGTCCGTCTACTTATACGACATCCTAATATACAGCCAAACGGCAGACGAACATATTACCCATGTTAGGCGGGTCCTCCAGCTTCTGCTCGAGAACCACCTCTTTGTCAACCTGG
This sequence comes from Electrophorus electricus, assembly GCF_041902795.1. NCBI lineage: Eukaryota > Metazoa > Chordata > Actinopteri > Gymnotiformes > Gymnotidae > Electrophorus > Electrophorus electricus. The sequence continues at coordinate 1,967,573 of NC_137498.1, forward strand.
AGAAGTCCATGTTCCATGCCCATACCATCTCCTTTTTGGGATTTGTCATCTCCCACAATAAATTGTGCATGGACCCCGCCAAGGTGCGAGCTGTAGAGAACTGGCCTAGACCCACCTCGATGCGTCTAGTCCAATGCTTCCTGGGCTTCACAAATTTTTACTGCAGGTTTGTTAGGAAGTTTAGTGCAGTTGCAGCCCCACTGATCATGTTGACCAGGAAGGTGTCGGATCAGTTCTGTTGGTCCACCGAGGCCCAGCAGATGTATGAAGAACTGAAAAGCCATCTGATCAAGGCTCCTATTCTGCAGCACCCTGATGCTGAGTTTGTCATTGAGATGGACACATCTGAGGTGGACGTTGGTGCAGTTCTGTCCCAATGATCTGCAGAGGACAAAAGACTGCATCCCTGTGCCTACTTCTCTTGACGTCTGTCCCCAGCAGAACAGAACTACAACGTGGGTGACCGCAAATTACTGGCAGTCAAGCTTGCACTCGAGGAGTGGCGACACTGGCTGGAGGGGGCAAAACACCCATTCCTGATCTGGATGGACCACAAAAACCTGGCCTACGTACAGCATGCCAAGCGACTTAATCCACGCCAGGCCAGAAGGGTACTGTTCTTTGCCTGGTTTGATTTTATCTTATCATACCAGCCGGCCACTAAGAACATTAAACCTGATGCCCTCTCCAACCAGTGGGAATCCTTGCCACCTTCTGCTCTTCCCTTGACCGTTATCCCCAGGGCCTGCGTCATAGCGCTAATCCAGTGAGGGGTTGAGAAGGCAGTACGTCAGGCTCTCCTTGCTGAACCAGGATGGCTGTATGTCCCTAAGGCGGTTAGAGCTCAGGTCCTTGAGTGGGGACATGCATCCCCCTTTTCAGTGCACCCAGGAGTCAAATGGATGCTTGAGTTTCTCCATCTGTGGTTTTGGTAGCCACGCATGGAACCCAACATCCAAACGTTTGTGAACTCCTGTCGCACCTACACTCAGTGCAAGGACCCCAGGACAAGGTCCATTGGTCTGTTACACCCACTGGCTGTCCCTTCGCACCCGTGGTCTCATCTGTCGCTCGATTTTATCACGGGGCTGCCCCCATCAAGGAGCAACACTGTGATTTTGGTGGTTGTCGACAGGTTCTCCATGGCCGGCCACTTCTTTGCACTGCCAAAACTGCCATCTGCAAAGGAGACAGCTAAACTATTACTTACTCAGGTTGTCCATCTTTATGGGCTGCCTAGCAACACTGTGTCAGACCGCGGGCCTCAATTCACTTGTAGGTCGTTGGGGCAGAAGCCAGCTTGTCCTCCGGCTTCAATCCAATGGCCAGACCAAGAGGGTTAACAGGACCTGGAGTGCACCCTCCGCTGTATGGCCTCTTCCTGCCCATCCTCTTGGTCTGAGCACCCATTATGGGCAGAGTTCACCCAACAACACCCTGTGGCACTCCTCCTTAGGCATGTCACCTTTTGAGTGCCAATTCGGGTATGCTCCTCCCATGTTTCCTGACCAAGAGGCTGACATAGGTGTATGGTCTGCTGAGTCAGGTGCTGCCGGCAAAGGGCACGCAGGGCAGTCTTATCTGCTGCCATGGCTCAAAAACGTTACGCTGATGGGACGGCAACCAGCGCCGACTTAACGGCCAGGACAGCGGGTTTGGCTATTGGCCAAGGACCTGCCTCTGCATGTTTATCTCTGTAAACTTGCCCCTCGCTACATCGGGCCATTCAAGGTCCTTCGCCATGTTAACCCTGTTTCTTATAGCCTTGCCCTTCCCCCATCATTGAGAGTCCACCCTACTTTCCATGTGTCTCGCCTTGAACATTGCAAGACAGATAAGAGGGAGTTAGCAGCTAATCTTGGTCAGGCTGGTTCAAGGTCAAAAACATGAGGCAGAATCCAAAAGGTGTCCAGGGGTCAGGCAAGGTCTGTTTTACAGATGAGGTCTGTAAAACAATCAGGAAGACAAACATGTACAAGGAAGGCTTGGTATGCAACATGAGAGTGGCAATACTTCGCAAAGAGAGTGCAAGAGAGAGGAACTTACCTAAGTGGGATGTAAGGGAGAGAACTAAACTAAAGGTGTGTTAGATTAATATTCTCGCATGCCAGATTGGTGGGGTGAGCGTAGCAGTGCTGGGATGAGCACTGTTCATGGATTCTGTGAGAGAACACCCCCCCCCCCCCCCATCTGACGAGCAGGTCCTGACAACTGAGAATGGGTATTCCTGAGGCTACCACAGCCCCAAGGTCCAGATGATTTGGGTGAGCTGTGTGAAACTCTGCTATCAGAGAGGAATCCATGATGTCAGCTGCAGGTACCCAAGATTGTTTCTTGGGTCCATAAACCTTCTAGTCTGTGCGATAGGCCTCCCCTGAGTCAGTGGGAATCCAGAAGCACTCAAACAGCATATCAAGGTTAACTGTCAATCTCCACTGGGGCCGGAGTGTTGACAGGGGTGATAGCTGCAAATACAGGGTTGTAGAATGCAGGTTTTAACAGAGAAAGATGAAACGTGGTGTTCATCTGGTACCATGGGGAAATCTGAAGCCTGAATAACACTGGGTTGATCTGTTTGAGCACTTTAAATGGCCCAATGTAGTGGGGACTGAGTTTCCTGCTGGGTAGTCTGAGCCACATATTGTGAGTGGACGGTGGGTCCTCGACAACAGTTGATAAATTGGTAAGTGTGGAAAAGGAAGTCATAGATGTAAACCATCAGGAATTTGCCTACTATGTCCCAAAATATTTGATCCATTAATGCCTGGAAAACAGGGTCTATTGGATGGTTCATAAAGCATAATTAAGTACTCCTAGTGTCTCCACGATGTTATGAAGCCTGTCTTCCATTTCAAGTTGGCCTATTTCATAGTGTCCAATATTTATAGGACCAATGACAGCTTTGATATTGTCTCTGTTCTCTTTGTACATCCCCTCTGTTATCATGGTGAGCATATATTTGAAAATATATGTTGTTGCCCAGAGACAGTCACAGTTAATCCACAATACTGTCTTTCACCTAAATACATGCAGAGTTCAGCCCACCATTAGTAAGGCATAGAGAAAAGCCACTAAAACACTGGCTGTTGTTATGGGGGGGTTCTGTCGTGTTGGACGCCATATTGTATCTACAGCACAGTTGTGACATTTTCTGGTTCCAGTAGTCCACCACAGTTGTTGGAAATAGTTAGTTGGCATTCTTATTCAAATTCAGCATGTAATCCTATTGTGTATGCTTTCTTCTACAGCTGGTTTAGAAAGGCCATCAAAGTTATTTTATTACATAAAATTTGTAGAAAATATTTCTCCAGAATAAAGCTGTGTTCTGAGTAGGATAATTAATTCTTTTGTTTTAATTTAAATAATGCATGATTTATTCTGAAAGGTTTTCCTTTTCAATATGGCATGTTTACAGACAGTTGAGAGTGTACATCAGTTTCTGTAAAGTGTTCTTGAGAATCAGAAAGGCACTATATAAATGTGACTAATAATAATTACTGACTTACTGATTTCATTAGGCAAAATTTGTAGAAAGTACTCCCCAAGAATAAAGCTGTTAGAATAATTTGCTTCTGACAGGTTTTCAGAACAACATGAAACAATATACAATATATAATATGGAACAATTTCAGAACAATATACATAATTTGATGTACTCAACTGTCTGTAAAGTGTCCTTGAGTTTGAGAAACGTGCTTTATAAATGTGACTAATAATAATAATTACTGACTTTATTTTACTACATTTTATTATGCAAAATGTGTAGGAATGTGTACTGCTTAAGAATAAAGTTGTTAGAATTAGAATAATTTTCTTCTGAAAGGTTTTCAGAACAATATGGCATGTATACAGAATTTTATGTACACTCTCAGCACACTTTATTTACCTTTGTACAATATTTATGAACAATTATAGTTGTGTTCTAAGTACACTAATGTATAATCTACATAAATCACCTGACAGATAATAAATGTTTCCAGCACAGTACTGCTTTAAGTAGAGCCCTGATATTTTTTGCTTACAAATACATGTAGTTGGATGTATACAAGTGAGAATATTATATTCACTGCTGACTCCATTAGAAACACCTACCCTGCACCTACACTCATAGGCCTCTTTATTATTACTCTGATGTTTTTCATGATCAAGCCCACAGCCAGTCAAACATACACAGATATAATTCCACAAATGGTCTCCAGCACAAACCCAATCAGAGTCCTCCAACCTGTCAATCAATCTCCAGCACCTGCTCAATCAGATTCCTCCAACCAATGCTGATAATATCCGTATCCTTCGCAGCACTCTACAAGGACCTGTATGAGGTCTTCAGTCTGGTAAGACCACTCAGCTTCCTTCTCACAGGCCACAAACTACTCCATCTACCTGATGGGTGAGGTCTGCCATCCACAGTGTAAGGTGCATTTGACAGAGAAGACTATTATCATGGATTAGTACATCAGTGAGGCCCTAGCCCAGGGTTACATAAGTCCATCCACCTCCCTGGCCTCAGCCAGTGTCTTTGTCATGAAGGAAAAAGATGGAAGGCTGAGGCCTTATGTAGAGTACTGGGGAAGATTGCATTCAGGACCATGTCTGGCCACAAGGAGTACTTTATTTCTGCTGTCTGGCCTATGATGTTCGTCCTGACAGAAGAGGATGCCTGTCAATGTAAAACACATTTATTCTGGGCCCAGTCACAAGAAGGACTGTGTCCCACACAAGGGTCCTCAGCAATGTAGTGCAAATACAAGATAAGGAAGACCTGTCTGATAGAAAAGGACCCATCACCACATGATGGATACTAACTTTGTGCCGAGTTGGCAAGTGGGGACCTGAGTGATGTAGGGACTCTGGTATGAGAGAAAAGCTTCATAAAGAGCATTCTTAACGAAGCCTTGGTGTGTGTCATACATGCACTAAGCTTGCTGCTAAATGGTCATTTCAAGTGGGAGGTTTTTCTTACCTGTGCTGTGAAGGACAGTCTTCTCTCGTGTCTTGGTTTCACTATTACTTCTGGTAAGAGTTCCCCACCTTCTCTCAGTTGTACACAGCAGAAGAAATCTCTTCCTGCTGCAGGCATTGTTGCTATTGCTTCCTGTCTTTCAGTTGTTTGTCTTTTATTGTTTTTTCTGATATTTTGATAGAGAGATGAGGCAAAATTCAGTCACATGTGCCTATTTGGTAGTCCAGTGGTTGGAGTCGACATCTGAGCCTTAAGTAGACCTTGCCCAGTGATCAGTTGACCAATCATTATGGCTGCAACTTCCTAGAACTACTGACTGGTCAGTTATGCCTGCCTCTGTTTCTTCTGTGCACATGAACACAAAGTTCACCTTATTCAACCTTTGCTTTGCAAACAAAGCACCATTTATTGTGGGATGTCATATCGGATCATAATACTGACTTCATTTTGTTGTCTGAAACCTGGCAGCAAGCAGGGGAATATCTAGTGCTGAATGAATCCACAACCCCTGGGTTTCAGTATATGGATCAGCCACATACCATGGGTTGTGGAGCTGGACTAGCAGTTCTCTAATGATCTATTTATAAGGGGCATAGTTTGTCCATTCACCCAACAACTTCCTTACCGCCTGCCCAAATCTTTTTCTGTACAATTGTGCTTAACCAGCATGCACCGCTTTGAACACAAGTTGTGAATTTCCATCACCCTGCCCCATGGTTTACCCTGAACTTAGATTAATGAAAGCAAGAGGCCATCAACTGGAATGCCTTGGTAAGGAAACTAACCTAACAGTTCATGCAGTTGCTTATAAGGAACACGTTCTGTCCTATAAAACTGCCCTGCAAAAGGCCAAGACTGGCTTTCACGCCAACAATATTATCAAATTCTGTGGTAATCCAAGAGCCCTTTTTTCTATAATTAATAACTTGCTACAGCCTTCTTACAGTTTCCCTTTAATCCCCTCAACTGCCCTCTGTAATGACCTTTTGGTTTTCTTCAGTGAAAAGGTCAACAACACTTAGTTTCAATTCTCTCACATTTGCTGATGTCCTGCCCTCCTGTTGTTAACCTCCTTTCCTCTTTTCAGCAGGTCAGTGAGAGTTTTATAACCAGGATCATCATTGGCTCTAAAGCAACTACTTGTATTTTAGACCCTCTGCCTACCCCTCTGATTAAAGCTTGTCAGTCTTCACTTTGCCCACTCATCACCTCGATCTCCAATGCCTCATTTAGCTCAGGTCATGTTCCTGCCAACTTAAAACTAGCTGCTCTTACCCAAGTCCTGAGAAGGTCAGGCCTTGACCCACATAATCTTTACAATTACCATCCTTTATCAATCCTTCCTTTTCTCAAAAAGATACTGGAATGTGTAGTGTCAGCCCAACTCAAGGATCATCTTACATTCAATGTTTTTGTACAGTTTCAGTGTGGATTCAGAGTAAATCACAGCACTAAAACTGCTCTCGTAAGGGTCATGAATGATCTGTTATTGGCAGCTGATGGAGGTCTACAGAATATCCTTGTCGTCCTAGATCATAATGCAGGCTCCAGACCTGGACTGATGTCACTGACACGGCAATTGCTTGGTTTAGGTCATATCTCAGACAGGCAAAGATTGGTCACTCTTGGCAGTTTTAGATACTTCTGCTCTTGCTAAGGTGTACCTCAGGGTTCAGTGCTTGGCCCAAACTTAATAGTAGTAAACCGGAGTAGTAAACAGGTCTTTTCAAGAAGCTGTAATACATGCAGAATTCAGCGGGCAAGAATTTTCACACAATCCAGCTCATGGGAATGCATAACCTAAGTTAAAAAACCTACACTGGCTCATGGTCTATTATCACCTTCATTATAAAATCTTACTCCTGATCTTTAAGTCTTTACATGGTCTGGCTCCTGATTACCTCTTTGCTCTCTTGTCCAGACAAAATCCATCATGGTCGCTCCAGTTTGCCAGTGATATAGCTTTTAGCATTGCAGGCCCAAACTATGGAACTGAATCTTATTTTCTTCTTATTGTCCCAAAGCTTTATTTTACCATAGTTTTATTTTGTCCTGCCATTCTCTTACTGTACCTCTTACCATGTCTTAATCTCTAATTTTATTTTCATGTACCCACTGCATTTTCATTTTATTGTTCTTGTGTTTTACCCTACTATTCTCTTCTTATAACTCTTATTATGTTTTCACTTATGTACTGTAACATGTCTTGACTATCCTGAAAGGTGCTTATACATATAATGTATTAAGTTACATCTGTAAGATCAATCTGTAGGCCTTGTGAGGATTTGAAACATTGTTACTTTTGTATTATGTGCTCTGCTATTGTTATATACTTATGCATACATACATACATTAAAAAAAACAACATTTTTGCAGGACGTCTCCAGCTGCCAATCTATATTTCTGATAAGAAATAAACTGAATAAATGGGAAAATGAGGGTATTTTGGCAATATCTAAATTGCAAAGAGTGCTCAAAATCCAAATGTTTTTTCTAAAGGAATAGCATGATGTTTTCCACATTATACTGGGGAAGTTGAATTTGGTGCATTAGGGAATAAATGATATTTTTCTGAAAGCAGAAATAAGACAAGTGGTAAATGTATTTTGGTTCACTGTTGAGAAGAGTGTCACATGATCAACACAGAGGTGTGATAAAGTAGAAAGGTGTTCCTGCTGCAGGACTGTGGTACTATAAATGAAAGCAGATCACTGATCAGTGCTGAAGTGTCCTGGTGTGCAGACAGAGGTAAGAATGGACGTGAAAGGCTTTATGTGTGAAACCTTACAGTAAAAGGAACATGATAATGTGAAGGCTGTTGTTGTTTTTAAAATACTTTTCAGAAGTATGTTACCATTGCTTTTAATAGTTTCTTTATTGATAAATAATATTATTAATGATGTCATATTCCTCCACAGATATAGGAAAGCGCATGATGGACATGAAACAAAATTGGATCACAGGAAACCTTTCTCTTTGTTATGAACATCATCCTAATTCGTGTCAGAAGGTCACTTATCCAATGGCTATGAGAGTCGTGACTTACTTTATCATCAGTGTTGTTATACTTCTTACATTAGTTGGAAACCTTCTTGTCATCATAGCCATTCTTCATTTTAAGCAGCTCCACACAACAACTAACTACTTCACTCTCTCGCTAGCTGTAACTGATCTGCTTGTAGGAGGGGTTGTGATGCCTCCGAGTATGTTACGCACTGTGGAGACCTGCTGGTATTTGGGGACATTATTCTGTAAAATACACAGCAGTCTTGATACTATATTGTGTACTACCTCTGTTCTAAATCTAGCATTTATCTCTCTTGAACGTTATTATGCAGTGTGTCACTCCCTGCTTTACCACAAAATAATCACTCCTCTTACTACACTGTTCATGATTGTTGTTTGCTGGAGCTATTCTGTTGCAGTGGGAATTACTGTCATTGAACTAAACATTTTTGGTACTGAACACTACGGTGATGTTATATGTGAAGGGGGGTGTACAATAGTTATAGGACCAGTGCCAGCTTTGATATTGTCTCTGTTCTCTTTGTACATCCCCTCTGTTATCATGGTGAGCATATATATGAAAATATTTGTTGTTGCCCAGAGACAGTCACGATTAATCCACAACACTCTCTCTCAACTAAATACATGCAGAGTGCAGCCCACCGTTAGTAAGGCAGAGAGAAAAGCCACTAAAACACTGGCTGTTGTTATGGGGGCGTTTCTATCATTTTGGACACCATTTTGTATCTACAGCACAGTTGAGACATTTTCTGTTTCCAGTAGTCCACCACAGTTGTTGGAAATGGTTAGTTGGATTGCCTATTCAAATTCAGCATGTAATCCTATTGTGTATGCTTTCTTCTACAGATGGTTTAGAAAGGCCATCAAAGTGATTTTATTAGGCAAAATTTGTACAAAACATTCCTCCAGAATAAAGTTGTGTTGAGTAGAATATTTAAAGCCCTTCTTGTTTGAATTAGAATAATGCATGACTTAGTTTTGTTCTGAAAGGTTTTCCTTATCAATATTGCATGTATACAGAATTTGATGTAGACTCTTAACTGTCTGTAAGGTGTCCTTCAATTTGGCACTATATAAATGTGACTAAAATTTATAATAACTCACTTTATTTTACTAAGTTATTTTATTATGTAAAACTGATAGAAAATACTGCTCAAGCATAAAGCTGCCTTATAATTACAACAATTTTGTTCTGAAAGGTTTACCTTATAAATATGGTATGTATACAGTATTTGATGTACACTCTCAGCTCACTTTATTTTACTTTGTACAATATTTCTGAACAATTCCTTAAAAATAAAGTTGTGTTTCCGTTACAATCATGCATAATCTACATAAATCAACTGGAGACACATAAAAAAATTTCCAATACTGTATACAATGTCTAAAAATATAGTCTGAAATGTTTTGCTTACAAATACAGGATGTATACATGTTAGAATAGTACACTCACTGCTGACTTTATTAGAAACACCTACCCTGCACCTACACTCACAGACTTCTTTATTAGCAATAATAATCCTATATGTACATTTTACAGGTGTACACTCAAACAAATAGGCATAGAAGAGCCTATCATCCACAACAATCAAATGCACTGACTTCATTATTATTTCCAAAATAGTACTGCATATGTCTTAAATAGAATAACAAAATATTTGGAATGTGTGTAGGAGGTGAAAATTGTCCATTCAGCTCTCACTATATTAGAACCAGCCTGTGGTGGAATTTTGAATAAGCAGCAAGTCAGACGTGATTAAAAGAGTAATTTAATAAAGAAAATAAGACATACAAAAACAGCTGTGTGAGAGCTAATGCTCTAAAGCGAAAGCTCTAAAGGGGTAGACTGACTCTGTTCTTTATATCTAAACTTCACATCCCCCAGGGAGGGGTGCTCGGTCATCCTATTTACCCGTTTCCTGCTCCTTATCGCGCTAAACACTTTTGCACATACCAGGATGCTCTGTTCCACCAGGAAAGACACAGTTTGCTAGTTCCTCTTTATCAGCATTAGTCGCACGACACATGCAAGATCACAAAGCAGCTGATTCAGCAGTCGTTTTGTTCACACAATATAGAAAGACAGAATGTGCAGACTAAATTATTCATATAGGATTACATAGAGAAAGGATTAACATGATTATATATGAATCACATGATAATACATGATCGAATAATAATTTCCATCACAAGCCATAATCACATATAATCACAGGGTGCTTTATAAGTTTTATATTAAAGCAACTTATAATTGTACATTTAGCCAACAGACTATCTGTCTGTCACCCTACAGTTCGTCATCCTTACTGAGTCAGTTTCTAGAAAATATGCTGAACAAACACAATTTGGCTAGGTTTTGTACATGACATTGTGTTGTTGACAGTGGTCTGCCATCCTAAACATTTAGGCAGAAGCTGTCCTGTGATCAGACACTAACTGAAATGACAGACAATGGCTAATTTTAACTGTCCATGGCAACTTATGTTTGTAATGGTCCAGCCCACAAGCACTCAAATACACACAGAGCCAATTATCCACACATCTCCAGCACCCAATCAATCAGACTCCTCCAACCTGTCAATCACCAGCCTATCTATGAATCACATCCCTTGATCAGTTCCACGTTCCCAATCACCCTTATTGATCATTACTGTCAACTGCACATTGTGTTACCTTCGTTGTTTAAGCCTCCAGTCAAGGCATTTTGTTTGGCATTTTCAGGTCTGAGGCTTCCAGACCTACATGACTCTTTGTTTCCAATTAACCCCGCCCCCCCCAGGCTGTACACTAAATAAAACCTCTAGTGATTGGATCCTCTCCTGCGTCTGTGTGTGTCTTTGTTACATGGGAAAGAGGGAAACATAGCGTAAGTAAAAAATAAAAAAGAACACATGCAGAAATGACTGACAGGTGCTTGCGGCAGGGAGCCCAACTCCCAGAGCCATTGGGATTCCAGAATCCCTAGTCACTCCAGAGATAGTGTGCATGGCTTTAAACCTGGCTCTTTCTGGCTCTTCTTCTAGTGATATCAGAGGTACAAATTGCATGATAATGTCAAAGAATTGTATCTGCTTCATGGAGCCTCCCGGACCCTCCAGCTGCATCTACCAAGTGCTTCAGGATGAAGCGAAGATGTGCACATACACACAAACAAAAATGGAGGGGAATATAAACAAATGGGAGATTGCAGCTTCCTAAAACCGTTGGTCTTTCTGTTATGAGCGAAGAATGTGCAGAAAAGGGCAGGAAGCAAATGTGGGTCTCCAACTGATCATTTGAAAGTAATGAAAATGCATCATCATCAATGTATGCATCTTCATGAACTTCTAGCAGTGCTGGGATGAGCACTGATCCTGGAGTCCATGAAAGAACCCCCCCGCAGTCAGTCAGTGGGGACTGAGTCTGAGCCACATACTGCGAGTGGAAACCCAGATGATCTGAACTGTTTGAAGTCACAGGATGGGTCCTCGACAAAAATTGGTAAGTGTGGAAAAGGAATGAGGCAACATTACCATTATGGGAGAATATACCTGAGAAGATGGCAAGTCTGTGATGAATTCCCATGTATAGGAGCTAGGAAGCAACATATTTGGAATGGAATCTGGATTCTGGAATGAGCCTGCTGATTCTTATAACCTAGGCTGTAAGAGACAGTAAAATGAAACCAGTAGAAGTACAATACCCACCTAGCTTGCCTTGTGATGGGTCGCCAAGATGACTTGAGGTATTCCATGTTTTTGTGGTCTGTATAAACCAAGAAGAGATTCTTTGCTATCTCCAATCAGTATATCCATTATTCTAGAGCTAGTTTGATGGCGAGAAGCTCACAGTTTCCTATATCATAATTCCTCTTGGCTGCTTGTGGTTTCTTTGTGTCGAAGCCACAGGGGTACAGACATGGTGGGGTGCTTTGTCTTTTGGACAAGACAGCCACTATTCCTACTTCTGATGCATTGACCTCTATGAAAAAGGGCAGAGAAGGGTTAGCCTGATGGAGGACATGTGCCAAAGTGAAAGCTTTTTTCAAGGTTTGGAAAGCTTGCTTGGCAACTGTAGTCCACTGATATATCTTAGTGCCCTGCTTCCTGAGATGGTACCAACTCCCGTTTGAACCTCCTTTAAAAATTTGCAAAACCTAAAAATATTTGTAGTTCCTTGATAGTGTTTGGTTTAGGCTAATTCAAGACTGCTGATACTTTCAGGTCCATGTAGATGATGCCTGGCTTGATGGTGCAATCTAAAGAAGTGACAGATTCATGATGGAATTCAGATTTTTCTGCTTTGAAGTACAGGTGATGCTGCCTGAGATGTGTCAAGATGGCTGTGACATGTTCAACATGTTCAACCTCTGACTTAGAACATCAATATAAGTTCATCAATATAAACAATCAGGAATTTGCTTACTATGTCCTGAAAGATTTCATCCAAAAATGCATGGAAAACAGGGTGGGCCTATTGGATAGATCATAAGGCATGATTAGATACTCCTGGTGTCTCCACAGTGTTACGAAGGCTGCCTTCTACTGGTCACCCTCATATTTGCATATTAAATTGCAAGCAGTACAGAGATCTAATTTAGTGAAGATTGTGGCTGCTTGCAGACATTCACAAGTCATAAAAATGAGGAACTGGGTAGGAGTATTTGAGGTTAATCTCAGTGCGGGCCCAGTAGTCAATGCAAGCTCGTCAATGGTCTCGTGAGCCATCATACCTCTCTGGAATAGCTACAGGGATACAAGGAGGAGCAGCTTTCGAAGGAGAAGAAATCACTGCTCTCAGTGTAGCAGCTTTGGACAGTGAGGCAACACTGCAGCTAAGGTAGGAACCATTTGGGACAGTCTCTGAACCATTTCTCATAGGTCAGTGATGGTCGCCTCTTACTGGGTGAGTCTGGCTTCAACCTCTGCTGGATCCATGGTATGGCGAAGTATTCTGTAATGAAGGCACACACATATGAAGGAGAGGATCCAATTTCTAGAAATTTTATTTCATGTCCAGAGGAGGGGGGATTTGAAGGGAGAGGTTCCAGGGTCTTGAGCATTGCAAGTCAGGTAAGAGGGGGTTAGCTGGTGATCTTGGTCAGGGGTCAAGCAGGAGACAAGGTCTGTACAACAGGCAGAGTTCGGCAACCAAGAACACAAACTCATACATGGAAGGCTTTGTATGCATCATGAGAGCAGCAATATTTCACAAAGAGAGTCCAAGAGAGGGGAGCTTAAATAGGAGGGTTGTAAGGAAGAGAACACCCAACAGGTGTTGGATTAATATTAGAGCAAAACAGATGGAAGGCCTCCGTGGGAAGAGGTGAGCATGGCAGTGCTGGGATGAGCGTGGTTCATGGAGTCTCGGACAACTCGTCATTTATCCACTCACGCTTTCCGTTAGAGCTGGAGCCTAGATTAGGTCATAACAGAATTTGGAAGCTGATCCAGGACCTCTGTTTTTCCCCAATCTGACGTTTGCTGTATGTTTTCCATGTTTTTTGGAATTGTCATGCCGGTTTTCTGGTTCTTGTTGTGGCTGGTGTGCTTTTTTTTTGTCTTTGTGGATAGGGCAGGTGTGGTATTTTGATGACTATGTGATTTCAATCTTAAAGAGCGGTTTGACATGCCATAAGGTTAACGTGCTCTGTTTGTCATATTGATTAGTGTAAATTGTTTCCAGACATTGCTTTTTGCATTATCAATTTTTTTCAAAATGTAGTCAGTCACTTTTCTGATGAATACTCAGAGGATGGTGCTAACTGCATTTCACCAACAACCAGAAACACAGATGGCCATAAATGGCTAATGACATCCCTCCCACCCAGTGAGCAGTATTACCGCTCTCAGAGTAGTTACTACACAAATGTGTGCACATTTGTGGACTGATGATTTAATTGAATTGTGGACTGGTGATGTAATTGATATACGGGGCTGAACCTCTAAATGAGCTGTCCTATTGAAAGGTTACATTTCTCTCAATATGTGGCCTCCCCAGTGTTTAATGGGGATGGATGTAGCTCACGAGGTGCAGAGACACAACTTATGGGTTCAAATACAATATATTATGCAACTTTATATCTAACATGTTCAATATATTGATATGGGATGCATGCAAGAATTGAATGAATATATATTATTTAGGAATCTTCTTTGTTCTTTAGAATTAGTTGGAGCACTTAAGCACTTTTGTAAGTGGCTTTCAGACTCTTTAATCCACATTTCCAGGTCCAGCTTCTTGCTTTATGTGACGTGAATGTCAGATAGGGAGTCATGTGATCAGCACAGTGGAGGGACTGAGTAGAAAGGCGTTCCTGCTGCAGGACTGTGGTACTATAAATAAAAGCAGATCACTGATCAGTGCTGAACTGTCCTGGTGTGCAGACAGAGGTAAGAATGGACATGAAAGGCTTTATGTGTGAAACCTTACAGTAAAAGGGACATGATAAAGTGAAGGCTGCTGTGTTTTTAAATAATTTGTAGAAGTATGTTACCATTGCATTTAATATTTTCTTTATTGATAAATAATTTTTGTTGATGATGTCATATTCCTCTGCAGATAAAGGAAAGTGCATGATGGACATGAAACAAAATTGGAGCACAGGAAACATTTCTCTTTGTTATGAACATCATCCTAATTCGTGTCAGAAGGTCATTTATCCAATGGCTATGAGAGTCGTGATTTACTTTATCATCAGTGTTGTTATACTTCTTACATTAGTTGGAAACCTTCTTGTCATCATAGCCATCCTTCATTTTAAGCAGCTCCACACAACAACTAACTACTTCACTCTCTCTCTGGCTGTAACTGATCTGCTTGTAGGAGGGGTTGTGATGCCTCCCAGTATGTTACGCTCTGTGGAGACCTGCTGGTATTTGGGGACATTATTCTGTAAAATACACAGCAGTCTTGATGCTATATTGTGTACTACCTCTGTTCTAAATCTAGCATTTATCTCTCTTGAACGATATTATGCAGTGTGTCACCCCTTGCTGTACCACAAAATAATCACTCCTCTTACTACACTGTTCATGATTGTTATTTGCTGGAGCTATTCTGTTGCAGTGGGAATTATTGTCATCTACCTAAGTGCTGTAGGTATTGAACACTATGGTGATGTTATATGTGAGGGAGGGTGTACCTTAGTTATAGGACCAGTGACAGCTTTGATAATTTCTCTGTTTTCTTTGTACATCCCCTCTGTTATCATGGCAAGCATATATATGAAAATATATATTGTTGCCCAGAGACAGTCACGATTAATCCACAACACTCTCTCTCACCTAAATACATGCAGAGTGCAGCCCACTGTTAGTAAGGCAGAGAGAAAAGCCACTAAAACACTGGCTATTGTTATAGGGGCATTTCTATCATTTTGGACACCGTCTTGTGTCTACAGCACAGTTCTGACATTTTCTGGTTATGGTGGTCCACCACAGTTGTTGGAAATAGTTAGTTGGATTTCTTATTCAAATTCAGCATGTAATCCTATTGTTTATGCATTCTTTTACAGCTGGTTTAGAAAGGCCCTCAAAGTGATTTTATTAGGCAAAATTTGTAGAAAATACTCATCAAGAATCAAGCTGTTAGAATTAGAATAATTTTCTTCTCAATGTTTTTCAGAAAAATATGGCATGTATACAGAATTTGATGCACACTCTCAGCTCACTTTATTTTACTTTGTACAATATTTATGAATAATTCCTCAAGAATAAAGTTGTGTTCCAATTACAGTAATACATACTTAAATAAATCAACTGGATAATAAATATTTCCAGCACAGTACTGTTTTAAGTAGAGTCCTGAAATGTTTTGCTTATAAATACGGGATGAATACAGGTGAGAATACTACCTTCACTGCTGACTTTATTAGAAACACCTACTCTACACCTACACTCACAGGCCCCTTTATTAGCTATACTTATCCTATATGTATATTTCATAGGTGTACACTCAAACTAATCTGAGTAGAAGAGTGTATTATCCACAACAATGCACTGACTTCTTTAATATTTCCAAAATAGTCTTAAAAAGAATAACAAAACATTTTCTTTGACTTACTTGGAATGTGTGCAGGAGGTGAAAATTTTCATTTAGACATTCCTGTATTAGAAACACCCATAATCACATATCACAGGGTGCTTTATTAGTTTTATATTAAAGCATGTTATAATTGTACATTTAGCCAACAGACTATCTGTCTGTCACCCTACAGTTTGTCATCCCTACTGAGTCAGTTTCTACTAAATATGATGAACAAATACAATTTGGCTGGGGTTTTTACTTGACATTGTGTTGTTGACAGTGGTCTGCCATCCTAAACATTTAGCCAGAAGTTGTCCTGTGATCAGACACTAACTGAAATGACAGACAATAGCTAATTTTAACGAACTATGACAACTGATGTTTGTCATGCTCTGTCCCACAGCCAGTCAAACACACACACAGAGCTAATTATCCATACATAGCCAATCTCCAGTATCCACTGAGTCAGACTCCTCCCAACTTTCACATTCCCAGTCACCCTTATTGATCATTACATTCACCTGCACCTTGTTTTACCTTCACTATTTAAGCTTCCAGTCAAGGTATTGTTCAGGTTCACACCTACATGTTTACAATGGTTGAGTGCAAAAGCTCTCTCCACCATGGTTCTATTGATCCTTACAGGTTGGTAGTGTCGCTCCTGCTTCTTGCTGCAGTCCACAATCAGCTCCTTTGTCTTGCTGACATTTAGGAGGAGATTATTTCCCTGGCACCAGTTTTCCAGGTGTTTAATCTCCTCCAGGTAGTGCCTTTCATCGTTGTCTGAGATCAGGTCCATGACGACGGTATCATCAGCAAACAATTCCGTCATCAGTGGAGCAGCTGTGGCAGTATGCAGACTGCAGTGGGTCCATGGAGGCTGGCAGTGAAGAAGTGATGAAGTCTCTGACTAGCTTTTCAAAGCACTTCATTACGACTGATGTGAGGGCAACAGGGCAGTAGTCATTGAGGCCGGAGGGTCGAGGTTTCTTTGGGACGGGGACAATGGTGGATCGCTTGAAGCCGGATGGGACGACACCAAGCATCAGGGAGAGACTGAAGATGTCAGTGAATACCGGGGCTAACTGGTCTGCGCAGGCTTTGAGGACTCTCCCGCAGATACCATCTAGTCCCACTGCCTTCCTGGTATTCAGCCTTTTAAACACTCTCCTCACCTCATTCTCCGTGATGATGAGATGCCGCTATTCTATTGTGGGCTCAGCACATGCACCGTTGGCTGCGCTGATAGCACCATTAGCATTGTTAGCGCTAGCGCTGCTAGCATTAGCCCTGCTAGATGTAGCCTCAAGGCAAGCGAAGAACGCCTCTCGACTTCCCCGAATCTGCCATCCTGTCCATACTGTGAATCGAGAAGAACTCGGCCGGCTGGCTAGCGTGGCTCGGTGCTGCTAGGTTCAGCCATGACTCTGTGAAGCAGAGGAGGTTGCAGTCCCGAATGTCCCTCTGGAACTTTATCCTGGCCCAGAGGTCATCGAGCTTGTTGTTCAGAGACTGGACATTGCCTAGCAGGATGCTAGGTAAGGGAGCTCAGTTTGCCCGAGCCCTCAGCCTGTTCCTGACACCAGATATAGAGACGGCTTGAGGTGAGTGCTATGAAGAATAAGAGAAATAAAAGCATCTCTGCTGTATGAGATGCGTGAGATGCGAGATGGCTGTGGAGATATCAGGGATAGCAGGAAGAGTGAAAAGAGCGAAGAAGATAGCAAAAAGAGTGCCAGGTGTGGACGGAGCAATGGTGATGGCAGCCAACCTCACTGGCGCCACCTTGAAAGTATTTGAATTTGACCCAGCTGCCAAGTTCTTCCGGCATGCCATGGCCATGGAGTGCATACCCAACAAGCTGACGTGATACATGATCAATGGCCTTCTCTAACTCAAGAAAGGTGGTGTGTAGTGGCCTGTTTTTCTCACAATGCTTCACCATCAACTGGTGGGCTGCATAGATCATGTCAGTTGTTCCACAGCCTTTCATGAAGCTGCAATGATTGATGCTGATCTGGATGATGTCACGTAAGTGTCAGTCGAGGATGCAGGCATATTGGCCAGTAGTTGGAACATGCCACTATGTCTTGCTTATTTTTGAAGTTCAGTAGTGATGCTTGTAGACCAATTTGTCAGTGCTCAGCCAAGCTGCTGCCTTGGTACTCAGATCCTTGAGCTTCCACATGCCTGCTGGCAGGTCATCTGGGCCCAGAGCCTTCTGGTTCTTCTGCTTACTGCTTGGTGGCAGTGTAACACTGCCAATTATCACAGGTGTTGTTGACAAACCAAGCCCTGAAGGCCACCTTCTTTTCCAGCACCTTCTGCTGCAATTCCTCAATCCAGAGCCATGTCTGCTTATCAAGGTGTTGACAGTCAGGTTTCATGGTACTGAGGATCATCCTTGCAGCAGTGGTGAGAGTCGCGGAGCACGTCAACTTCAGAGAAGGTAATGCTGTTGATCACGGCTGCTTCATGTTCATGCAACAACCACCATTTGATCATCACCTGCCCTTAACGTGGCTGTCCTGTCTTTGCGTAGTGATCTTCATATTAATGACTAGCAGCTTATGCTGTACGGCCAGGAAGTCGGATGGAATGACCTTTGCATCACGGCGCTAGCAGTGTAGTAGCGTCTTCATGCTAGCATGAAGTCGATCTGACTACAGCTGCCTCCACTGACCAAATTGATCATGTGCTTTTTGAAAAATGTATTGCAAACGACAAGATCGTTGGCTTCCTTGAAGTCAAGGATTCGGTGGCTGTCGTCATTTTGCGTACCATATCCAAAGCTGCTGTGGCAATCATACACATCCTTTGTCTACCCAACGTGGCTGTTCAAGTCACCACAGACCATGAGAAGGTCATGTCATACGTCATACGATGTCATGCAGATCATACCACAACTGCTCCTTCTCCTCAATTGCGCATCCTGTCTGTGGGGCATACGCAGAGAAAACCCGCAATCGGCAGACACCAATAACGATGACAGAAGATATGAGGTGGTCGGAGTGGCAATTTACTTCGGCCACGCAGTCACACAAGTCAAGGCTGACAACTAAGGTGACACTTCGCTGGCTCGTCATGATGTACTAGATCAGTTTGAAACCATCGCCAATGTTGTGCGACTTGTGTCCTTTTCATCGTGTTTCCTGCAGGCAGGCAGATGCCGTTTGAGCATTTCGGTGAGCTCATGGCTGTGTCCAGTTAGTGTTCCGATGTTGAGTGTTGCGATTTGGACTGACTTCGGTGTTGGTTTTGGGTAGGTTAGCTTCTTCAGCCCATTTTACCCTTGAATCAGTAACCCTCGCATAATTCTCACGCTGGTCGAGCAGGAACAAGGCGCGTCGCCACCGGCAGATGCCTTCCGACAGTGATATTGGATTTGACCTTTTAATCCTTGGGCTGTGACAAAGGTTCACTGACTGGCTTGTCACCACAGCCTGACGTCAGGTCCGTGTTCAGCTCAGCACCGGCTTGCAGGTGGACATTCTCTAGTGGCACCACCAGGAGGAACGGAAGCCACTGCCCAAGGCCTTACGTAGAGTACTGGGGTCTAAATGCCTTTTGGGAGTGTCCCCACCTTCTGCCTCTTGTGCCCACAGTTCTAGAACAGCTCCCATTTGTTAAGTTCTTCACCAGGTTAGAGCTATATCATGCCTACAATCTCATTAGAATTAAAAGCTAAGCACCGTGTAACGGACCTCTCCCTGAAGATTTCACATGATCTTAGATATTGAAAGAAATGTGTGTGAATTAAAATGAAAATAGCATGTTAATTTCTTTAAAAATGACAAATTCAAATAATTTGACAGGAAAAAAAGTTGCTCAGAAAATTCCAGAAAGCTTCCAAGTGACATTACTGGTGGAAAACAGTGAACAACACCATAATCAAAGACCATTGAGTGACTTGGACTACGAATTTTCTAGTGCTGTCTCTTCAGATTGCAAAGGAATTTTTGAATTTGATGAATCTGCAGGGACAGTGGGGTGACTGACTGTTTATCATAAGAGATAAATTCAATCATTTAAATTTGAGCCAGAGACAGAAAAAGCTGCACCAGAGTCCAACAAACAGCCCGGCCGAGTCATCAGAATTGGGAATTACGACGGGTAAAAAAAATCTTTTGTTAGCCATTATACTAAACTGAACCTAAAAGTAAAATGTATTACTAAAAGTAATCTAAAAATAATAAGAGGTACTTTAATTAGCTAGCTAACTAGCAAACTACTGGTTATATTTCTCATTTTACCAGCTTGTCATCTGTCTAGCTAACTAACCTAACTAGTTACCTAGCAGTGCTCCCTTTTCCTAATAACCATTGTCTTAGCTAAGTGGGCTTTAATGCTTTAGGGGTCTAATATGTTTGATAGGTTAAGCATGTGTCTAGTTTAAATTTGTATGCATTATCATTTCCTTCTCTTCTGCGTGGCTGACTAGTGAATTTCTAGTGATAAGTCTGTATGTTAGGGAAAAAAACTGAAATAAACTGACGAAGTATTAACCAATCAAGTGTTTGGAAAGATGCTGGATCAACATGGGAAAGTTAGCTAGCTAGCTAAATAATGAACATTATAAACATTTCACCCTACAGTTTGTCAACGTGTCATTTTCTACCAAATATGCGGAACAAATATGATTTGGATGTAAATTCTCACATAAAAAAAACTAACTAAAAGCAAAGAGTTTTTTCTGCAGTTTTCACATGACATTTTGTTGACAGTGGTCTGCCATCCTAAACATTTAGGCAGAAGCCGTCCTGTGATCAGACACTAACTGAAATGACAGACAATGGCAAGCTCCTGCCCACAGGCAGTCAAACACACAGAGCCAATTATTCACACATCTCTAGCCCCCTATCAATCAGACACCTCCAACCTGTCAATCACCAGCCTATCTACGAATCACATCATTTGTTTAGTTCCACGTTCCCAATCACCCTTATTGATCATTACTGTCAACTGCACCTTGTGTTACCTTCTTTGTTTAACCCCCTTGTTGCAGCAACCAAAGTACCTGCTTACCAATTTTCAGCCATCTACATGCATCTGTTCACCAGAAATTGCATGCTGAATACACTGTGTTTTTCAGGTAAATTTCCACAAAAATTTGCCTGCCCTTTTAAGTTGCCTTTTAAAACATTCTTCTGGTATAAGTTCAAATTTTGTCATAGAAAATTAAATTACCATCAAAACAACTGTGTGATATGTTTAAATGGTAAACAGATTGTTAGTAAAGTTCTTTAATTGCATGCTCACTACTTTGCGTAAAAACACGCATTCGGTTCCTTCATAAGCAAACCCAAATTACCCAAGCCTTTGTTTAACTCGAAATGCTCATTACTGACATAAAAGTGTTCTTGAATAGAGCATTAGAGCCACCTTTTCTATTTTATATTGATTTCTATTGGCTATTGCAGCACCATTGTCTTGGAGTGACAGCAATTCTCACCTATGTGTGAAGGGGGAAGGGGAGGGGGGGTGACTAGCATTTACTTCCAGGTGTTTCCAAGTGTTTCTAGGGCAAGCGGCATGATTGGCAGCTGTTTCATCAAATAGAGGAGGGTTAGACGAAAACGTAGACCCCTCGTTTGCCTGATTTAGTCAACCCTTTAATGTTAAGGTCTGCGCACTGTGAATTGTCAGTGCTTGTGTTGTGTTGAGTGTTGTTAGCACATAGCCTAGCACATCGTTTTGACACTGTTTGGCGAAACGCGTACAACCATAAGAATGATTTGATGATTTTGCCAATATGTTTGGACATCATAGAAAGGAAGAGGCTTATTTGTATTCTACAGTATTCTAGTTCATTGGTATGCTTAATTCTAACCTACTGTACTGTACTTGGATATGTTCTATGAGTAAATGACAAAGCACTTTTGTAAGTCACTCTGGATAAGAGCATTTGCTAAATGCCGTAGATGTAAATGTACCACTGAGGTCCTGGATGTTCTGGGAGTACTGTGTGAAACTGCTATCAGAGAGGAATACAGGATGTCAGCTGTGGGCACCCAAGATTGCTCCTCAGGTCCATAACCCTTCCAGTCT
Source organism: Electrophorus electricus (assembly GCF_041902795.1). Classification (NCBI taxonomy): domain Eukaryota; kingdom Metazoa; phylum Chordata; class Actinopteri; order Gymnotiformes; family Gymnotidae; genus Electrophorus; species Electrophorus electricus. The sequence goes on from NC_137498.1 coordinate 1,989,618, forward strand.
ACGAGATATTGAAGGCCTCCTCTGTGTACAGTAGCACTCAGACAGCATAGGAAGGTTAACTCACAATGTCCACTGGGGCCATAGGGTTGACAGGGGTGGTAGCTGTGGATAAATGGTTGTAGAATATATGTTTTAACAGAGATACATGAAACATGGGGTACCATGGGGGGAATGTGATGCTTGTATGACACAGGGTTGGACTGTGGGAGCACTTTGAATGGCCCATTGCAGTGGGGACTGAGTCTGAGCCACATATTGCGAGTGGAAACTCAGAAGCTCTAACCTGTTTGAAGTCGCAGGGAGGGTCCTCAACAAAAATTGATAAGAAAATCTATCAACCACTATCCCTGAGAAGATGGCAGGTCTGTGATTAATTGCCTTGTAGAGGAGCTAGGAAGCAATTTATTTGGAATGTAATCTGGATTTTGGTTGGTATTTCCCTTGTTGTGGATGCGAGATAAAGCACGAGCTTTATAACATAGGCTGTAAGAGACAGTAAAATAAAACCAGTAGAAGTACAATGCCCACCTGGCTTACCTTGGAATGGGTTGCCAACTTGAGGTATTCCAGGTTTTTGTGGTCTGTATAAACCAAGCATGCTCAAGAGATGCTCTGCTACCTCAAACCAATCTTTCCATTATTCTAGAAGTAGTTTGATGGTGAGAAGCTCCCAGTTTCCTATATCATAATTCCTCTTGGTTGCTTGTGGTTTCTTTGAGTCGAAAGCACAGGGGTACAAACATGCTAGGTGCTTTGTCTTTTGGACAAGACAGTCCCAGTTCCTAATTCTGATGTATTGACCTCTACGAAAAAGGGCAGAGGAGGGTCAGACTGATGGAGGACATGTGCCAAAGTGAAAGCTTCTTTCAAGGTTTGGAAAGCTTGGTTGGCAACCGTAGTCCACTGATATCTTAGTGCCCTGCTTCTTGAGATGGTACCAAAGTCTCTCTTGAACCTCCTGTAAAAATTGGCGAAAGCTAAAAATAATTGTAGTACCTTGATAGTGTTTGGTTTAGGCTAATTCAAGACTGCTGATACTTTCAGGTCCATGTAGATGATGCCTGACTTAATGGTGCAATCTAAAGAAGTGACGGATTGATGATGGAATTCACATTTTTCTGCTTTGAAGTACAGGTGATGCTGCCTGAGATGTGTCAAGATGGCTGTGACATATTCAACATGTTCTACCTCTGAATTAGAACATCAACATAAGTTCATCAATATAAAAAATCAGGAATTTGCTTACTATGTCCTGAAAGATTTCATCCATAAATGCATGGAAAACAGGGTGGGTCTATTGGACAGATCATAAGGCATGATTAGCTACTCCTGGTGTCTCGACAATGTTAGGAAGGCTGCTTTCTACTCGTCAGGCTCATATTTGCATATGAAATTGCAAGCACTATGGAGATCTAATTTAGTGAAGATTGTGGCTCCTCGCAGACGTTCACGAGTCATAAAAATGAGGAAGTGGGTAGGAGTATTTGAGGTTCACTTCATTGTGGGCCCAGTAGTCAATGCAAGCTCTTAATCCTTCTCCCTTTTTCTCAGCAAAGAAAAATCCAGCAGCTGCAGGAGAGATGGGGGGTTGAATAAATCTGTGTTGAAGAGACTCAGAAACATAAGCTGCCCATAGAGGCCTGCTCTGGTTGGGAAAGCGAATAGGGCTATGTAATATTCTATTTTATGGTATATCTATGTATGCTATATCTATTATATGGTAGAGGAGCCCCAAGAAGGAGTTTCACCACCCAGTCCCAAAGTTGATGGGGCGGAAGTTCAGTGGTCTTAACTTTACAGAACATATCTGACAAGTTCTTATAGGGTGGTGGGATGGACTGTGAATTTGGGGACTCGGGGCTTTATATAAAAATTGACAGGACTGTCAAGGACATACAGTGTTAGAAATGGTTTTTACTCCAGGACACCAGTTCAGTAAGAATTGCTTGAGTCATGGGCAGAATGCCTGGGAAAGCTTAGTATAACAGAATTACAAGACATGGGGAGAAGCATGAATTGAATCAATTCACTATGAAATAGGCCAACTTGAGTGAATGGAAGTTTGTTGTCTACTAACACCTTCTCCAATAGGTTGGCCATTAGGAAAATTAACACCTAAGGGTGTCTACAGTGTATTGATTCCTAGCTGGGCAGATAACCCAAAATCTAAAACCTTGCCTGCTGCTCCACAGTCAACCAAAGCAGAGAGAAACACAGCTGAGCAAGTTCAGCTAGCACGGCTGATTGCCCTCGGCAAGCACGTTCCCTTGTCCACGATGAAACTTAATGTTCAGTGCTCCAGCCACTACCAGCGGAAATTGTATGGAATTTTCTGGAATACTTGGAAGCTGTGTGTTTCTCTTGGCGCATTTCACACAAAACAGCTCCTACCTCATTTCCGTCAGCAGGATGTTTGAAAACTGATTTGAAAGACTGTAGAATCCAGTTTCAGATTGCAATACTGGGTCCTGACTGTCCCACAGGATGGTCCCCACACACCTGCCTCAGCCTCACCAGTCAACAGGGATAACACATAATGAATGAATTGTTGCTCAGAGATGAATTGTGGAACATGATGGGGGGGTACATGGAGCACTGCATGAGGAAGTTCTTGCAACGGTCAGCTGAGCCATCATACCTCTCTGGAATAGCTAAAGGGATACAAGGAGGAGCAGCTTTTAAAGGTGAAGAAATCACTGCTCTCAGTGTAGCAGCTTTGGACGGTGAGGACAACACTGCAGCTAAGGTAGGAACCATTTGGGACAGTCTCTGAACCATTTCTCATAGGTCAGTGATGGTCGCCTCTTACTGGGTGAGTCTGGCTTCAACCTCTGCTGGATCCATGGTATGGCGAAGTATTCTGTAATGAAGGCAGAATGAAGGAAAGGATCCATATTCTAGAAATGTTATTTAGTGTCCAGAGGAGGGGGGATTTGAAGGGAGAGGTTTCAGGGTCTTGAGCATTGCAAGTCAGGTAAGAGGGGGTTAGCTGGTGATCTTGGTCAGGGGTCAATCAGGAGACAAGTTCTGTACAACCAGGAAGACAAATTGGGTTGTAAGGGTTGTAAAGGAGAGAATAGACAACAGGTGTGTTGAATTAATATTCCGGCAAACCAGATTGGAGATGTCGGTGGGAAGAGGTGAGTATGACAGCACTGGGATGAGTGTAGTTTATGAAGTCCATGACAACCCTTTATTTATCCACTCACCCTTTCAGTCAAGCTGAATCAGGACACACTTATTAGCTGTTCTCCATTTTTGCCCAATCTGACTCTTTGTCTGTTTTCCTTGTTTTTTGGTTTTGTCATGCCAATGTTCTGGTTCTTGTTCTGGCTGGTGTGATTTTTTTTGTCTTTGTGGGTGGGGCAGCTGTGGTATTTTGATGACCATGTGATTACAATTTTTTCTTAATGAGCAGTTTGACATGCTGTAAGGTTAACATGCTCTGTTTGTCATACTGATAAGAGTAAATTCCAGACATTGCTTTTTGCATTATAATTTTTTTTCAAAATGTACTTTGTCATTTTTCTGATGAATACTCTGATGAATACTCTGAAGGATGAATACTCTGAAGGTACTACACAGATGGCAATGAATGGCTAGTGCTGCAGTGGCGAGTGAAGTGGAGCAATGGCATCCCTCCCACCAACTGAGCAGTATTATCGCTCTCAGTGTAGTTACTACACAAATGTGTGCACGTTTGTGGACTGATGATTTTTATCTTGCTGCTCTATTATGTTTATCCTTCTTGCAGGAAAATGCATGGAATCATCAGATTGGTGCACTAGGGTGCATTCAACCTACATGAGTACTGGGATGACTGAAATGAAGAGAGGGCTTCTCGAATTGACACATACATGCCTGATAGCTGTCATTTCTGGCTTTAAATCTTTGAGTTGGCCTTCATCCTGCAGGCTGACAGGGTTCATGCAGTTTAAAGAGCCTGAGGAGTCAGTGCCTATGTGGAGCGTGGCATTACAGGAAAAGCACTTCCTTATACAACACCACACTGGACGCCTGCAGAAAAACACTGATGTCCTGTCTCACCACCCATGTGGAAACTAAAAATACCCCTATGGTGCACGTACTGAGGAGAGAGAATCAGCGCTTGTTTCATCCTGGCAGGGCAGTGGACATTACACCATACAGGCCCACAGCTAAGGTGCTCAGCAATGGGTGGAACAGCTTCCTGCTGTGCCATGTGTGGGAGAAGCCAGACCTCGGGGCAGTGCTAGTGACAGTTGCTGGAGCCACTCAGCTTGAGCAAGGCTGCGACCAGTACAAAGTGAAGTAGGAGCTGCCAGACCAGTCACATCCCTTCCAATCGGCAGTATTGGCTGAGGTCTGCAACTGGATGGCTGTTCTGGAGACCCAGAGACTGCTCCACCCTGGTCTGGTAGAGAGCTTCAGCCACACACTCGCCATTCAACATCAGCATGACCTGCCCCTAGTCCTGCTAGTGTGCCACACTGTTCACTGTATTGCGTAGGATTTGCTCCGGTGTTCTTGATGTTCAGCCGCAGGGTCAAGAGCCTCACCATCAGTCAGTGGGGTAGAGCAAGCCCAGGGAAGGTTACGCCGAGAGCTTCTGCCACTGTCTCCGTGCCATATACCCACTCACTAAAGATCACCAGTACCCACCCGAAGCAGGCACTCAATTCACTGTCACGAGGGGTTCAGGTCTCGCTCTGCAACTTGCACTGCAGAAAAAGGGCTTTACGCAGCATTCTTCATAAATGCGAGTTATTTCTCACTCCTTTGGGGACCAATTCTTCATTAATGCAAGGAACAACTGGTGATGTAATTGATAAGATTGGGCTGAAAATCTAAGTGAGCTGTCTTATGGAAAGGTTACATTTCCCTGAATATGCCACCTCCACACAGTGTTGCATAGGCAACAGGGATGGATGTAGCTCACGATTTGCAGAGAAACAACTCATGGGTTCGAATGCAATATATTGTGCAACTTTATATCTGACATGTTCAACATATTGATAGGGGATGCATGCCAGAATTTAATAAATATATATTATTAGGAATCTTCTTTGTTCTTTAGAATTAGTTGGAGCACTTAAACACTTTTGTAAGTGGCTCTGAAATAAGAGCATTTGTTAAATGTCATAAATGTAAATGAATCTTTCAGACTCCTCCACTTTAATCCACATTTGCAGGTCCAGCTTCTTGCTGTATGTGACGTGAATGCCAGATAGGGAGTCATGTGATCAGCACAGAGGTGTGATAAAGTAGAAAGGCGTTCCTGCTGCAGGACTGTGGTACTATAAATGAAAGTAGATCACTGATCAGTGCTGAACTGTCTTGGTGTGCAGACAGAGGTAAGGATGGACATGAAAGGCATTATGGGGGAATCCTTACAGTTAAAGGGACATGATAAATGATGGTTGCTGTTTTTAAAAATAATTTGCAGAAGTATTTCATGTTACCATTTCATTTAAAAGTTTCTTTATTGATAAATAATATTTGTTGATGGTGCCATATTTCTCTGCAGATAAAGGAAAGCGAGTGATGGACATGAAACAAAATTGGAGCACAGGAAACATTTCTCTTTGTTATGAACATCATCCTAACTCATGTCAGAAGGTCATTTATCCCCTGCCTATGAGAGTTGTGACTTACTTTATCATTAGTTTTGTTACAGTTCTTACATTAATCGGAAACCTTCTTGTCATCATAGCCATCATTCATTTTAAGCAGCTCCACACTCCAACCAACTACTTCACTCTCTCTCTGGCTGTAACGGACCTGCTTGTAGGAGGGGTTGTGATGCCTCCAAGTATGACACACTCTGTGGAGACCTGCTGGTATTTGGGGACATTATTCTGTAAAATACACAGCAGTCTTGATATTGTATTGTGTACTGCCTCTGTTATAAATCTTGCATTTATCTCTGTTGAACGCTATTATGCAGTGTGTCACCCCCTGCTCTACCACAAAATAATCACTCCTCTGACTACACTGTTCATGATTGTTGTTTGCTGGAGCTATTCTGTTTCAGTGGGAATTATTGTCATTGAACTAAACATTTTTGGTACTGAACACTACGGTGATGTTATATGTGAGGGGGGGTGTACAATAGTTATAGGACCAGTGACAGCTTTGATATTGTCTCTGTTCTCTTTGTACATCCCCTCTGTTATCATGGTGAGCATATATATGAAAATATATGTTGTTGCCCAGAGACAGTCACGATTAATCCACAACACTCTCTCTCAACTAAATACATGCAGAGTGCAGCCCACCGTTAGGAAGGCAGAGAGAAAAGCCACTAAAACACTGGCTGTTGTTATGGGGGGGTTTCTATCATTTTGGACACCATTTTGTATCTACAGCACAGTTGAGACATTTTCGGTTTCCAGTAGTCCACCACAGGTTTTGGAAATGGTTAGTTGGATTGCCTATTCAAATTCAGCATGTAATCCTATTGTGTATGCTTTCTTCTACAGATGGTTTAGAAAGGCCATCAAAGTGATTTTATTAGGCAAAATTTGTACAAAACATTCCTCCAGAATAAAGTTGTGTTGAGTAGAATAATTAAAGCCCCTCTTGTTTGAATTAGAATAATGCATGACTTAGTTTTATCTAAAAGGTTTTCCTTATCAATATTGCATGTATACAGAATTTGATGTAGACTCTCAACTGTCTGTAAGGTGTCCTCAATTTGGCCCTATATAAATGTGACTAATAATTATAATAACTGACTTTATTTTACTAAGTTATTTTATTATGTAAAACTGATAGAAAAAACTGCTCAAGCATAAAGCTGCCCTATAATTACAACAATTTTGTTCTGAAAGGTTTACCTTATAAATATGGTATGTATACAGTATTTGATGTACACTCTCAGCTCAATTCATTTTACTTTGTGCAATATTTATGAACAATTCCTTAAAAATAAAGTTGTTTCCGTTACAATCATGCATAATCTACATAAATCAACTGAAGAGACACATAAAAAAAATTCCAGTACTGTATAAGATGTCTAAAAATATAGTCCTGAAATGTTCTGCTTACAAATACAGCATGTATACATGTGAGAATAGTACACGCACTGCTGACTTTATTAGAAACACCTACCCTGCACCTACGCTCACAGACTTCTTTATTAGCAATACTAATCCTATATGTACATTTTACAGGTGTACATTCAAACGAATCGGCATAGAAGAGCCTATCATCCACAACAATCAAATGCACTGACTTCATTATTATTTCCAAAATAGTACTGCACCTGTCTTAAATAGAATAACAAAATATTTGGAATGTGTGTAGGAGGTGAAATTTGTCCATTCAGCTCTCACTGTATTAGAACCAGCCATAATCACATATAATCACAGGGTGCTTTATAAGTTTTATATTAAAGCAAGTGATATTTGTACATTGAGCCCTTTAGCTAATTGTACATCTGCCTGTCACCCTACAGTTTGTCATCCCTACTGAGTCAGTTTCTACTAAATATGCAGAACAAATACAATTTGGTAGGTTTTGTACATGACATTGTGTTGTTGACAGTGCTCTGCCATTCTAATCATTTAGGCAGAAGCTGTCCTGTGATCAGACACTAACTGAAATGACAGACAATGGCTAATTTTAACTGTCCATGGCAACCTATGTTTGTCATGCTCTAGCCCACAAGCACTCAAACACACACAGAGCCAATTATCCACACATCTCCAGCCCCCTATCAATCAGACTCCTCCAACCTGTCAATTACCAGCCTATCTATGGATCACATCCTTTGATCAGTTCCACGTTCTCACTGACCCTTAATGATCATTACTGTCAACTGCACCTCGTGTTACCTTCGTTGTTTAAGCCTCCAGTCAAGGCATTTTGTTTGGCATTTTCAGGTCTGAGGCTTCCAGAACTACATGACTCTTTGTTGCCAATTAACCCCCCCGAGCCTGTACACTAAATAAAACCTCTAGTGACTGGATCCTCTCCTGCGTCTGTGTGTGTCTTTGTTACATGGGTAAGAGGGAAACATGGGGTAAGTGGAAAGAATAAAAAAGTACACATTCAGAAATGACTGACAGGTGCTTGCGGCAGGGAGCCCAACTCCCAGAGCCATGGGGATTCCAGAATCCCTAGTCGCTCCAGAGATAGTGTGCATGGCTTTAAACCTGGCTCTTCCTGGCTCTTCTTCTAGTGACATCAGAGGTACAAATTGCATGATAATGTCACAGAATTGTATCTGCTTCATGGAGCCTCCCCGACCCTCCAGCTGCATCTACCAAGTTCTTCAGGATGAAGCGAACCCCAAAGAGGTCAAAGGAATATCACATGAATACGACAGGATTCTGACCTTGCTGAAATGGGTGAGAGAAGATGTGCACATACACACAAACAAAAATTGAGGGGAATATAAACAAATGGGAGATTGCAGCTTCCTAAAACTGTTGTTCTTTCTGTTATGAGTGAAGAATGTGCAGAAAAGGGCAGAAAGCAAATGTGGGTCTCCAACTGATCGTTTGAAAGTAATGAAAATGCATCATCATCAATGTATGCATCTTCATGAACTTCTAGCAGTGCTGGGATGAGCACTGATCCTGGAGTCCATGAAAGAACCCCCCCGCAGTCAGTCAGTGGGGACTGAGTCTGAGCCACATACTGCAAGTGGAAACCCAGATGCTCTGAACTGTTTGAAGTCACAGGATGGGTCCTCGACAAAAATTGGTAAGTGTGGAAAAGGAATGAGGCAACATTACCATTATGGGAGAATATCCCTGAGAAGATGACAAGTCTGTGATTAATTCCCATGTATAGTAGCTAGGAAGCAACTTATTTGGAATGGAATCTGGATTCTGGCACGAGCCTACTGATTCTTATAGCCTAGGCTGTAAGAGACAGTAAAATGAAACCAGTAGAAGTACAATACCCACCTGGCTTGCCTTGGGATGGGTCGCCAAGCTGACTTGAGGTATTCCTTGTTTTTGTGGTCTGTATAAACCAAGAAGAGATGCTTTGCTATCTCCAATCAGTATATCCATTATTCTAGAGCTAGTTTGATGGCGAGAAGCTCACAGTTAACTATATCATAATTCCTCTTGGCTGCTTGTGGTTTCTTTGCATCGAAGCCACAGGGGTACAGACATGGTGGGGTGCTATGTCTTTTGGACAAACAGCCACTATTCCTACTTCTGATGCATTGACCTTTGCGAAAAAGGGCAGAGAAGGGTCAGCCTGATGGAGGACATGTGCCAAAGTCAAAGCTTTTTTCAAGGTTTGGAAAGCTTGGTTGGCAACCGTAGTCCACTGATAGATCTTAGTGCCCTGCTCCTTGAGATGGTACCAACTCCCGTTTGAACCTCCTATAAAAATTTGCAAAACCTAAAAATAATTGTAGTTCCTTGATAGTGTTCGGTTTAGGCTAATTCAAGCCTGCTGATACTTTCAGGTCCATGTAGATGATGCCTGGCTTGATGATGCAATCTAAAAAAGTGACGGATTGATGATGGAATTCAGATTTTTCTGCTTTGAAATACAGATGATGCTGCCTAAGATGTGTCAAGATGGCTGTGACATGTTCAACATGTTCTACCTCTGAATTAGAACATCAATATAAGTACATCAATATAAACAATCAGGAATTTGCTTACTATGTCCTGAAAGATTTCATCTATAAATGCATGGAAAACAGGGTGGGTCTATTGGACAGATCATAAGGCATGATTAGGTACTCCTGGTGTCTCGACAATGTTACGAAGGCTGCTTTCCACTCGTCAGGCTCATATTTGCGTATGAAATTGCACGCACTATGGAGATCTAATTTAGTGAAGATTGTGGCTCCTTGCAGACGTTCACGAGTCATAAAAATGAGGAAGTGGGTAGGAGTATTTGAGGTTCACTTCATTGTGGGCCCAGTAGTCAATGCAAGCTCTTAATCCTTCTCCCTTTTTCTCAGCAAAGAAAAATCCAGCAGCTGCTGGAGAGATGCGGGCGTTGAATAAATCTGTGTTGAAGCGACTCAGAAACATACGCTGCCCATAGAGGCCTGCTCTGGTTGGGAAAGTGAATAGGGCTTGACTCTCTATAGTAGAGGAGCCCCAAGAAGGAGTTTCACCACCCAGTCCCAAAGTTGATGGGGCAGAAGTTCAGTGGTCTTAATTTTACAGAACATATCTGACAAGTTCTTATAGGGTGGTGGGATGGACTGTGAATTTGGGGACTCGGGGCTTTATATAAAAATTGACAGGACTGTCAAGGACATATAGTGTTAGAAATGGTGTTTACTCCAGGACACCAGTTCAGTAAGAATTGCTTGAGTCATGGGCAGAATGCCTGGGAAAGCTTAGTATAACAGAATTACAAGACATGGGGAGAAGCATGAATTGAATCAATTCACTATGAAATAGGTCAACTTGAAGAGTGAATGGAAGTTTGTTGTCTATTAACACCTTCTCCAATAGGTTGGCCATTAGGAAAATTAACACATAAGGGTGTCTACAGTGTATTGATTCCTAGCTGGGCAGATAACCCAAAATCTAAAACCTTGCCTGCTGCTCCACAGTCAACCAAAGCAGAGAGAAACACAGCTGAGCAAGTTCATCTAGCATGGCTGATTTCCCTCGGCAAGCACGTTCCCTTGTCCATGATGAAACTTAATGTTCAGTGCTCCAGCCACTACCAGCGGAAATTGTATGGAATTTTCTGGAATACTCGGAAGCTGTGTATTTCTCTTGGCACATTTCACACAAAACAGATCCTACCTCATTTCCGTCAGCAGGATGTTGGAAAACTGATTTGAAAGACTGTAGAATCCAGTTTCAGATTGCAATACTGGGTCCTGACTGTCCCACAGGATGGTCCCCACACACCTGACTGACCAGTCAACAGAGATAACACAAAATGAATGAATTGTTCCTCAGAGATGAATTGTGGAACATGATGGGGGGTACATGGAGCACTGCATGAGGAAGTTCTTGCAACGGTCTGCTGAGCCATCATACCTCTCTGGAATAGCTACAGGGATACAAGGAGGAGCAATTTTAGAATGTGAAGAAATCACTGCTCTCAGTGTAGCAGCTTTGGACGGTGAGGACAACACTGCAGCTAAGGTAGGAACCATTTGGGACAGTCTCTGAACCATTTCTCATAGGTCAGTGATGGTCGCCTCTTACTGGGTGAGTCTGGCTTCAACCTCTGCTGGATCCATGCTTTGGCGAAGTATTCTGTAATGAAGGCACACACAGATGAAGGAAAGGATCCAATTTCTAGAAATTTTATTTAGTGTCCAGAGGAGGGGGGATTTGAAGGGAGAGGTTTCAGTGTCTTGAGCATTGCAAGTCAGGTAAGTGGGGGTTAGCTGGTGATCTTGGTCAGGGGTCAAGCAGGAGACAAGGTCTGTACAACCAGGAAGACAAATTGGGTTGTAAGGGTTGTAAAGGAGAGAATAGACAACAGGTGTGTTGAATTAATATTCCGGCAAACCAGATTGGAGATGTCGGTGGGAAGAGGTGAGTATGACAGCGCTGGGATGAGAAGTTTATTTAGTCCATGACAACCCTTTATTTATCCACTCACCCTTTCAGTCAAGCTGAATCGGGACGCACTTATTAGCTGTTCTCTATTTTTACCCAATCTGACTTTCTTTGTCTGTTTTCCTTGTTTTTTGGTTTTGTCATGCCAATGTTCTGGTTCTTGTTCTGGCTGGTGTGATTTTTTTTGTCTTTGTGGGTGGGGCAGCTGTGGTATTTTGATGACCATGTGATTACAATTTTTTCTTAATGAGCAGTTTGACATGCTGTAAGGTTAACATGCTCTGTTTGTCATACTGATAAGTGTAAATTGCAGACATTGCTTTTTGCATTATATTTTTTTTTCAAAATGTACTCTGTCATTTTTCTGATGAATACTCTGATGAATACTCTGAAGGATGAATACTCTGATGAATACTCTGATGAATACTCTGAAGGTACTACACAGATGGCCATGAATGGCTAGTGCTGCAGTGGAGAGTGAAGTGGAGCAATGGCATCCCTCCCACCAACTGAGCAGTATTATTGCTCTCAGTGTAGTTACTACACAAATATGTGCACGTTTGTGGACTGATGTTTTTTATCTTGCTGTTCTATTATGTTTATCCTTCTTGCAGGAAAATGCATGGAGTCCTCAGATTGGTGCACTAGGGTGCAATCAACCTACATGAGTACTAGGATGACTGAAATGAAGAGAGTGCTTTTCCAATTGTCACATACATGCCTGATAGCTGTCATTTCTGGCTTTAAATCTTTGGGTTGGCCTTCATCCTGCAGGCTGACAGGGTTCATGCAGTTTAAAGAGCCTGAGGAGTCAGTGCCTATGTGGAGCGTGGCATTACAGGAAAACCACTTCCTTATACATCACCACACTGGACGCCTGCAGAAAAACACTGACGTCCTGTCTCACCACCCATGTGGAAACTAAAAATACCCCTATGGTGCACATACTGAGGAGAGAGAATCAGCGCTTGTTTCATCCTGGCAGGGCGGTGGATGTTACACCATACAGGCCCACAGCTAAGGTGCTCGGTAATGGGTGGAACAACTTCCTGCTGTGCCATGTGTGGGAGGAGCCAGACCTCTGGCAGTGCTAGTGACAGTTGCTGGAGCCACTCAGCTTGAGCAAGGCTGCGACCAGTACAAAGTGAAGTAGGAGCTGCCAGACCAGTCACATCCCTTCCAATCGGCAGTATTGGCTGAGGTCGGCAACTGGATGGCTGTTCTGGAGACCCAGAGACTGCTCCACCCTGGTCTGGTAGAGAGCTTCAGCCACACACTCACCATTCAACATCAGCATGACCTGCACCTAGTCCTGCTAGTGTGCCACACTGTTCACTGTATTGCGTAGGATTTGCTCCGGTTTTCTTAATGTTCAGCCGCAGGGTCAAGAGCCTCACCATCAGTCAGTGGGGTAAAGCAAGCCCAGGGAAGGTTACGCCGAGAGCTTCTGCCACTGTCTCCGTGCCATATACCCACTCACTAAAGAGCACCAGTGCCCACCCAAAGCAGGCACTCAATTCACTGTCACGAGGGGTTCAGGTCTCGCTCTGCAACTTGCACTGCAGAAAAAGTGCTTTACGCAGCATTCTTCATAAATGCAAGTTATTTCTCACTCCTTCAGGGACCAATTCTTCATAAATGCAAGGAACAACTGGTGATGTAATTGATAAGATTGGGCTGAAAATCTAAGTGAGCTGTCTTATGGAAAGGTTACATTTCGCTGAATATGTCGCCTCCCCACAGTGTTGCATAGGCAACAGGGATGGATGTAGCTCACGATTTGCAGAGACACAACTCATGGGTTCGAATGCAATATATTGTGCAACTTTATATCTGACATGTTCAACATATTGATAGGGGATGCATGCCAGAATTTAATAAATATATATTATTAGGAATCTTCTTTGTTCTTTAGAATTAGCTGGTGTAGAAAAATAAGCACTTCTGTAAGTGGCTCTGAATAAAAGCATTTGTTAAATGTCATAAATGTAAGTGAATCTTTCAGACTCCTCCACTTTAATCCACATTTGCAGGTCCAGCTTCTTGCTGTATGTGACGTGAATGCCAGATAGGGAGTCATGTGATCAGCACAGAGGTGTGATAAAGTAGAAAGGCGTTCCTGCTGCAGGACTGTGGTACTATAAATGAAAGTAGATCACTGATCAGTGCTGAACTGTCTTGGTGTGCAGAGAGAGGTAAGGATGGACATGAAAGGCATTATGGGGAAATCCTTACAGTTATAGGGACATGATAAATGATGGTTGCGGTTTTTAAAAATAATTTGCAGAAGTATTTCATGTTACCTTTGCATTTAAAAGTTTCTTTATTGATAAATAATATTTGTTGATGATGCCATATTCCTCTGCAGATAAAGGAAAGCGAGTGATGGACATGAAACAAAATTGGAGCACAGGAAACATTTCTCTTTGTTATGAACATCATGCTAATTCGTGTCAGAAGGTAATTTATCCAATGGCTATGAGAGTCATGATTTACTTTATCCTCACTGTTGTTATACTTCTTACATTAGTTGGAAACCTTCTTGTCATCATAGCCATCCTTCATTTTAAGCAGCTCCACACAACAACTAACTACTTCACTCTCTCTCTGGCTGTAACTGATCTACTTGTAGGAGGGGTTGTGATGCCTCCCAGTATGTTACGCTTTGTGGAGACCTGCTGGTATTTGGGGACATTATTCTGTAAAATACACAGCAGTCTTGATGCTATATTGTGTACTACCTCTGTTATAAATCTAGCATTTATCTCTCTTGAACGCTATTATGCAGTGTGTCACCCCCTGCTCTACCACAAAATAATCACTCCTCTGACTACACTGTTCATGATTGTTGTTTGCTGGAGCTATTCTGTTTCAGTGGGAATTATTGTCATTGAACTAAACATTTTTGGTACTGAACACTACGGTGATGTTATATGTGAGGGGGGGTGTACAATAGTTATAGGACCAGTGACAGCTTTGATATTGTCTCTGTTCTCTTTGTACATCCCCTCTGTTATCATGGTGAGCATATATATGAAAATATATGTTGTTGCCCAGAGACAGTCACGATTAATCCACAACACTCTTTCTCAACTAAATACATGCAGAGTGCAGCCCACCGTTAGTAAGGCAGAGAGAAAAGCCACTAAAACACTGGCTGTTGTTATGGGGGCGTTTCTATCATTTTGGACACCATTTTGTATCTACAGCACAGTTGAGACATTTTCGGTTTCCAGTAGTCCACCACAGTTGTTGGAAATGGTTACTTGGATTGCCTATTCAAATTCAGCATGTAATCCTATTGTGTATGCTTTCTTCTACAGATGGTTTAGAAAGGCCATCAAAGTGATTTTATTAGGCAAAATTTGTACAAAACATTCCTCCAGAATAAAGTTGTGTTGAGTAGAATATTTAAAGCCCTTCTTGTTTGAATTACAATAATGCATGACTTAGTTTTATCTAAAAGGTTTTCCTTATCAATATTGCATGTATACAGAATTTGATTTAGACTCTCAACTGTCTGTAAGGTGTCCTTCAATTTGGCCCTATATAAATGTGACTAATAATTATAATAACTGACTTTATTTTACTAAGTTATTATATTATGTAAAACTGATAGAAAATACTGCTCAAGCATAAAACTGCCTTATAATTACAACAATTTTGTTCTGAAAGGTTTACCTTATAAATATGGTATGTATACAGTATTTGATGTACACTCTCAGCTCACTTTATTTTACTTTGTGCAATATTTATGAACAATTCCTTAAAAATAAAATTGTGTTTCCGTTACAATCATGCATAATCTACATAAATCAACTGAAGAGACACATAAAAAAATGTCCAGTACTGTATAAGATGTCTAAAAATATAGTCCTGAAATGTTTTGTTTACAAATACAGCATGTATACATGTGAGAATAGTACACTCACTGCTGATTTTATTAGAAACACCTACCCTGCACCTTCGCTCACAGACTTCTTTATTAGCAATACTAATCCTATATTTACATTTTACAGGTGTACATTCAAACGAATCGGCCTATCATCCACAACAATCAAATGCACTGGCTTCATTATTATTTCCAAATAGTACTGCACCTGTCTTAAATAGAATAACAAAATATTTGGAATGTGTGTAGGAGGTGAAATTTGTCCATTCAGCTCTCACTGGATTAGAACCAGCCATAATCACATATAATCACAGGGTGCTTTATACGTTTTATATTAAAGCAAGTTATAATTGTACATTTATCCAACAGACTATCTGTCTGTCACCCTACAGTTTGTCATCCCTACTGAGTCAGTTTCTACTAAATATGCAGAACAAATACAATTTGGCTAGGTTTTGTACATGACATTGTGTTGTTGACAGTGCTCTGCCATCCTAAACATTTAGGCAGAAGCTGTCCTGTGATCAGACACTAACTGAAATGACAGACAATGGCTAATTTTAACTGTCCATGGCAAACTATGTTTGTCATGCTCTAGCTCACAAGCACTCAAACACACACAGAGCCTATTATCCACACATCTCCAGCCCCCTATCAATCAGACTCCTCCAACCTGTCAATCACCAGCCTATCTATGAATCACATCCCTTGATCAGTTCCACGTTCCCAATCACCCTTATTGATCATTACTGTCAACTGCACATTGTGTTACCTTCGTTGTTTAAGCCTCCAGTCAAGGCATTTTGTTTGGCATTTTCAGGTCTGAGGCTTCCAGACCTACATGACTCTTTGTTGCCCCCCCCCCACACCCCCCCCCCCGAGCCTGTACACTAAATAAAACCTCTAGCGACTGGATCCTCTCCTGCATCTGTGTGTGTCTTTGTTACATGGGTAAGAGGGAAACATGGGGTAAGTGGAAAAAAAAAAAAGAACACATGCAGAAATGACTGACAGGTGCTTGGGGCAGGGAGCCCAACTCCCAGAGCCATGGGGATTCTGGAATCCCTAGTCGCTCCAGAGATAGTGTGCATGGCTTTAAACCTGGCTCTTCCTGGCTCTTCTTCTAGTGACATCAGAGTACAAATTGCATGATAATGTCACAGAATTGTATCTGCTTCATGGAGCCTCCCGGACCCTCCAGCTGCATCTACCAAGTGCTTCAGGAAGAAGCGAACCCCAAAGAGGTCAGAGGAATATCACATGAACACGACAGGATACTGACCTTGCTGAAATGGGTGAGAGAAGATGTGCACATACACACAAACAAAAATTGAGGGGAATATAAACAAATGGGAGATTACAGCTTCCTAAAACCGTTGGTCTTTCTGTTATGAGTGAAGAATGTGCAGAAAAGGGCAGGAAGCAAATGTGGGTCTCCAACTGATCGTTTGAAAGTAATGAAAATGCATCATCATCAATGTATGCATCTTCATGAACTTCTAGCAGTGCTGGGATGAGCAGTGTTCCTGGAGTCCATGAAAGAACCCCCCCCCCCCTCCGCAGTCAGTCAGTGGGGACTGAGTCTGAGCCACATATTGCGAGTGGAAACCCAGATGATCTGAACTGTTTGAAGTCACAGGATGGGTCCTCGACTAAAATTGGTAAGTGTGGAAAAGGAATGAGGCAACACTACCATTATGGGAGAATATCCCTGAGAAGATGACAAGTCTGTGATGAATTCCCATATATAGGAGCTAGGAAGCAACTAATTTGGAATGGAATCTGGATTCTGGCATGAGCCTGCTGATTCTTATAACCTAGGCTGTAAGAGACAGTAAAATGAAGCCAGTAGAAGTACAATACCCACCTGGCTTGCCTTGGGATGGGTCGCCAAGCTGACTTGAGGTATTCCATGTTTTTGTTATGTGTATAAACCAAGAGGAGATGCTTTGCTATCTCTAATCAGTATATCCATTATTCTAGAGCTAGTTTGATGGTGAGAAGCTCCCAGTTTCCTATATCATAATTCCTCTTGGCTGCTTGTGGTTTCTTTTAGTCGAAGCCACAGGGGTACAGACATGGTGGGGTACTATGTCTTTTTGACAACACAGCCACTATTCCTACTTCTGATGCATTGACCATTACAAAAAAGGGCAGAGAAGGGTCAGCCTGATGGAGGACCTGTGCCAAAGTGAAAGCTTTTTTCAAGGTTTGGAAAGCTTGCTTGGCAACTGTAGTCCACTGATATATCTTAGTGCCCTGCTTCCTGAGATGGTACCAACTCCCGTTTGAACCTCCTTTAAAAATTTGCAAAACCTAAAAATATTTGTAGTTCCTTGATAGTGTTTGGTTTAGGCTAATTCAAGACTGCTGATACTTTCAGGTCCATGTAGATGATGCCTGACTTAATGGTGCAATCTAAAGAAGTGACGGATTGATGATGGAATTCACATTTTTCTGCTTTGAAGTACAGGTGATGCTGCCTGAGATGTGTCAAGATGGCTGTGACATGTTCAACATGTTCTACCTCTGAATTAGAACATCACTATAAGTTCATCAATATAAAAAATCAGGAATTTGCTTACTATGTCCTGAAAGATTTCATCCATAAATGCATGGAAAACAGGTAGGGTCTATTCTATCAATTCACTATGAAATAGGCCAACTTGAAGAATGAATGGAAGTTTATTGTCTACTAACACCTTCTCCAATAGGTTGGCCATGAGGAAAATTAACAACTAAGGGCGTCTAGAGTGTATTGATTCCTAGCTGGGCAGATAACCCAAAATCTAAAACCTTGCCTGCTGCTCCACAGTCAACCAAAGCAGAGAGAAACACAGCTGAGAAAGTTCAGCTAGCATGGCTGATTCCCCTCGGCAAGCACGTTCCCTTGTCTACGATGAAACTTAATGTTCAGTGCTCCAGCCACTACCAGCGGAAATTGTATGGAATTTACTGGAATACTCAGAAGCTGTGTGTTTCCCTTGGCACATTTCACACAAAACAGCTCCTACCTCATTTCTGTCAGCAGGATGTTGGAAAACTGATTTGAAAGACTGTAGAATCCAGTTTCAGATTGCAATACTGGGTCCTGACTGTCCCACAGGATGGTCCCCACACACCTGACTGACCAGTCAACAGAGATAACACAAAATGAATGAATTGTTCCTCAGAGATGAATTGTGGAACATGATGGGGGGTACATGGAGCACTGCATGAGGAAGTTCTTGCAACGGTCTGGTGAGCCATCATACCTCTCTGGAATAGCTACAGGGATACAAGGAGGAGCAGCTTTCGAAGGTGAAGAAATCACTGCTCTCAGTGTAGCAGCTTTGGACGGTGAGGACAACACTGCAGCTAAGGTAGGAACCATTTGGGACAGTCTCTGAACCCTTTCTCATAGGTCAGTGATGGTCACCTCTTACTGGGTGAGTCTGGCTTCAACCTCTGCTGGATCCATGGTATGGCGAAGTATTCTGTAATGAAGGCAGAATGAAGGAAAGGATCCATATTCTAGAAATTGTATTTAGTGTCCAGAGCAGGGGGGATTTGAAGGGAGAGGTTTCAGGGTCTTGAGCAACTTCAAGTCAAGTAAGAGGGGCTTAGCTGGTAATCTTGGTCAAGGGTCAGGCAGGAGATTAGGTCTGTACAACCAGGAAGACAAATTGGGTTGTAAGGGTTGTAAAGGAGAGAATAGACTACAGGTGTGTTGAATTAATATTCCGGCAAACCAGATTGGAGATGTCGGTTGGAAGAGGTGAGTATGACAGCGCTGGGATGAGTGTAGTTTATGAAGTCCATGACAACCCTTTATTCATCCACTCACCCTTTCAGTCAAGCTGAATCAGGATACACTTATTAGCTGTTCTCCATTTTTGCCCAATCTGACTTTCTTCGTCTGTTTTCCTTGTTTTTTGGTTTTGTCATGCCAATGTTCTGGTTCTTGTTCTGGCTGGTGTGTTTTTTTTGTCTTTGTGGGTGGGGCAGCTGTGGTATTTTGATGACCATGTGATTACAATTTTTTTCTTAATGAGCCGTTTGACATGCTGTAAGGTTAACATGCTCTGTTTGTCATACTGATAAGTGTAAATTCCAGACATTGCTTTTTGCATTATAATTTTTTTTCAAAATTGGCTAGTGCTGCAGTGGAGAGTGAAGTGGAGCAATGGCATCCCTCCCACCAACTGAGCAGTATTATCGCTCTCAGTGTAGTTACTACACAAATGTGTGCACGTTTGTGGACTGATGATTTTTATCTTGCTGCTCTATTATGTTTATCCTTCTTGCAGGAAAATACATGGAATCATCAGATTGGTGCACTAGGGTGCATTCAACCTATATGAGTACTGGGATGACTGAAATGAGGAGAGGGCTTCTCCAGTTGTCACATACATGCCTGATAGCTGTCATTTCTGGCTTTAAATCTTTGGGTTGGCCTTCATCCTGCAGGCTGACAGGGTTCATGCAGTTTAAAGAGCCTGAGGAGTCAGTGCCTATGTGGAGCGTGGCATTACAGGAAAACCACTTCCTTATACAACACCACACTGGACGCCTGCAGAAAAACACTGATGTCCTGTCTCACCACCCATGTGGAAACTAAAAATACCCCTATGGTGCACGTACTGAGGAGAGAGAATCAGCGCTTGTTTCATCCTGGCAGGGCGGTGGACGTTACACCATACAGGCCCACAGCTAAGGTGCTCAGTAATGGGTGGAACAGCTTCCTGCTGTGCCATGTGTGGGAGGAGCCAGACCTCAGGGCAGTGCTAGTGACAGTTGCTGGAGCCACTCAGCTTGAGTAAGGCTGCGACCAGTACAAAGTGAAGTAGGAGCTGCCAGACCAGTCACATCCCTTCCAATCGGCAGTATTGGCTGAGGTCGGCAACTGGATGGCTGTTCTGGAGACCCAGAGACTGCTCCACCCTGGTCTGGTAGAGAGCTTCAGCCACACACTCACCATTGAACATCAGCATGACCTGCCCCTAGTCCTGCTAGTGTGCCACACTGTTCACTGTATTGCGTAGGATTTGCTTCGGTGTTCTTGATGTTCAGCCGCAGGGTCAAGAGCCTCACCATCAGTCAGTGGGGTAAAGCAAGCCCAGGGAAGGTTACGCCGAGAGCTTCTGCCACTGTCTCCGTGCCATATACCCACTCACTAAAGATCACCAGTACCCACCCGAAGCAGGCACTCAATTCACTGTCACGAGGGGTTCAGGTCTCGCTCTGCAACTTGCACTGCAGAAAAAGGGCTTCACGCAGCATTCTTCATAAATGCGAGTTATTTCTCACTCCTTCAGGGACCAATTCTTCATAAATGCAAGGAACAACTGGTGATGTAATTGATAAGATTGGGCTGAAAATCTAAGTGAGCTGTCTTATGGAAAGGTTACATTTCCCTGAATATGTCGCCTCCCCACAGTGTTGCATAGGCAACAGGGATGGATGTAGCTCATGATTTGCAGAGACACAACTCATGGGTTCGAATGCAATATATTGTGCAACTTTATATCTGACATGTTCAACATAATGATATGGGATGCATGCAAGAATTTAATAAATATATATTATTAGGAATCTTCTTTGTTCTTTAGAATTAGCTGGTGTAGAAAAATAAGCACTTTTGTAAGTGGCTCTGAATAAAAGCATTTGTTAAATGTCGTAAATGTAAATGAATCTTTCAGAGTGCCCAGGTATAATCCCCATTTGCAGGTCCACCTTCTTGGTGTAAGTGACGTGACTGTCAGGTAGGGAGTCATGTGATCAGCACAGGGGCATGATTTATTAGAAAGGCATTCCTGCTGCAGAACTGTTGTGTTATAAATGAAAGCAGCTCTTTGACCAGTGATGAACTGTCCTGCTATGAGGTAAGGCAGCAAAAGAAAGCTATTATGACTAAAAAGCAGCAAATAATAGACATGTAATTGTTTTAATTGTTGTTTTAAGAGTATGCTTTCTATTTAATTCATTCTTCCCTAATGTTCATAAATATGGGACTGTATAAATTATGTCATTTGAAATACTGTTAAACATGAGATGTTCTATTTTTGTAGCCCTGGTTAACGACTTTATCGTAACTAATATTACCCTTTTAATGTTAAAATCAACAGGAAAAGGATAAAGCACAAGCCAATGGACATTAGCCTAAGGCAGAATGGAAGCACAGGAAACATTTCTCTGTGTTATGAACATCATCCTAACTCGTGTCAGAAATTCGTCTATCCTCTGGTTGTGAGAGTTGTAGCTTATTTTTCTATTGGTGTAATTGTCCTTCTTACATTAGTAGGAAACATTTTTGTAATCATAACCATGACACATTTCAAGCAGCTCCACACTCCAACTAACTATCTCACTCTCTCTCTGGCTGTAGCTGATCTGCTTGTAGGAGGACTTGTGATGCCTCCCAGTATGTTACGATCCATAGAGACTTGTTGGTATTTTGGTAACTTATTCTGCAAAATCCACAGCAGTCTTGACATTATGCTGTGCACTGCTTCTGTTTTAACTTTATCCTTCATATCTGTTGAGCGATATTATGCTGTATGTCATCCCCTGCAGTATCACTGTAAAATGACACCTTTCACTACTCTGTGCATGATTGCTGTTTGCTGGAGCTATTCTGCTGCAGTGGGAATCATTGTTCTGGAGCTAAATGCCTTTGGCAATGATTTCTTTAATGATGTTATTTGTGAGGGGATGTGTACAGTAGTTCTGGGGCCAATGACGGGCTGGTCAGTTTCACTGTTCACTTTGTACATGCCCACAATTGTTATGTTGAGCATATATATGAAAATATATCTTGTGGCACAGAGACAGTCACGTTCAGTCCTCAATACTCTGTCTCAACTAAGCACATCTAGAGGACAGCCCACTATTAGTAAGGCAGAGAAAAAAGCAACTAAAACTTTGGGAATTGTTATGGGAGTGTTTCTGCTGTTTTGGGCTCCACTCTCTATTTACAGTCTCGTTGTGACATACTTTGGTTATAGTGGTCCACCACAACTATTTGATGTGTTTGGTTGGATTGGTTATTCAAATTCAGCATGTAACCCTATGGTGTATGCTTTCTTCTACAGATGGTTTAGAAAGGCTCTTGTAGTTATTTTATTAGGCAAAATATTTAGGGGTAATTCTTCAAGATTACAGCTAAATTCAGAGTAGAACAGTTAATTCACAATAATCAACTGGAGTGAGTCCAGCAAAGATCACTTTGTAACACAAGCTTAGTCAGGCCCTAGCTCTGTATAAGCAGGTAAGATGACCATTTTATTTCATAGTTTCTGTTTATTTTTAATATATGCATTTTATTTTCCATTCAGTGTTTTAAAACTGCATTGTTAAATTTTATCATTGTTAAACTTTTGCTTAGTAATACAATAAATAAAAACCCTAAAATATTTATGCATTATCATCATGATTATTTTGACACATTATTGGAATTCTTTATCTGTAGTCAACCTGGATGTATTATACAAAAGATTTTGGCATAAAACTCCAACAAGGTTTCCATCTATATTTTCTATCCAAGATCCATCATAATGAATAACAAGTAACGTTTCTTTGTGAGAGAACTGAACAGTCTAAAGTGGAGACAAAGAGAACATTCAATAATATAAAAACGTAAAGCTATGCTTGATTCACTATCACTCATGACATAAATGTGACATCCACACACAAACATGATACCCCACTGGATCTTGAAACAGTACAATGATCATTACATACACTCTTTTTATGGAAAGCTTTGCAAACATTAATAAATTGAAATGAACATTTTTCATGAACATCAGTACATTCAGGACATATTTTGCTGTTTAATATTCATTCTTTTGCATCAGCCTCAGAGAATAGTTGTTGCAGGGCCTAAACCATACTTTTTGTCCTACTTTCTTTAGCCGGCATGCCTGCTGCTTTTGGGTAGAATGCCTGTCACCCAGTCTAGGCCCATTTGCACCTTCCCACAACTCCTGTAGACTACTGACTGTGGGTGAGAAGCATACTGGTATAATAAATGCAGTGGTGCTTTACTACTTGTATAACAGTTGCCTTTCAGCATGCCAAGGCTTCGATCTCCCTTCAGAACAAGTCTAGTATGACCAGGCAGTATTTGAAATGTGTAAGTGAGAAGAGCTCAGTTAAGTCCATCAGCAAATGCTGGAAGGGCATTTGTGGATATGGGTGATGAGCTCATGGCACAGGCATCACGGGAGACAATGGCACAAAAACAGATAAGGCACCTGGAAGGAAAATTGGCAGCAGAGCAAACCATCTCTCTGACACTACAGTACACACAGTTGATACTGCAGCATAATTAGGGCCATGTGTTATTGTTGCTACTGCTGTAAAGCAGGATTTGGGTAAAAGGTATTTTGGTTAATGCATTCACCCAGATTCCTGCTGTGTTCTCTCCATTTCCCTTCTTCTGCCCTCTGCTGCCCTCTGGTGCTACAAGAGCTGCAAGAATTCCATCTTGGGATAGAAAAGGAAATGCAGCTTTGAGCATCTAAAAGGAGGTGAAGGACAAGGCCATCCTTGTTGGGCTCCATGCTTGGCAGTGAGATCAACTATCTTTGATGATTGTCACACACAATCATCTCTGAATTTGAGCTGACCAGTGTGATGATAGAAAAAATAGCCTACTCCTGGAGAGCTATTTAATCTCATGAGTGAGGAATAATCTACAAATAATATTAGATCACAGTTGTGATGAGGAACCTCAGAGAGGTCTGGCCATGGCCTGTGAAAAAATTCAACAACAGCAGAGCATCATGTGTATGCCCATCTTGTTCAGTAGGGAGGGGTGGATTAAGTTGGAGTAAACATCTACACTGTTTCAGTGCTCTTCATGTAGCCTTGTTCACTGGGTCTGTAGCATTCCATTAGTTCTGTTTTATCTGATCTCATCAATATCTGATTTGATCCAGTAACCCAGTCACCACTGAACTATCCTGGTTCCTCAACATTTGATGCTGAACTTGTTAATCCAGGCAACATCTGAAACATCTTTTGTTTATGCTCACATATTTTAGGGTGAACTATAGAAGCCTTGATGAAAGAGTCTTAATGGTGTTAGCCAGTGTTTTTTGCACTTGCCAGACAAAGACACTGAACAACTGTCTTCTGTGTGCGGCCTTAACCATTACACTATCCAATTACATAGTTGCCAGAGGTGTACACAATGTTGTACACTGCTGCACATAACCCACTTGGCATGCCAGCTGATTCTATATGTTTCCTTTATCAAATAACCTAGAATCAACAGAGTTCACTGAAGCAAAAGAAAGGCAGAATCCTGGCTAAATGTATTTATGTAAATAAATAATAAAATGTATTTATGTAAATAGTTTCTTCTAATTTTCTTCTGCTGCCAGTGAGGCTGAGTATGGCCTTAGTCATCCGGGAGGCCAGTATGGATGTTCTGTATTGGGGAATGCTTGGTGGTGTGTGTGTGTGTGTGTGTGTGTGTGTGTGTGTGTGTGTGTGTGTGTGTGTGTGTGTGTGTGTGTGTGTGTGTGTGTGCATGTGTGCTGGGGAGGGATATCTCACTGTTGAGCCTTCTGGAGGTGTTGGGCTTAATTCTGCAAAACACCAATGAAGACAGGTGCCTACGGTGATGTATTTTTTAACATGTTGACCTTTCAGTTATGCCGTACTTGAAGTGGTGCACAGAATGTTGGGATTTGTTTTTTCCTTGTTGTTGTATGGAAAGAGGACACCTTAGAAAACGCCAGTAGATAACATCTCTCAGATTCATCGTCTGTCTGATTATTTATGGCATAATTGATATACCCGAAGTGTTCCGACAGAACACCTACCTGATGACCCAAGTGAAGAGCTTGTGATGATGTGGTTTCTAGTATGTAGTGAGTGGGCTGGGCCCTATGTAAAGATCTAATGGTTTGGCTCAGGATACAATACTCTTACAATACTCTTTATTTATAGCCCACCATGTATTCTATTAAAGAATGATAATTACTATAAGATAATTAAGTAAAATAAAGAAATTATTATCAAAGCAAGAGATTATTTCAGTTCAACATCAATTTACAGTATGTAAATCAAACATTTGCTCACCATCAAGATGATTCTTCAGGGATCAGTATGACGTAGTGATGTAAAGGTGTTGATAGATCACCTGGTGGAGCTCTGTAGACCTATAAATGAGAAACTCTGTATTCTTCATACACAGGCACAGGTAAGTCCAGCATGCACTAGTGGAATTTAAATAATACAAAAAAAGACTAAAATCAATACAATACATTATCATAATTAATCATGAAAATATCTATGTTTTAGATAATGTGTACAGTCAAAAAGTATATGTATAATGTATAATGTGCAAACATGAAATATAGATGTAATTTTAGATTTTTAAACAAATATCTGTAACATTATAATTACAGTACAGACTATATAGTGAATATAGTGAATACCTGTAAAGTAAGTTGCTGTGTTTAAATGCATTTTTACATTTTTGTATAATATTGTTTCTTTTTATAGTAAAAATGTTTGATATCCCATTCTTCTACAGAAGCATCCAGTAACAACTCAACCACACTAGTCTTTTACAGGATGGACTTAAATGTAATCCTAAGTCAAAATGGAAGCACAGGAAACATTTCTTTCTGTTTTGAAATTGTTCCAAACTCTTGTCAGAAGCTCAATTATGCACTGGCTTTGAGAGTTGTAATTTATTTTATTATTGGGACCATTGTACTACTTACATTAGTTGGAAATGTTCTGGTAATCATAGCTGTCATTCATTTCAAGTATCTGCACACTCCAACTAACTACCTCATTCTCTCACTGGCTGTGTCTGACCTGCTTGTCGGAGGACTTGTGATGCCTCCCAGTATGATACGGTCTGTGGAGACCTGCTGGTATTTAGGAACATTGTTCTGTAAAATACACAGCAGTCTCGACATTACACTGTGTACTGTATCTGTGTTACATCTGGCATTTATCTCTATTGAAAGATATTATGCAGTGTGTCACCCCCTGCGGTACCACAGTAAAATGACTCCTCTCACTACCGTGTTCATTATTGTTGTTTGTTGGACCTTGTCTGTTTCAGTGGGGTTTGGGATGGTATTTTTGGAGGTCAGTATTGAAGGTAATGAAAACTTCTATTACCGTAATATTGCATGTGAGGGGGGTTGTGCAGTAATTCTAGGGCCCATGACAGGTTTGACTGTCAACACCTTTTCTTTATACCTTCCCACCATTGTCATGGTGAGCATTTATCTGAAAATATATCTTGTGGCACAGAGGCAATCGCGTTCAATACGCAACACTCTTTCGAGGTTGAACTCATCCAAAGGGCAGCTCACCATTAATAAGGCAGAGAAAAAAGCAACTAAAACTTTGGGAATTGTCATGGGAGGGTTTCTATCATTTTGGGCACCATTTTCAATTTACACTCTAATGGTGATATACTTTGGTTGCAATGGACCACCTCAACTGTTTGATATATTTGGCTGGATAGGTTATTCAAATTCAGCATGTAATCCTATTGTGTATGCATTCTTTTACAGATGGTTTAGAAAGGCCCTCAAAGTTATTTTATTAGGCAAAATATTTAAGAATAATTCCTCAAGTATAGAACTGGGCTCAGAATAAAATGTAGAGTATTTAATTTATTCAAATGACTGTTTAATAGATTCTCAAGCAACTTGTAAGTTGTGAGGTTTCAAAGAATTTTTGTTATTTCTATTCATTGTCCTCACTTATGGCATCTTATTGTAAAAAATAGTTCAGACTTAACTATGATCCTGTTTGCAAAACTATCATCCTGGAAAGGTGAATGAGTTCAGCTTCCTTCTGATACAATAAAACCAGAACCCTGCTTCATCTCAATTTAATGTAATTTTTATGAAACCAAAAAAAGTCTAGAAAGTGTCCAGATTCAGAATGATCTTCTGTCTACTTCACCTTTGTAAAGGCCCCAGTTAATTCTCAGTGGGTTTGAAGCTGTCTGATGCTTTCAGATTCAGACAGAACTATCCGTGATGTCATGAAAACATACGTGTTTGCCAAGTCAACTAGGATGTTCAATATAAACCACACTTCCCAAAATAAGCTGTATTTAACCACCATTATCTTTGTTATTAACTCCACTGACTGGAGTGGTTTCAATGTCTGTCACAGTTACTGTCAGTTTCTCACCACATCCATGGCATATCTGCACTCTACTGTGAAGAGCTGTGCTGAGCTGTGCTGCACCTTCTGTAGGTTGTTCATTAAAGAGTCACAGTTAGGAGTGACATGGCACATGGCTACATCATGTAGACAGTTCTGGCAGAATCAGTAAGTCCTTTTCAGTGTTTATAATGCATTATGCTGTTAAGCCTTTCAGTGTTTGTATTGCATTATACTGCGAAACTCACATTTTGAAACTTATAATTCCATGTGCTTTGTCAGGTGTATTGTAGTGCACAAATTTGCTGCACTGATAGAAACCCATGTTATATAAACTCAGTTAGCCATCACCAGTAGAAACCCATATTATATTAATTTAGTAAGCCGTCATCAATAGAGTCCCATATTAAATTAACTCAGTAAACCATCACCAATAGAGGCCCATGTTATATGAACTCAGTAAGCCATCATCAGTAGAGGCCCATGTTATATGAACTGCACAAAAGTCAATTAAGGAGAATGTATTCAGCAGATATGGTTCATCATATGTTTACTCTTAGAAGCCTTTGGCATCAATATATACATGTGGAATTTTTGCATCAGATTCTGACACATATGGCCATTCCACAGACTTCAAGCTAAATTCTACTGTGCCCGCATTCGATGCTGATGGTAAAATTGAACCCCATCTGTTCGTAATATTTACGTTCACCCTGACATTTCTTAACAAAGAAAAAGAAAGGCAGAAAAAACCTAAAGACATAAAAGTAATATGGATATGGTCATTTCCTAAATGAAAAGGTTATATGAAGTATATTTGCATTAATAAATATGATAAAACCAACCAAACTAGAACAGTGCTCAGCACTGTTCTGATGATGTGTGGGGTTTGTGTATGTAGGGTGATATTTCCACAAGCTGAAAACTGGTAAAAAGAAAAGCTGGCAAAATTTATTACAATTATTATTAAAATTCCTCCGCCACGAGTTTTAAAAACTTTTCAATATGCATTTTAAATCTAAAATACTACAACTACTTGGAGAAATGTTAATGAAACAACCTGCTAAGCACCAGAGGTCAAATGGACATTAGTTGTTAGTTGGACAGGCTTATAACACACAACATAACAATGTATACAATGTTTGCATCCATATGACCATCTATGACCATGACCATGTAGAATGCAGTAAATATGAAGATTAATGTAATTAAATACTAATAAGATTTCATGAGATTTATTTCCGAATGTAAAGCTTCTCTGAAAGCTTCTCTTTGTTTTATGTGTATGAATAAACGCAAGCTAAATAGGAAGCAGCAGCTACATATTAAATATTTTTTCTCTATTTGTCACAGGCATCGTTATGATTCTTACATTGATCTGATTCACTGTTTGTTGGGGAATGTGTTATGTGACAGTGTCACATGACCAGTACACAGGCGTGATTTAGTAGAGAGGTGTTTCTTCTGCAGGACTGTGGGACTATAAATGAAAGCAGCTCTCTGATCAGCACTGTCATTACCCTGACATGCAGAGAGAGGTAATGGCAGAAATGAAGGAACTGATATAAATAAAAGAAAATACTGAATAAGAGATTGTACTAAAACTGTTATTAATTACAGCTGAGTAAGAGACCATGTTTAGTGCACAGTGTATATTTAGTGTACATACTGCCTTAATATAGTTTTATCTTACATATTTATGCAATATCATGAGACTGTACAAATGACTGTTTGAAATGACAACCAGACATATGTGTTCTGCACTTGATTAATTGAATGATGGTTTCATAACTACTTTATGTCATATTTCTTTGCAGATAAAGGAAAAACATGACATACAAAGACCTAACAGAAAATGGAAGCACAGGAAACATTTCTCTTTGTTATGAACATCATCCTAAGTCATGTCAGAAGTTTGTTTATCCTCTGACCTTTAGAGCTGTGATATATTTTGTCACTGGAGCAATTGTACTTCTTACTTTATTTGGAAACCTTTTTGTGATTATAACCATCACTCATTTCAAGCAGCTCCACACACCAACTAACTACTTCACTCTTTCTCTGGCTGTAGCTGACTTGCTTTTTGGAGGAGTTTCAATGCCTCCTAGCATGATACGCACTGTGGAGACCTGCTGGTATTTTGGAACTGTATTCTGTAAAATACACAGCAGTCTTGACATTATGTTGTGCTGTGCATCACTGCTGAATCTTGTGTGCATCGCTGTTGATCGATACTATGCTGTGTGCCACCCCCTTATGTATCACATTAAGATAACCCCTCTTGTTGCTGTTTTTCTGATAGCTGCAAGTTGGAGTTTTGCTACTCTTCCAGCCCTTGTGATGATGTTTCCATATTTCAATGCTAAAAGCAGTGAAGATTTTTACAAGGATAATGCAGTTTGCAAAGGACTCTGTGTGGTGCATGTAGCACCCATGACAAGCCTGACACTCTCCATTTTGTGTTTTTACCTCCCTGCTGCTGTCATGCTCAGTTTGTACTTAAAAATATTTACTGTTGCAAAGATGCAGTCACGTTCCATTCACAATGCCCTTTATGACAGTTCTGATAAAAAACATTCTGGAAAGAAAAACTCCAAGAAGAATCCAACCATCAGCAAATCAGAGATCAAAGCCACTAAAACATTATCGATAGTCATGGGAGTTTTTTTACTGTTTTATGCACCAGGTTTTATCTATAGCATTATGATTCCAATTTTTGGTTATATTGGTCCAGCACAGCTGTTTGATGTGCTGAGTTGGATTGGCTATTCAAACTCAGCATGTAATCCTATTGTTTATGCATTATTTTATAGATGGTTTAGAAAGGCACTCAAAATTATTGTATTTGGTCAAATATTTCAGCAGAACTCTTCTAGAATAAAATTGTCCTTGGAATAGAATTTTGTTTATGTTATACATAGCCCTTACATGTCATTTACTGTATACTTCTCATATTAACTAATTTGCATTATTCCTGTAATTCATCATTTGGACTGAATCAAATGAATTTGCAGTTTAATTAATTTCTATTTATCTTGCAGAATTTAAACTAGTAAACTAAATTAAACAAGTTTGCCACAGAACAGCAGACCTGCTACTTGTTGTATTGTCTAGACTCACTGTAGATTCACTCATCACCATACAGAAAATGGCTTGTCCAAGAAAGAAATGCAAGCAGGAATGAAGCTAACAAATTTAGACATTTCCAAAGATACTACACTAGAATTCCTGCTACTTCAGACAAAATTATTATTAGCCCCACTAAGGTCTGCATGTCAATAGGTTCAACAGGATGTGTACTATGCTTACAAACAAATACATTTAAGATTTAGAAAACAAAACTGGTGTAAGAAAAGTCTGTTCTAGTGGTACAAAAAAGACAACAGCAGCCTATGAATACATGAACTTTATAATATTTTATTCCAGTACTATTTGTCATTATCCATCATTAACTAGATAAATTGAAATCAAATGGAAACTTAGCTTGTTACTTTTACTGTATCTAGACATGACATGTATATGTAGCACAGACAAGATATACCAATATGGTGAAATAATGTTTGAAACATCAGTTCATCGTGCCTGTACAGAGGTTACACAGAACATCAAAAGATATACAGGACATCTATAGTACAAAACACCCTGAATAGAAAAACCATGCAAAAGTACATTTAGATTATTTAGCAGACATCCCTGTCCAGAGCGACTTACTAGAGTGCTTTGTAGCCTGTAACTACATATCTTTACATGAACATATATAGGTCAGTGTCGAGAATTATATCAAGCTAAAGCCCTGGCTAGAGTGGAGTAGCAGACAGTAAAAAGTAAATGTAAAAAACACATTCAGCATTTCAGCCATAATAATAAATAGAGTTGGTACTAATTGTAGCATCAGCGCAAAAGAAGACTCCATCTTTAAAACACATACTGTTCAATTAATTGAGCACAACTACAGAAAAAGACAGCCTAATGGTATAAAATGAGGGAACCGTGACTGAGGGAATAACTGCTCGGTAGATATTGGTAGATATTGGTAGATATTGGTAGATATGACCAGCACTAACATACTACAGAGAAAATGGCACATTTCACACACGTACACACACATTATGTAATTTTGAGCGGTAAGGAGGCGGACGCAAGTGCGGAGAAGAGCGTGATTTATTAGGGGCAAATCCAAAGTCAAAGTCGTCAGAGTAGTCCAGGGGTATTGAGCCAATATGGAGATTACGGGGATAAATTATGAGCCAAAAACACGCAAAGGCAAACAAGGGAAGCAGGCTATAACATAGGCTAGGAAACATGAAGGCTCGGAAACAGACATAGTAGGCTACCTGGAGTAGAAAGAAACAGGCATACAGATATGGGCTTTCACAAATATCCCAACATCCAATAAACTAAACAATGAACAGCCCGGACAAAGGTAACAAGACAGGTTTTAAATACATGAACATAACAAGGCTAGAAATGAGGGACAGGTGTGGAAACTCAAATGAGGGTCAGAGAAGCTGAGTGGTTAAGGTACTTGACTAGAAATCAGAAGGTTGCCAGTTCAAGCCAAGTTGGCACTGTTGGGCCCCAGAGCAAGACGCTTAACCCTCAATTGCTCAAGCTGTATTCAGTCAGAATTGTAAGTCGTGTTGGTCTTACAATCATTGTCAGCTAAATGCTGTAAATTTAAATGTGCACTCACCCAGGGCAACAAGTTAACCATTAAAGTGGATGTAAATAAACACATGGAAATGTGCACTGCATTATGGTCTGCTTCTGCTCCCCACTTCAGGATCTCTGTCCTACCACATTGCTGCACCTGAGGTTTATGGTGGAGACCCAGAAGGCTTTCATTGTAGTTTGTTATCTTAATTGCAGTTTTGGATTATTATAATAACACAATATTGCATTTAGTCCTGGTGCACTTAACATTCCCGCTGACATATATTTCAAAGCTCATGTAATATTTCTAGGACTGACTTTCTCCACCTTAAGAACATTTCAAAGATTAGGAACATGCTCTCCTCACATGATGCAGAAAAGCTAGTCCATGCATTTATTACTTCAAAATAGGATTACTGTAATGCTCTACTTTCAGGCTATACTATGGTGCCTAAACAATTGCCTAAGCAAGCTCCAGCTAGTTCATAATGCAGCAGCCAGAGTGCTTACTAGAAGTAGAAAATTTGATCACATCACTCCTATCTTAACTACTTTGGCTCCCAGTAAAATTTCATATTGATTATAAAATACTTTTAAATACTTACAAAGCACTGAGTGGTCTTGGCCCACAGTACCTTGGAGAACTCTTAGTGCATTGCGATCCACCATGTCTGCTTAGATCAAAAGGTACTAGTACCAAGCATAAGAAAATCTACCACAGGGGTAGAGCCTTTTTCTATAAAGTTCCCACACTGTGGAATAACCTTCCTGTAAATGTTTGAGATTCAGACACAGTTTCAATATTTAAGGCAAGGCTGAAAACCTTTATAGTCAAACATTTTATTACCTACTTCCTATCTTAGGTAAAGTATAGATCTGGGGGTCCATGGGCATTGAGAGTTCTGGTAAACTGGGATGGCATGATGTTGTCATTTCACCTCTCTTTAGTCACTCAAGTTTGATGACTGAGAGTGGAGTGCTGATGTTCCAGGGTGCCCTCATGCCTGTGTTTCTTTCTGGCTCTTTCCTTTTAGCTGTGCTGCTATATCTAGATCTGCCAGAGTCCAACATTGCACATTATAGTTTCCTAATTTACACACCCTCGTACCTGGACATGCCTAATCTATTCTCTCTTTCTGCTGAGGTTCACCTTCCCCTGATGTCATGATGTTACTGAGCCTCAACCTCTCTCAGCTGCCATGGCTACTTGTACCTCCCCCTGATGTCCCTTCCTGTAGCGCACCACACCACCACCCTAGCCAACTACTTCTCCATTGCCCTTAATGGCCATTCTCTTGCGGGATGTGTCTCGGACACATGCACACCTTAGGACAAGACTAAGACCTCTAGAAAGTTGGACTAGACAGTAATTTCTTATTTTCTTCTTTTTTTACATTTTTCTTTTTAAATCATTATTGTGGTGATCATTGACGGCCAGAGGAGGGTGGGCCGGGTGGGCTGGGTGAGCCCCCCCTTTGAGTCTTGGTTCCTTTCAAAGTTTCTATCTCATGCTCTAGGGAGTTTTTCCTTGCCACAGTCACCCTTGGCTAGCTCACTGGGGGCATAGTCTTGGACATTTGTAAAGCTGCTTTGTGAAAACATCTGGTGTAAAATGCACTATGTAAATACATTTTTTATTTGATTTGATTTGACATATTTACTTCTGGTGCACTCAACATTTACATTGTCATATTTATCATCAAACCTAAAGACAAACAAAAGTAATATGGATATGGTCACTTTCTGATTGAACAGCTTGTATGATGAATATTTTGCAATAATAACTATGATAATGCCAACAGTGCTCTGCTTTGTGCTCTGTTTGTGCATTTAGGGTGATATTTCTATCTGCTGAAAACTTGTATAAAGAAGAGCTGCACTGCACTCTATGAGTAAATGACGAAGCATTTTTGTAAGTCGCTCTAGATAAGAGTGTCTGCCAAATGGTGTAAATGTAAATGCACTGACCAGAATACATTCGGGGTGAGAAATTTCTCTGCTGCAGGAAAGCAGCAGACTTCATATGGACATTGGCTGTTCATTGAACAGGGTTGGAACACACAGCATGACAATGAATGCAAAATTTGCAACCATATGTCCACGTATTACTGTGACTATATATTATGCAGTAAAATGTTCAAATGAAAGAAATTAAGTACAGTTTAATAAGATTTCGGAGTGTGAATGTTTTCTGTTGGTTTGTTTTATGTGTTTTATATGAACAAATGGAAGTTAAATGGGAAGCACCAGCTACATATTAAATATTTTCACTCTTTTTGTCAGAGGTGTCATTATGATTCTTACATTGATCTGATTTGCTGGTTGTTGGGTGATGTATCACATGACAGTGTCACATGACCAGTACACAGGCGTGATTTAGTAGAGATGTGTTTCTTCTGCAGGACTGTGGGACTATAAATGAAAGCAGCTCTCTGATCAGCACTGTCATTACCCTGACATGCAGAGAGAGGTAATGGCAGAAATGAAGGAACTGATATAAATAAAAGAAAATACTGAATAAGAGATTGTACTAAAACTGCTATTAATTACAGCTGAGTAAGAGACCATGTTTAGTGCTCAGTTTACCAATGATACTGCCTTAATATAGCCCTAGCTTACATATTTTTGCAATATTATAAGTCTGCATAAATGGCTGTTTGAAATGACTTAACAAGGCATTTGTTTTCTGCTCTGTTTACTTGAATGATGGTTACATAACTACTTTATGTCATATTTCTTTGCAGAAAAAGGAAAAGCATGACATACAAAGACCTAACAGAAAATGGAAACACAGGAAACATTTCTCTTTGTTATGAACATCATCTTAACTCATGTCAGAAGCTTATCTATCCTCTCACTGTTAGAGCTGTGATATATTTTGTCACTGGAGCCATTGTACTTCTTACTTTATTTGGAAACCTTTTTGTGATTATAACCATCACTCATTTCAAGCAGCTCCATACACCAACGAACTACTTCACTCTTTCTCTGGCTGTAGCTGACTTGCTTTTTGGAGGAGTTTCAATGCCTCCTACGATGATGCGCACTGTAGAGACCTGCTGGTATTTTGGAACTGTATTCTGTAAAATATACAGCAGTCTTAACATTATGTTGTGCTGTGCATCACTGCTGAATCTTGTGTGCATCGCTGTTGATCGATACTATGCTGTGTGTCACCCCCTTCTGTATCACCTTAAGATAACCCCTCTTGTTGCTGTGTTTCTGATAGCTGCAAGTTGGAGTTTTGCTACTCTTCCAGCCCTTGTGATGATGTTTCCATATTTCAATACTAAAAGCAGTGAAGATTTTTACAAGGATAATGCAGTTTGCAAAGGACTCTGTGTGGTGCATCTAGCACCCATGACAAGCCTGACACTCTCCATTTTGTGTTTTTACCTCCCTGCTGCTGTCATGCTCAGTTTGTACTTAAAAATATTTACTGTTGCAAAGATGCAGTCACGTTCCATTCACAATGCCCTTTATGACAGTTCTGATAAAAAACATTCTGGAAAGAAAAACTCCAAGAAGAATCCAACCATCAGCAAATCAGAGATCAAAGCCACTAAAACATTATCGATAGTCATGGGAGTTTTTTTACTGTGTTATTCACCAGTTTATATCTATAGCATTGTGATTCCAATTTCTGGTAATTTTGGTCCACCACAGCTGTACGACGTGCTAAGTTGGATTGGCTATTCAAACTCAGCATGTAATCCTATTGTGTATGCATTATTTTATAGATGGTTTAGAAAGGCACTTAGAATGATTATATTTGGTAAAATATTTCATCAAAACTCTTCTAGAATAAAGTTGTCCTAAGAATATAATTTTGTTTACACTGTACATAACCCTTACATGCCATTTACTGTATACTTCTCATATTAACTAATTTGCATTATTCCTGTATTGAATCATTTGTACTGAATCAACTGAATTTGCATTTTAATAAATTTCTATTTAACTTGCAATATTTAATCCATTAAAATAAACTAAACATGTTTGCCATAGAAAAGCAGACCTGTTACTTGTTGTGCTGCATAGACTCACTGTAGATTCACACTTCACCATGCAAATGATTTGTCCAAGAAAGAAATGTAAGCAGGAACGCAGCTAACAAATTTAGACATTTCCAAAGCTACTACAGTAGAATTCCTGCTACTTCAAACAAAATTACTAGCCCCACTAAGGCCTGCAAGTCAATAGGTTCAACAGGATGTGTACTATGCTTACAATCAAATACATTTAAGATTTAGAAAACAAAAGTGGTGCAAGAAAAGTCTATTCTAGTAGTATAAAAAAGAGAACAGCAGCCTATGAAAACATGAACTTTATAATATTTTATTCCAGTACTATTTGTCGTTATCCATCATTAACTAGATAAATTGAAATCAAATGGAAACTTAGCTTGTTACTTTTACTGTATCTAGACATGACATGTATATGTAGCACAGACAAGATATAGCAATATGGTGAAATAATGTTTGAAACATCAGTTCATCGTGCCTGTACAGAGGTTACACAGAACATCAAAAGATATACAGGACATCTATAGTACAAAACACCCTGAATGGAAAAACCATGCAAAAGTACATTTAGATTATTTAGCAGACATCCCTGTCCAGAGCAACTTACTAGAGTGCTTTGTAGCCTGTAACTACATATCTTTACATGAACATATATAGGTCAGTGTCGAGAATTATATCAAGCTAAATCCCTGGCTAGAGTGGAGTAGCAGACAGTAAAAAGTAAATGTAAAAAACACATTCAGCATTTCAGCCATAATAATAAATAGAGTTGGTACTAATTGTAGCATCAGCGCAAAAGAAGACTTCATCTTTCAAACACACACTGTTCAATTAATTGAGCACAACTACAGAAAAAGACAGCCTAATGGTATAAAATGAGGGAAGGATGATTGAGGAAAACTTTGCATGATATATATTGGTAGATATTTCTAGCACTAACATACTACATTGAAAAAGGCACAATTCGAAAATTGAATGATTTAACCATCAAATTGGATGTAAATAAACCTGTGAAAATGCACTGCATTATGGGAGTCTTCACCATGCTCCTCTTCATTTCTCCAACTTGACGACAGGAGCAACCCCCTCTCTGTCAATCACACCGATGATTGAAACTGCCAGAGTGTAATTGTCAAAGCACAGGGGCACAAAACTAATACTGTGGTCTAGTCGAAGTCCATGTCTTGTTTTCCACCTTGGCCAGCTCAAGCACCATGATGTGCCTTCATCTGCCTACGGTGTCCTGACACTCAGTATACAATCTTTCCTAAGTGCTTTCTTATCTTGTAGGGGCCCTCTCACACCAATTGAAGTTTGGGGCAGTGTCCCTTTCTCTGGTCTTTGTATATCATAATTTGACTTCTTGTGAGTGTTGGCATGACCCTGATGACCCCTGGTCGTCTAGATCATGGTGTGGTGGTAGTATAGGAGTCCCTTAGCTGCAGTAAATCCAGTAAACTCCTGTGTGGAGAAGTGACATGCCAACCAGACCAAGGGTAAGTGGTGGTCCTAGTCACACTTGTGATTAGTGGTGACAGCTACCAGCAGTGAGCATCTGATTGATATGTTTCATGAAACTGACACTTGGGGGGTGGAGCAGCATAAACTGAATCGGGCTACTTCATAGCCAGGTGGATGTAGCAGTTTCTGCTGTCTGTGGTGGAGAAGCGGCCCAAGATGTCCATGACCGTCACCTTGGTCATCTTAGTCTACTTAGATCTCCACATCAGTGCAGCAGCATCTTAGACCAGTCAAGTTATTGCCATGTTTGGAGCTGTCCTCACACCCAAGAGAGTGCTTCTTCTGGGGACAATGGAGCTCCTTACAATGACATTGGGCTTAAAGGCATCAGGAAAAGCACTCCTCTCAGCTGGCTCTGATCCCTCATTCAGCCATGTATAGAACCAGGATTCTTCATTGGTACACCAGCAATGAGGCAGGGCATCAAAATTACTTTGCAGACGTTCAGCATGGGACTGAACATGGAGAGCAAAGAAAAGACACAAAGAGAACTCTCAGACTCCTGGAATGCACTTCCCTTTGCTTTGAGCATGTATAGTGGAGCAGCTATGTCAGTTATCCTGTGCACAATGCACTAGTAGATGCAAGACAGGACCAGAAGCTCTGTAACCAACTGGGCCTCCACGGCATGGACCCCAGTTACCACTCCAGCTCTGCTCATGATGTTATACAGGAAGCTCACACACCACTGAAAACAGGTTGCACTTTTTCAGATGCAACCAGTTTGATGACTGAAAAATCTGGAACCCTCCAGACTGGTGAGCACAATGTCAAAGCAAGACATGTGGACCAGTACATCAGCCAGGTCCACCAACAAGGATGCACTCCATCAAACACTCAAATGATGCCGGTACATCAAACCGCGTGTAAGCCATCATTTGAACTGAAAGAGTCCGGCGTCTAACGTGAACAATTAGACATCTGGGATACTGCTACATGATAATACCTTTTCTGCATATCCAGCATGCTGAGCCATGCTGAGCAAATAATCCAGGACATCTTCTATGCATGGGGATCGGGTTTTGTGACCACTGGTTCTGTCCAGGGGCAATGACATTTGCTGCTATTAGTTACTTGGGGCAAGAAGAGGTATCTTACTAGCATTCAAGTTCAAGTTTGGTTTATTTGTCATGTACATAGTCATACATAACTTGCAGTGAAATGGTTTTGTGAGTGCCAGGTCCAAACTGAGGAAAGAAACAGGGGTGCATGAGAAAATATATATATACAAAAATACAAAAAATATATAACAATGTATGTACAGTATATGTATAATATGTATATATACACAATGTACAATGTATTTATGTGTAACGTGTGTCAGCCCGAGTGCTGAAAGGCGCGAGGCAGGACATACAGACTTCCTCGACAGGGACGAACATTTAATAACAAACGAAAGCGGCACTCACGTATTACAAACGATAAACATGAACAAGAAACGATTGACGTTAAACAAATACAATACACAAGGATACATCTAACATGAACACGTTACATTTAGACTTTACATCTACAATGACCAACGACGCCGCACACCCTGACGTGAGTTTAAATACACACAGACAAAACGAGGTGCAGGTGTGTGCAGGCGTGGCCACAAACGAAAGTCCTCCTACTGCATGTGGCTGGCCAAACCATGTGACTCGCGGGAGGCGAGCATCCCGTGACAATATGGATATATGTGTATGTACATAATGTACAATTCCAGTTTACAAATTTACAGATTTACAGTCACATGGTGGCGGTGGTCCACACAGTTAATCAGTTGCCTGATTCGGGCCGAATGGCCTGTGGGAAGAAGCTCCGCTTCAGTCTTTCTGTATTGGTCTGCAGGGAGCAAAAGTGCTTCCCTGACCTCAACAGAGAGAAGAGCCTGTTGTTGGGATGGGTGGGGTTCTTCACAATCCTCCTGGCCTTGGTCTGGCACTGCTTCTAATAGATGGTCTGCAGGTCAGGAAGTTCCGTATGAGTGATGCGCTCTGCTGAACGCATCACCCACTGGAGTGCTTGTCTGTCCTGCTTGGTGCTGTTCCCAAACCAGACTGTGATGTTCCCCGTGAGGATGCTCTCGATAGTGCAGGTGTAGAAGTTCCGCAGTACTTTGGAGGGCAGTCTGAAGTCTCTTAGGCATCTGAGGTGGTAAAGACGCTGACGAGCCTTCTATGCCAAGGAGTTGGTGTGGTGGGAACAGGACAGGTCCTGCGAGATGTGAACTACAAGGTACCTTAAACTGTCTACTCTCTGCACCGTGGTTCTATTGATCCTTACAGGTTGGTTGTGCCGCTCCTGCTTCTTGCTGTAGTCCACAATCAGCTCCATTGTCTTGCTGACATTTAGGAGGAGATTTCCCTGGCAACAGTTTTCCAGGTGTTTAATCTCCTCCAGGTAGTGCCTTTCATCGTTGTCCGAAATCAGGCCCATGACGACGGTATCATCAGCGAACTTGACAATGATGGTACAGCTGGAAGTGGCCACGCAGTCGAAGGTGTACAGTGAGTCGAACAGGGGGCTTAGGACACAAACCTGAAGAGGTCCAGTGCTGAGGGTGAGGGTGGATGAGACACAGTTGCCCACCTGTACTGATTGTGGTCTGTCTGTTAGGAAGTTGTAGATCCAGTCGCAAAGGGATGTATGCAGTCCTAGATCCTCCAACTTAGTAGTGAGTAGGGAGGGAATGATAGTGTTAAATGCTGAACTGTAGTCGGCAAACAGCATTTTAACATAATTACCCCTCCCTTTCTCCAGGTAATGTTTTCTGTTGGTTTGTTTTATGTATATTATATGAACAAATGGAAGTTAAATGTGAAGCACCAGCTACATATTAATTATTTTTTTACTCTTTTTGTCAGAGGTGTGATTATGATTCTTATATTGATCTGATTCACTGTTTGTTGGGTGTTGTATCTTGTGACAGTGTCACATGACCAGTACGCAGGCGTGATTTAGTAGAGAGGTGTTTCTTCTGC
This sequence comes from Electrophorus electricus, assembly GCF_041902795.1. NCBI lineage: Eukaryota > Metazoa > Chordata > Actinopteri > Gymnotiformes > Gymnotidae > Electrophorus > Electrophorus electricus. The sequence continues at coordinate 2,030,305 of NC_137498.1, forward strand.
AGGACTGTGGGACTATAAATGAAAGCAGCTCTCTGATCAGCACTGTCATTACCCTGACATGCAGAGAGAGGTAATGGCAGAAATGAAAGGACAGATATAAAGAAAAAAAATACTGAATAAGAGATTGTACTAAAACTGCTATTAATTACAGCTGAGTAAGAGACCATGTTTAGTGCTCAGTTTACCAATGATACTGCCTTAATATAGCCCTAGCTTACATATATATGCAATATCATGAGACTGTATAAATGACTGTTTGAAATAACTTAAAAAGACATTAGTGTTCTGCACTTGTTTAAATGAATGATTGTTTCATAACTACTTTGTCATATTTCTTGGCAGATAAAGGACAAACATGGCATACAAAGACCTAAGAGAAAATGGAAGCACAGGAAACATTTATCTTTGTTATGAACATCATCCTAACTCATGTCAGAAGCTTATCTATCCTCTCACTGTTAGAATTGTGATTTATTTTGTCACTGGAGTCATTGTACTTCTTACTTTATTTGGAAATCTTTTGGTGATCATAAGCATAACTCATTTCAAGCAGCTCCACACCCCAACTAACTACTTCACTCTTTCTCTGGCTGTAACTGACCTGCTTTTGGGTGGAGTTGCGATGCCTCCTAGCATGATACGTTTTGTGGAGACCTGCTGGTATTTTGGCACCTTATTCTGTAAAATACACAGCAGCTTTGACATTATATTGTGCTCTGCCTCTCTGCTGAATCTTATGTGCATTGCTGTTGATCGATACTATGCTGTGTGCCACCCCCTTATGTATCACATTAAGATAACCCCTCTTGCTGCTGTGTTTCTGATAGCTGCAAGTTGGAGCTTTGCTACTCTTCCAGCCCTTGTGATGATGTTTCCATATTTCAATGCTAAAAGCAGTGAAGATTTTTACAAGGATAATGCAGTTTGCAAAGGACTCTGTGTGGTGCATCTAGCACCCATGACAAGCCTAACACTCTCCATTTTGTGTTTTTACCTCCCTGCTGCTGCAATGCTCAGTTTGTACTTAAAAATATTTACTGTTGCAAAGATGCAGTCACGTTCCATTCACAATGCCCTTTATGACAGTTCTGATAAGAAAAACTCCAAGAAGAATCCAACCATCAGCAAATCAGAGATCAAAGCCACTAAAACATTATCGATAGTCATGGGAGTTTTTTTACTGTTTTATTCACCACTGTTAATGTATAGCATTATGATTCCAATTTCTGGTAATTTTGGTCCAGCACAGCTGTATGACGTGTTGAGTTGGATTGGCTATTCAAACTCAGCATGTAATCCTATTGTTTATGCATTATTTTATAGATGGTTTAGAAAGGCTCTCAAGATTATTGTATTTGGTAAAATATTTCAGCAAAACTCTTGTAGAATAAAGATGTCCTCAGAATAGAATATGTACATAATCCTTACATGCCATTTACTGTATACTTCTCATATTAACTAATTTGCATTATTCCTGTAATTCATCATTTGGAGTGAATCAACTGAATTTGCATTTTAATTAATTTCCATTTATCTTGCAACATTTAATCCAGTAAACTAAATTAAAAGGTTTGCCACAAAACAGCAGACCTGTTACTTGTTGTAGTGCATAGATTCACTGTAGATTCACTCAACACCATACAGAAATTTGTTTGACCAAGAAAGAAATGCAAGCAGTAGTTACCAAATCTAGACATTTCCAAAGCTACTACAGTAGAATTCCTGCTTCTTCAAATAAACTATACTAACCCTGCTATGGCCTGCATGTCTATAGGTTCAACAGGATGTGTACTGTACTTACAAACAAATAAAGTCTGTTCTAATAGTACAAAAAAAGACAACAGCAACCTATTTTCTTTTTCTCTAGAATATATATATATATATATATATATATATATATATATATATATATATATATATATATATATATATATATATATATATGTAGCACAGACAAGATAAAACAATATGTGAAATAATGTTTAAATTACACAGAACAGCAAAAAATATATAGGACATCTGTAGTACAAAACATGCAATAGTACATTTAGAGCATTTGGCAGACATCCCTGTCCAGAGTGACTTCCTGGAGTGCTTTGTAGTCTGTAACAACTACATATCTTTACATGAACATATATAGGTCAGTGTCAAGAATTACATCAAGCTAAAGCCCTGGCTTGAGTGGAGTATCAGACAGTAAAAAGTAAATGTAAAAAACACATTCAGCATTTCAGCTATAATAATAAATAGAGTTGGTACTAATTGTAGCATCAGCGCAAAAGAAGACTCCATTTTTCAAACACACACTGTTCAATTAATTGAGCACAGCTACAGAAAATGAGGGAACCGTGACTGAGGGAATCACTGCTCGGTAGATATTGGTAGATATTGGTAGATATTGGTAGATATTTCCAGCACTAACATACTACAGAGAAAATGGCACATTTCACACACGTACACACACATTATGTAATGTTGAGCGGTAAGGAGGCGGACGCAAGTGCGGAGAAGAGCGAGATTTATTAGGGGCAAATCCAAAGTCAAAGTCGTCAGAGTAGTCCAGGGGTATTGAGCCAATATGGAGATTACGGGGATAAATTATGAACCAAAAACACGCAAAGGCAAACAAGGGAAGCAGGCTATAACATAGGCTAGGAAACATGAAGGCTAGGAAACATGAAGGCTCGGATAAACAGTCAGATTAGGCTACCCGGAGTAGAAAGAAACAGGCATACAGATATGGGCTTTCACAAATATCCAAACATTCAATAAACTAAACAATGAACAGCCCGGACAAAGGTAACAAGACAGGTTTTAAATACATGAACATAACAAGGCTAGAAATGAGGGACAGGTGTGGAAAATCAGTCGTATAACTAGTAAGTAACTAGTAAAAAACGAGTAAGGGTTATGTATACTAAACATCTAGTAAGGGTTATATATAGTAAACATCTTGTAAGGGTTATGTATAGAATTAAAAATTTATTCTGAGGACAAATTTATTCTGCAAGAGTTTTCCTGAAATATTTTACCATATATAATCATTCTGAGTGCTTTTCTAAACCATCTATCAAATAATGCATAAACAAGAGGATTACATGCTGAGTTTGAATAGCCAATCCAACTCTGCACATCATACAGCTGTGGTGGACCAAAATTACCAGAAATTGAAATCATAATGCTGTAGATAAAAATTGGTGCATAAAACAGTAAAAAAAAAAAAAAAAAAAAAAAAACTCCCATGACTATGGATAATGTTTTAGTGGCTTTGATCTCTGATTTGCTGATGGTTGGATTCTTGGAGTTTTTCCATGTAGAATGTTTCTTATCAGAACTGTCATAAAGGGCATTGTGAATGGAACGTGACTGCATCTTTGCAACAGTAAATATTTTTAAGTACAAACTGAGCATTGCAGCAGCAGGGAGGTAAAAACACAAAATGGAGTGTGTCAGAATTGTCATGGGTGTTACGTATCCATTTTATTGTTGTTTACATCTTTAGGTTTGATGATAAATATGTCAGTGTGAACATTGAGTGCACCAAGACTAAATGCAATATTGTATTATTTTTTTGCTTTGGTCTGGACCAAAGTGTAATGTTGAGTGATACGAAGGCAGATGCAGGGACAAAATTCCACCTTGGCATGTGTCAGGTGAACAGAGACAGAGTCGATTACAGTAAAAATATACAATTTAACAGGGGCTGTCCAAAGAGTAGTCAAATACTTGCAAGAGTCGATACAATTAGAGGCATAGAGCAAACAGATCCAAAGGATATAGACAAGAAAAGATCCAAAAACAGGCAGGTAATCCAGTGAGCCAAAACAGCAATCGAGATGACAAACTATGGCTCAGAAACTTAAGGCAGCAAAAGAGACTTGGCAACAACAGATAGAGATAAGAGGGTCTATATAATGAACACAATAAGAAGAATGAGACACAGGTGTGGTTAAAACTCAGGTGACTGGAAACGTACAGGAGGTTTATGGGATGTGTAGTGCACAGTAGACTGAGCTGGTACTGAGGGTGTGGCAGTACCCCCCTGCCCGATAGTCCGAGTCGACTGGCTTAGTCAGACTGCCGAGATGATGACCTCTGGGATAAGGAGCAGGGTTTTTGGGATGCACACGGTGCAAGTCCAACAGCATCGACAAATCCAGTACATCTTTCTTAGGCACCCAACACCTCTCCTCCTGTCCTTAATGTCACAATTAGTCCCTCCCAGCTTCCGTGTTTTCCCTGTCGTGTGTATTTTAGTTCCATGCCTTAGTTTCATTTTCTCCGCCTCTCGTTTGATTGCTTACACCTGTCCCTCGCTTCTACCTTAAGTTCATGTATTTAAACCCTGTTGTGTGCCCTTGGTCTTGGCTGTTCATTGTGGTTGTTTCGTTGATTCCGTGCGTTTGTGTTTGGTGAATGTTTTTGAAAGCCTGTGTATGCATGTATGTGAGTTTTGTACTCCTAGCCTGTCTGTTACTCCTAGCCTGCATGTTACTCCTAGCCTTCATGTTTGTTAGTCTCAGAGTTCTTCATTGTATCTTCGTTATAGCCTGTTTTCCCTGTTTGCGTTCGTGCATTTTTTTGATCATGTATCCCCGTAATCTCTGTATTGGCTCTATGACCCTCGACTGCTACAACGACTCTGATTTTGGATTTGCCCGTAATAGATCTCGCTCTTCTCCACATATGTGTCCGCCTCCTTACCACTCACCGTTACACTTAACCCTCCCAATCTATGAAATGCTGAAACTCTTTGCCTCGAATCCCAAATCTCCTTCACCATATAAGATGGTGAGCTAGCAATATCCAGGGGTGGCGGAGCCTCCTCAGAGATCGGAGTGGCTAAAGGACCTATAACATATGGCTTTAACAGAAAAACGTGAAAGGACAGGGAAATGCAGCAAGACGTTGGCAGTTGCAGACTGTATGCTACATCATTTATGTTCTTCTTTATTAGTAAGGGGCCCATATACCATGGCTTTAGCTTACTGCACACCTTAATGTGCACATCTTGGGTAGATCACCATGTCCTTTCACCAGGAGAGTAATGCGGTGCTGGAGCCCTCCTATGATCAGCATGGCATTGGTATTGTTGATGGCAATCTGGAGTTTCTGATGGGTGTGCTCCTGCACCTGTTCGCTCTTCTGCATCCATTCATCCACAGCAACATATGCTGAAGTATCTGGATCCCATGGCACAAATGGTGGCTGTTAACCTGGAATTCACTGAAAATGCACTAAGTTTTGAGCCATTTTGCCCAAATGATGTATTTAAACCATTCTTGTTGCTGGTCGCGACGATATAATATATAAGAAATTTCCTAGTTCTTGATTAACCCTCTCCACCTGTGTTTCTCTGAGGATGATATCCAGAAGTGAGGCTAACATTGATTCCCAGGCTCTCAAGGAAATACGTTTGCATGGCAAACTTGCAAACTCATGACTCCTGGTGGTCTGACACAGAGTGGGGAGGTAGTGGTGGACTCTCTCGGCTGCAGTAATTCAGCGGAGTGACATGCCAGCCAGACCAGGGGTAAGTGGTGGTCCCAGTCACGCTTGTGTTGAGTGGTGACAACTGACATGAGCATCTGACCCAAACCCTGCACATGACTGCCACTCTGGGGGTGGAGCAGCATAGCCCGAGTCTTCGGGTTGCCCAGCCAATTGCAGAGCTCAACCATGGCCGCCAAATCGAACCTGCAACCCTGATTTCCTCGGGTAGCCCATACTGGCAGAAAATCTCCATCAGGCATTCTGCTGTTGTGGTTGTGATCTGCATGCGCCTCTGGCCACTTCATAGCCAAGAGGATGTAGCTCCTGCTGCCGGTGGTGAGGAAGAGGCCCAAGACGTCCATGGTGTCCCTCTCCATGGGTGCACTAGAACAGAGGGCCTGAAATGGTGTGTGCGACTGCTGTGACATTCCCTCTTCACCTTGGTTGCAGCACCAAGCAGCCCAGATACCGCACGCAGTACAGGCTTCCTCAGGCTGCATAGCAGCAGTAACTGCCATGCACTAGTCTGTCCTGCAGCCAAAGCTACTGCTTGAACTGCCAGAGTCCAGTTTGTGATGTGAACACTTGTCTTTGGCATCTGAAAAAAAAAGTGCTACTTACGACATTCTCTGCATATCCATTGAGGTGGCTCAAGCTGAACCAATGATCTAGGGTGCCATCAATGTATGACAGTGGATTTCAGTTGGGCTTTGTGACACCATTGTGTCATTGTTCTCCTGTACTGGTGTTGCAGTTCCCTTGGCAACCTCGCATGTGTTCCATTGTCTAGGTTTCGTTCCCTAGTTGCGCCTATTTTTTTAAGTTTTCCCAGCCCTAGATTTGTTACACCTGTGTCAGCTTTGTTACCCCTCACTTGTGTTATCTTCCCCAAGTGTTTCCTGTTGGCTTTAACTATATATATCGTCATTACCATTTACATTTACTGCATTTATATAGTCTTTGTTTTTATGCTACCATTGTTATTGTCACCATCCTTTCTCTGTTCACTACTGTTGTCAAAGTTGCTGTTGTTATCTGAACATTAGGTTACCTTGCACTTTGTTTTCTTGCCATGCCTTTTGGTTTTTGGCTATGTTCTTAGATTTATCTTTCGTACTCTTTTTTTGTTTGTTTGTTTTTGGTTTGCCTATTGTCTATTACTTATGTTTGCTTTACTTTATGTTAGTTTATGTTGTTCTGTAGCTTCTGTTTTAGGTAAGGGGGCTGGTGGCTCTGAATCAATGCAACATCAATGGTGTTAATGCTATGTTGGCTTGTGAACAGTCCTTCTCTATGACCATGAAGATGTCACTGTAATGATGCAGGGAGCTCCCATAGTCACTGTTTCTGTTTCTCCACTAAGCCTGACCTGCCACTGCTCACGCACCACCTCCAGTGTCTCACCCAGGTCCTTTATTTGCCACAACTGCTTTTTGTTTTCTCACTGGTGCTAACGAGGGTGCTGCTTGTATACACTGCCCATGGACCTTGGGGATCTGTCAACCAGCATTAGTACTGCATGTTCAGTTCCTACAGCACTGGTGGCTTCACACGTGCAAAAAACTGTTATGCTTCCAAACCATCAATGCCTCCTGTCCCTGGAGTTCCACCAACTGACTCTTCCAGAGGGAACCCCGACTCTCTGCCTGTACTCAACTCTCTGTCTCTACACCGCTGCTGTGGACAGCTACATTAGTCTCTTCTTTAAACGTAGTATTTCCTTCTCAAGGTCAATGCTTGGCCAAAACAAGCTGAGTATGGGCATGTTTTTTCTAGGAACTGGGCACTTTGCTGAAACCCCCCAGAACAATCGGGAGCTGCTTACTCCCTCTCAAGTTGACTTGGCTGCCAGTGAGATGCCACTGTGCTGTGTTTTAACTAAAAACGTGCAGGCTAGCAAACAATAAGTTCAGTTCTTGCCAGTCTTAATGACAAGTTGGCAGTCTAAGTTCTGCTGTTTCTAACTGTATGAAAATACTTATTTAGTAGAAATCATACTTACATTAACAGTAAAATCCACAATAGATCAATTCCTCATGACAGTTATGTATATTGTGGCATTTCAGTGTCAAAAATGTCTGACTCCCATAATGTTTTGTGAGCAAGCTTTAGCATTTAGCTTGCAAGCTTTTTTAAAATTTTATTTTAGTGTTCAAATATTTCTAAGAAAAAGAGCAACAATATGTATTTAAACTGTCATCTGTTCTAAACTGTAAGGTTTTAAATAAAGTTATCACCTTTTATTTAAAGATATCTTTGCTCTTCAGTGTCAGTGTAATAATCACATATACTGTGAGTATAGTGTACATTTTGGAAGTATGACAGACCACAAATTATGACTGAAACTAAGGCATGACAACTAATTCGTATTAAAAGTACATTTTAAACCATAGTGCGCAAACACTACAACTTTTCTGGAGCTGAAGCTAAATAACAACGCATATATGAGTGCAGGGCCACTTTTTCTGCTGCAGACTACGACTACATGAAGTAGACAGAGAGCCAGGGTTTTCTTGTTTGCCATTTTGGCTTCATAGCCCACCTTTGTCACCCTCTGGGAAGAGTAACTAGACATCCTGAACAGATCTTGTGTGACGTAGCTTTGCTACTGGCTATGCTGGACTATAAATTAAGGCTTTTCTCCCTGTAGTCTGTCTCAGCTACATGAGGCAGGAAGAGGTATGTTTCTAGGGTGATGCACATGCCAATTCGCCATGACTAGAGCAAGATCTTTTTTGTAAGGACTCTGTGAAAGAAATGCTTAAAATCGTGATTTATGTAAAATTATTTTAAGGGTAATAGAACAAAACAAAATGCATCACATGGAATGTAATGCAATGTAAAAAAAAATTTTTTAGCATTTTTCTATGCAAGTTAATCTGGTAATGTTCATTGGACTAATGTGATTTTGTCATGAACTGTCTTATGTTTGAACAAATTTCTTTTTGTAAGTCTGTCAAAGGCACCATTTAACCTTCTATTCACTTGTCTCAGAATAGGAGATCACTGTGCTGTAGATGGATCAAGTAAACATCATCACTGGCCAAAATGGAATATTGGAGAAGCCTCAGCTCTGTTTCGATTCTCTTAACAGCTCTTGTGTGAAGCTGACCTATCCTCTGGAAGTCCGGGTTTTGCTCTACATACTCTTCAGTGTTTCATCCTTTCTTACAGTGGTGGGGAATCTTCTGGTGATCATAACTGTCATTCATTTCAAGCAGCTCCACACTCCAACTAACTACCTCATTCTGTCTCTGGCTGTGTCTGATCTGCTTGTAGGAGGACTTGTGATGCCTCCCAGTATGTTACGTTCCGTGGAAACTTGCTGGTATTTGGGAAACTTGTTCTGTAAAATACACAGCAGTCTTGATGTCACAATGTGCACTGCCTCAATTTTAAATCTGTGTATAATTTCTCTAGATCGATATTATGCAGTCTGTCACCCCCTTCTGTACCACAGTAAAATGACTACTAATACAACCTTGTTTATGATCTTTGCTTGTTGGAGTATTTCTGCTGTAGTAGGATTTGGGATGATATTTCTACAGCTGAACATAATAGGTAATGAAGATTTTTACATCAATAACTTTGCCTGCATGGGTGCCTGTATGGTGTTTCAGACTAAAGTGGGTGGTGTCGTGTTTTCAATGTTTTGTTTTTACATCCCTGCCCTGATCATGCTCGGTGTGTATGTGAGAATCCTACATGCTGCATGGCGACAAGCACGTGCGATCCAGGGCACTGCTGCATGGATGAAAAATGCTGAGAAGGCCACCGTGGTCAAGTCTGAGAGGAAGGCTACCAAAACACTGGCCACCATCATGGGGGTCTTTCTCACATTCTGGGTGCCGTTCTTCCTTTGTAACTGTATAGACCCTTTCACTGGGTACTCAGTACCACCAGTGTTGTTTGATTTGCTCCTCTGGGTCGGGTACTTCAACTCCACATGTAATCCTTTAATATATGCATTGTTCTACAGCTGGTTCAGACATGCTTTCAGAGTCATTCTCTCTGGTAGGATATTTCAGAGCAATTCTTCACGCACCAAATTGCTTTAAAACATCCCCCAGTGAGACTGGCAGATTAACAACAATACTAAATCATAGCTGCATGTAGGTTTTCTCAAAAATGTCAGAGCTAGCTCTGGGGTGACTACCATTTCTAATTTACATATATTGGATCTATACAAATACATTAGGTATTGACCACATTAAGAAATGAAGAAAAAATAGTTTTAAAAAATAGCTTGAATATTTTTAAATATATTTTAAAAAACATAATTGCTGTAACTGTTATGTTAATAAATCAATTCAACTGATATTGAAGTGTTTCAGTACTGTTTCCTTTATGTGTGCCACTGGTGTCACAATGCAAAGCTCAACATATTTAATTGCACTTAGAAATGTGGAATCATTACAGTGTTTCAGTTACACTCTGCCTGCTTCTGCACCGTCCCTTATCCAGCTAGGGATTGTACAGACCCAGCAGGGGGGTAGTTTGGGGTATTCAGTTATCATGTACATTTCTCCCATGTACCCTCAGGAGGATTCAACCATGTTTCTGCAGGGAGGTGACTCAGGGGGTTGGTTAAAGCCCTTGTTATTTCTGCTAGTCACATAGCCCCCCACCCCCACATGCCCTTACCTACTCACGTTCTCCCAGATCACTCCACTGCTGGTTCTCCTTTGGAGCTGGTCTTCTCTGTACTGCTGGCCAGGTGATGGAATGATCTTGCCTTGGCTTTCAGAACAGTTCAGTCAATTGCTGTTTTCAAAAACAGACCAGAGTTAGAAGGCCCATCTCTTCTAGGTGAACTTTAATGAACACTGATGCAGTAATTATTATGCTTTAATGTTCTCTGCATCTTTATTGGCTCTGGCATTGAAGTAGAGGGACCTATTCAACCCCCTTTACTTAAGTTAAAACTGGGGTTTTAATGAAATGTCTGTAGGCAACACCCTTTTTATCCTGTCTAAATGGCCTTGTTCAGAACAGCCAGTTTAAGGGCCTGTTCCTTTAAATGATAAGGGTCATTCCACCCCCTCTCTTCTGTGGGAAAGAGCGCTGACATCTGACCTCTGACCTACACATTGCAAAGCATGCCAAATTAGAGATGGTCATAAAGCACATTTTCTCATAGCATAGCATGCTAACATTACTAAACCCTCATTACCTGAGTGGGACACAACTGTATCTTTTACTGCAGCATTATTCATGTGCTGACCATCTTCAAACTAATCTTCAAGTAAAAAAAAAAAAGATATCTTTAACATTACTGTAGATCCTGCATCCAGTAGTATCAATAAAATGATGGAAAATCACATCTGGTATTACCTCAGCAGTTAGCGTTAGGTGGTGAGAAACGGCCAAAGAAATACATAGCTAAGTGTAACCAGTCTGCTTATCTATCCTCCACTGTGTAATTTATGAGTCGGGACACTGCACTTCAGTTTCAGCTCTGTTGTATTTCTGTGTGTGTGTGTGTGTGTGTGTGTGTGTGTGTGTGTGTGTGTGTGTGTGTGTGTGTGTGTGTGTGTGTCTGTCTCTCTCTCTCTCTCTCTCTCTCTCTCTCTCTCTCTCTCTCTCAAATAACTGGATTCAGAAAGTTAAAACAAAAGTAAATTAAATGTTCCTCAAATTCCTTTATCAGCTAACTTAACCACAGACTGCATTCTTGCAATATTCATATTTAAATAATATCATATTTATGAATCTCTCTCTCTCTCTCTCTCTCTCTCTCTCTCTCTCTCACACACACACACACACACACACACACACATTCCATATAAATATTCCATATAAATATTCCACTAGTATATCATACATGATTATATTTAGAAACTCCACCGGCCGTCTCTCTTTTTCCTTCAAGCTCAGGTCCTCTACCAGAGGTCTGGGAGCTTAAGGGTCCTGAGTAGTATCTTAGCTGTTCAAAGGACTGCACTCTTCTGGACGGAGATCTTGGATATTGTTTCTGGCATCTGCTAGAATCATTCTCTCAGTTTGGGGGTCACAGCCCATAGCGCTCTGACTACCACTGGGGTCACTGTTGTCTTCACCTTCCACATTTCGTGTTCCTTGTACCTGATGTTGCTCTCACATTGTATTGCCACATCTATCATTACAGCCCTCCTCTGCTGTTTATCCATCACTATTATGTCTGGTTGGTTAGCCATTAACATCTTGTCAGTTTGTATCTAGAAGTGCCACAGAACCTTAGCATGGTCATTTTCCACCACCTTTGGGGGTGTATCCCACTTTGACCTTAAAACTTCCAGCCAGTATTCAGGACAGATATTTCTGTACACTATGCCAACCACTTGGTTATGTAGTTCCATGTTCGCTCTGCCTGCCAGCATCTTGTACCCCACTGTTATGTGCTGGATTGTCTCAGGGGCATCTTTGTACAGTCTGCATCTGGGCTTCTGTCTGGTCTGGTACCTCCCAGCCTCTACTGAGCTTGTGTTCAGAGATTGTTCTTGTGCTGCCATGAATAGTGCATCTGTGCTGTCTTTCAGTCCAGCCTTTTACAGCCATTGGTAGGGTTTCTCCATATAAGCCATTTCAACTATCTGCTGGTGGCACATACCAGGCAGGGGTTTTTCTTCCAATGATGGTCCTTTTCCCTCCTCATTCTCATCCTCTTTTGGTTTCTGTTGTCTGAGGTACTCACTAAGCACTAAGCACTTCATCAGTCAGGGTTGTCATCCTGGTGTACTCCTGGATCTTGTTTGTTTCATCCTGGGTAGTGGCTCTGACACTGTCTAGGAGGCCCCCCTCCTCCCGCTTAGTGTACAGTCTCAGAGTGCTGGATTTGGGATAAAACCCTCTGTGCATTATGAGGAGTTTCCTTGTCTTAATGTCGGTGGCTTTTGTTTTCCCCTGAGGCCAGCTTATTATGCCAGCGGGGTGTCTGATGACTGGCAGAGCACAAGTGCTTTCCTTGTGGCTTGTTCATGATTACCATTTGCCTGTGGGATTCCAAGGTGCTGGTAGCTGCTCTTAACATCTGTCATGTTACCTTCTTTGTTATGTTAGGTCAGCTCACTTTATCATAGGAAAATCCCCAGCTGTAAATAAACTCTTACCATGTTCATTTAGGTCCAGCTGCACCCATGTAATAACTACAGGTGTAAATTGAGCACTAAGGGTTTTGTTGTGTTTATTTACATGATGGGAGTCAATAAGATCATCAGTCCTTTTATTCATTTTAATTTACTCTTAATCATTGAAATGCATACAATGCCAAAAATGTGATTTCATTCCTGCATGTAAAATTAAGCACTACACATATAAATAATTAGTGCTTGCTGGGGTAATATGCTAGATACAACAAGCTATATGTTGCAATGCACTTTCTTAGGCCATTGGTCCTAGGGTCAGCCCATGAGGATCTAGCGTTGGTCAATGAGGATTTAGGGTCAGTCAATGAGGAGCTAGGGATTGGTCAGTGAGGATCTAGGGTCAGCCCTTGAGAGTCAGTGACTATATTCCAATGCATGGTCTGTTTTGACCACAGAGCAATTATTATGTTTGTGTAGGACAGGTAATAGCTGTGTGGATAATTAAATCTAAAATGCACTAGTTATTTTAACATTTACAACTATATTTCTAAATCTAAAGCACATGAAACAATGCTTTTGATAAAAAAAAAAAAAAAAATTAAAAACCTTCTAGGAAGCCCTGCTGTGTAAACACAAATAGAGAATTTATAAGAGAGAGGGAGAGGAAGAGAGAGAGAGAGAATGAATGAATGAAGGAAAGAGAAGAGAAGGGGGAGAGAGAGAGGGAGAAAAGTAAAAGTTGATGTAGCTTACAGAGTGCACTAACCATGCTAGGCACCTAGCCAACTAAATATAAGTTCTGATATAAGGAAAGTGCATAACAGCTGTTTATAGTGTTAACACAATGTAAGGCTGTGATGCTCCCCGGAGAGACAGGCATATTACATCGTTCAGCTGTAACATTATGCAGAGTGTTATAGCTCATAATGCTGCGTGCATGTGGTCTATGGGGAATTGCCTTTCAAACAAATTCAGTGACTCACCTGATTGAATAGCTTCTGTTTGTGAGCACTGTAAACATTACTGTACTATGTTTATATATACTATATAGTTTTAGATAAATAATATGAGGAATACATTGCTTTTCAACACATATCTTGACTATTATTCAATATGAATATGAATATGTCTTATATTACATTTTCATATTTGAGACCAGACCTTTACACACTGAAATTAGAGTAAATAGAGTGTGTTTGGGAACGCAAGCACAGGAAAAATTTAAAAAACATAGGAATTTAAGTGCTTGCATATCCAAGAAACTGAAGTTCTTCATTAGTACGTTGGGATTAAAACTTCTTTAACAGTTTGGTTACCAGGATCTTAGCAGTTTCTCTAAACCAGCTGTAAAACAATGCATATATTAAAGGGTTAAACATCGAGTTTAAGTAAGCAACCCACATCAGCACTTCATACAAAAGTGATGGTATTGAATGATATATGATAGGGTCTACAATATTACACATGAAAAATGGGGTCCAGCAAAAAATGAAATTTCCAATGACTAGAGCCAGGGTCTTGGTAGCTTTGAGGTCTTTAGTAGCCATCGGTACACAAGATTTGGAATTATTGGTGTAACTGTGAATAACCTTAGAATGTTTCTGTGCTATGAAAAAAATCTTACTATAGAGGCTTACTATTATTGACACAGGTATGAAGAAGAACATGATGGAGTATTCTATACCAATTTCTTTTGTATGGAGAGCGAAACATCCCCCCACGCAACCCTTGTGAAAACTGTCTTTGTTTTTAATTTGTGGATTCGACAATGTGATAGCGAATGCAAAAACTGCAGCCAGCCCCCAGCTGGACGTGACCATGGTAATGCAGAGCCTGTGGGTCGCTCGGCTCTGATAGTGCAGGGGCCAGCACACGGCCAGGTAGCGATCAACGGATATAAACGTCAGGTGCCACACTGTGGTGTTGCACAGGATGATGTCGGCGACAGAGTGGAAGTTGCAGAAAGCTTTGCCGAAATACCAGCATGTCTCCAGGGACCGCACCATGCTGGGCGGCAACACCAGGACTCCCAGGAGCAGGCCGGCCACAGACAGCGAGAGGATGAGGTTGTGCGTGGCCGTCTGCAGGTTCTGGGAGCAGACGATGATGCAGATGACCAGCAGGTTACCGCTGATGATCAGCGTGATGACCAGAGTGAATAGGAGGTAGAGAGGCGCACGAAAGGCCAAGGAGTAGACGACGCGAGGACACGATTCGTTCAGAGACTGGAAACACAACACCAGAGCCTCAGCCACTCCTGGAGGACTCGAGTTCATTATGACAGCACGCCTGATTACAGAACGACAGAAACATATCACCACCACCTCTGCAGAGAGACAGAAACATACCACCACGTTTACACAGGAAAATGACCAGGGTTAATTGTAGCAAGAACATTACAAAAGTTGACTGAGCATTTGTAATGACACCTTTGTAATGACACATTTCTCAACAAAACCTCTCTTTTTTAGATACCTATATCTTCGAAGATTATGATATGACATTATGATGACATTATGTTAAGACATTATGATATGTAAAAAATCCCATTAAAATAGAGTTAATAAAGTCTTTGTTGCATGAAGAATTCAATGACAATGATTCCATTCCAAGGTAGTCCAAAATGTTACATTTTTAAGATTCAATACGAAAAGGCCATATCTTTTATACTGCTCTATAACATTGAATTCAAACATTGAATTTTTTTTATTCAAAGAAATAAAATAAAATGCCCTGTACATTACCTCAGAATGGCTTGATGCCTTCTGATCCTGCACACATCTAAAAACATATATATAGATAGAGATTTTTGCTACTGCCGTTTAGAGCATAGTTAAACCAATCACTCACTCACTTTTTCCCTCATGTGAATTTAATGGTACTTGATTGGCCTGTGGCTAGTCATGTGTGTCTTCACCTGTAAGAAAGTTTAGACCAGAAGAGCACATAAATGAATAACAGACACATTTGTTACTTAACAATACAATTTATTTGGCCAGACCCTGGGAGTAGGTGATAATGCTGAGGCTTGACTTCCATATCATTCAGTAGCAATATTTAACACTTAGATCAGTGCTTAAGGCAATTTACTTATAATCAGAAGGTTGCCAGTTCAAGCCCACCACTGCCAACTTGCCACTGTTGGGCCCCTAAGCAAGGCCCTTAACCCTCAGTTGGTCAAGTTGTAATCAGTCTTAAATGTATGTTGTAAGTCACTTTGGATAAAAGTATCAGTTATATGCTGTAAATGTACCTGGACATTTTAGGTGTCAAGGGCAATTCTCTCATCTGAATACATGTCAGGCAACATTGCTGACTTCCAGCGTGACATTATCCTTTAATGCAATGTTAAGAGCAAAGTAAAGTAACACTAGAGATTTTAGTAAGATAATATTCCACACTCTGTGTCATCAAAGGGTCTGCATTAAGCATTAAGGCCTCTGTGCACCAGTTAATATGTTGTTTTATACGGCACCTTCAGGAGAGCAAACACTTAAACAAATACCCACAATCAAATAGAACAGGTAGGTGTTTAAATGATACAGGGTAGAAATGGGCAGATAAAAGAAAGATATGAGAGGACTGTTTTCACCAGCATGTTTACGTTTTTACCCTAAATTGGTTTAAAGTACCATTTCATTAAGAAGATAAAATGATGTGACCCAGTACGAATATGTGAACTGCTGAAACACCTCTACTAAGTGCATTAGTACTCTTCTCAGTAACATGCAGGGTAAAATGTAATGTGTTGAATAGAGGCCTTTGTATCAGTATCTGGCCTTTAAGTGTCAATATTAGACATCTGGCTGTCATTGTGAGCATGTGTTTGCATAGTTTCCAGGGTACAGGGCCAGACAGATGATTGCTGGGATTCACGGACATGTTTGCACTGGTTGGAAGATTCAGACTCACGCAGACAAACTGTACACAAGCGGCAGTTGTAAGGATTAAGGCTGCCCTGGTTTTCTGTCTGATTCATGACCGCTCGCATGTACAAACTGTTTGTACAACAGCACAAACGTGTGTGATCAGGCAAGTCAATTGCTTTTTTTATAGTTATAATATGTTTGATAGTGGCAGGGCCAGTCAGTGTTGGACGTAGACGGGAAGAGAGACGGACGCTCAAGAGGACAAGCACTTTATCACACATTTACATAAGAGACTTTTATTTTGTTTTTTTGTTTTTGTGTATGTTTGCTTGTTTTTATAAGAAGTATTAAAGAGTCTTAAACTCTTCTTTTTCAGAAGCTTTCTTTTAAGCCAGACTCCTTAAAAGGATCATTTCCGCAAGAGTTATACACCCTTGGGAGAAGGCATTCTTGGACAAAAGCCATCTATGGAATACCCCTCCAACCCCCACGATAACAATATTTATATATTCTCGGAAGAAATAAATGCATTCCCTCACAGTAACAAACGGGGGATCCTGCAAAAGCATTAAACATTTCCAAACATACGGAACCAAACAAAAAAAAGAGAAGTATTCTACCACCTGATAACTGTAAGTCTTTCTTATGTCTGTTCTAGTAGGCTTGGAAATGATGTGGGTTTGTGAGTGATGTTTTTTTTTTTTTTTTTTCACACAGGAGCAAAATGGTCTCTCTAAATTTCTCAGACCTCAGTTCACAGGATCTGGTGGAATCATTCTTCTGTTATGACTCCGTTAATGACTCCTGCCAGAAGATTCAGAGACCTCCCAACATACAGATTTGTATGTTCATCGCCATGGCGATTACCACCATGGTGACCATTATGGGGAATCTGCTTGTAACTGGTTCCATTGCGCATTTCAAGCAGCTCCACACACCGACCAACTACCTCATCCTGTCCCTGGCCTTGTGTGACTTCCTGCTGGCTGTGTTCGTCATGCCCCTGAGTGCTATGTGTTCCGTGTACGGCTGCTGGTACCTCACTGACTTCATGTGCAAGATGCACACAGGCATGGACATGACATTGAGCACAGCTTCCATCTTTCACCTCACGTGCGTGTCAGCAGAGCGCTTCTGCGCTGTGTGCTGCCCGCTGACGTACCACATGCGTGTGCGCTCAGCCACCGTGCTCTGCATGGTCTGCGCCAGCTGGCTCATCTCCACTGTATTCGGCTATGCAATGATCTTCAGTGGGCTCAACCTCCGGGGTGATGAGACCTTCTACAACTCCCACCTGCGCTGTGTGGGAGGCTGTCCTGTATTCTTTAGCCGCGGCTCGGCGGTCGTCACTTCCATGGTCTCTTTCTTCATCCCCGGCCTGGTCATGTTTGGAATCTACTCCAGGATTTATGTGGTGGTCAGGGGGCAGGCGAGATCAATTGACTTTCTAGCCGGTCAGCTGCGGATGGACAGTCACAGGCCAGGAGGGTTCAGAAACCGAGCCTGGAAGGGTACCATGACCCTCTCCATTGTGGTTGGAGTTTTCCTCATCTGCTGGACCCCATTTTTCCTCTGCAACATCGTAGACCCCTTTATCGGCTTCAGTATACCTCCAGAGCTAACGGATGCCCTGGTTTGGTTTGGATATCTGAACTCCACTCTGAATCCCTTCATCTATGCTTTTCTGTACCCGTGGTTCAGAAAGGCTTTCAGGATTATTGTAAGTGGGGAGGTCTTTCACAGGAATAGCTGCAGAATACAGCTGCACTCATGATCAAGTGAGCTATACAACAGCTCTAGACATGCAAATTCATTTAGGTTGGTCCGTGTGTTAATATGTCTTATGTCCCTGTGTTAACATGTGATTAAAATGCAGGAGACCACTGACTTGACCCTTTTCATGCTGCCTCGTTGTTATTGGTGCTGTGTGTTGTTCAGTTTCCTTAGAGCTAATGGCAACACAGAAGAAGGATTTGACTGCAACTAAATAAAAGTAACATGTAGATTCAAGTTATGAGACATGTAGTTCTGGAGATTATAAGAGGGTAAGTCCAGCAAGCTTCCTAAAGACCAATACTGCTTTGAAGTCAAAGAGCAAAGCAAATGTAATACATTGCAAAATGTATACTGTGCCCTCAAGAATATGACATCCTTGTCCCCCGATATTGTGTATGTGAATGTGCTGTACATATAAAACCACTTTGAAAAACTTTTGGAGTGACTCTTTGTGTCGTTCTGTTCCACTGTATTTGCTCAAGGTGTACAGGGCCTTCGGTCAAAAACAGGATTGCACTGTTAGTCTACAGAGTAGACGATCTAGGAGCACTTTGATATAAACTGCCTGCTTTGCACTTGTCTTAAATGCAGTGTAAACATCTCCAACACAGACCTACTGTGCGAGTCTGTGACTGCACTGCACCAGTATAGAAATCTTATTTCTAGCTGACTCATGATAATATAAACTTTAGAGAGCCAAGTTTAAACAGTAATACTTGTTTTATTTAAAACACCATAATGCCAGATTTTCTGGTGCCTGTGTTTTATATAAATCACTATGACAACAGATTTGCTGGTCCCTGTGTTTTCTATAAAGCACTATGACAGCAGATTTGCTGGTCTCTGTGCTTTAGATAAATCACCATGGCTACAGTCCCTGTGTTTTATTTAAATCACCATGATGACAGATTTGCTGGTCCCTGTGTGTTTCTGTATTATATGGACTCCACTTTAACTCTCTGCCTTAACAAGCTAATGGAATCAGTTTAATTGGCAAGTTAAAGATTTGTGTGTTTGTTTGTTTGTTTGTTTGTTTTATATGACAAATGTCTGTTGTTTCACTGCCCGACCTGGAGCTGGTGGCATTGTACATTTGCATTTTGACATAAGAACTTTGTTCGCTATGAGCTTAGTGTTGGCTGCTCCCATTAAGACACATGTAGACAGAAACATGTTGAGTGTACTGTTGTGGAAGTACTGATGTGCTCCAAAAAGATGTAGATAGCCTTACTTATACTTCATAATACCATACATGCTGCCTCTGAATTAACATGTAGGGACAGGCAACAACATGAGTTTGTTAGAGGGAAATGTGATTTTGTGGTTTTAATACTATGTTTTGCAGTATACATGTAAATATATATAAATGTCTTAAGATAAGTCACCTGTTTAGACTGAGACATATTTTAGTGGTGTGTAGGTGTCTTTGTTGTGCAGTGGGCCTAAGAAATAGATGGCGACAGAAATATGTGACCATATATGGGCTGAGTTGGGACATCACTGCCACCTAGTGACCAAAGAGAGGAATGACAAGTGAGAGAGAAGATAAGCGAGAGGCAGAGGCGTTAAGAGGTGCCTTCTGCTCAGCTGCAGATTACACATGACCTGGTCACCCAGACATCGTTTAGCATTGGTGAAAACATTATGGGCAGGTCATGGGTTGGTCATGGTCAGGTCATGGTCGGGTCATGGGTCGGTCATAGGTAGGTCACTGTCAGGTCATAGGTAGGTAGGTCACAATTCTGTTTCATAGCATGTGACTATCATCGACACACACTTCTACTGAAGGCACAGTAGATGTTACTTCAAAATAATACTGAGCATACTGGCTCCTTAATCTTTACACACACACACACACACACACATACACATGTACGCTGTCACACATGCATGCACACACACAAACAAACACATAAAAATGTACACAAACACACAGGTTCCTTAGCCAGTTTATGCTTACTCAGTTTTTAAATGAGTGAACACGCACACACACACGCACGTTCAAAGACATACAAGGGTTTATCTTTATTTATATTTCATAACACCATACATGTTATTTGAATTGACATGTAGGGACAGGCACTAATATGAGAATACCCTTTTTTGTCAGTCCTTTATTAATATTGGTATATGTCATAGACCTTGATCACAGCTTTTATACTCTCTGAACACACATTGAATATCTTTTGTCCAATAAACTTATTTGGTCGAAACTAACTCTTGCATAAATAGATTGAAATATTTAAATATGCGTGTATGTTCACCCATTTACAAACTATACACCAGTTAAGGAGCCACTATGTGTGTATGTGTGTGTGTTTGTGTGTGTGTGTGTGTGTGTGTGTGTGTGTGTGTGTGTGTGTGTGTGTGTGTGTGTGTGTGTGTGTGTGCGTGTATGTGTGTGCGTGAGTAAGCATATTGTACTGTGCCTTCAGTAAAGGTGTGTGCCTAGGATAATCACAAGCTATGGAACAGATCTGTGACCTTACCTAGCTATGACCAAGCCATGACCTAACCCTGACCTTACAATGACCTACCCATGACCTGACCATGACCTGACCATGACCAACCCATGACCTGCCCATAATGTCTTCACCAATGCTAAACGATGTCTGGGTGACCAGGTCATGTGTAATCTACAGCTGAGCAGAAGGCACCTCTTAACGCCTCTGCCTCTCTCTTATCTTCTCTCTCACTTGTCATTCCTCTCTTTGGTCACTAGGTGGCAGTGATGTCCCAACTCAGCCCATATATGGTCACATATTTCTGTCGCCATCTATTTCTTAGGCCCACTGCAAAACAAAGTCACCTACACACCACTGAAATATGTCTCAGTCTAAACAGGTGACTTATCTTAAGACATTTATATGTATTTACATGTTTACTGCAAAACATAATATTAAAACCACAAAATCACATTTCCCTCTAACAAGCTCATGTTGTTGCCTGTCCCTACATGTTAATTCAGAGGCAGCATGTATGGTATTATGAAGTATAAGTAAGGCTATCTACATCTATTTGGAGCACATCAGTACTTCCACAACAGTACACTCAACATGCTTCTGTCTACATGCGTCTTGATGGGCGCAGCTTGTGTGTGTGTGTGTGTGTGTGTGTGTGTGTGTGTGTGTGTGTGTGTGTGTGTGTCCAATGAGGCAGTGCTTAATCTAAGTGTAAAATAACTTGAGACTTGGTCATTCCATCTGATATAGTCACCTGGCAATAGAGATAGTTTGTAGTTAGTGGTAGCTAAGTGGTTAGAGTGCTCCCTGGCTTCTCAGAATGCTATCAGTTCAAGTCCTACCACTACCAGGTTGCTGCTGGTGGTCTCCTGAGCAAGACCTTTAACCCTCAGTTGCTCAAACTATACTCAGACATGCTTATAAGTCACTTTAAATAAAAGTGTCAGTTAAATGTGAACCTCAAAGTTAGGTCACAGGTTGCTTCCATGATTTGCTCTGCATATATGCTTTGTTTTTGTTACATGAGCGGTCATGTGAATGCTACCTTAGTTCATCTAGTCATCAGAAGGTTTGTGGTTCTAAGCGAACAGAAGCTTCTGATGGCTGTGATTACCATAGACTCTTCTACTGAAGACACAGTACATGGAACTTGTATACTAAATACTTGAATACTAAGCACACTGGTTCCTTCGCCTTTACACACACACACACACACACACACACACACACACACACACACACACACACACATATATATATATACAGACGTGCACACTCATACACACACATGCACACACACAGATGCACACATATGCATACACACACTTACACACACATGCACACACATAGATAAACACCCACGCACATTCAAAAGAGAATACTGAGATAATAATGAGATTTTTTTATTCTAAAATTGTTATGAAATGTTCACTCTGAATAGATAAAAGATATTAATTCACTCATCAGAATGATTACTTTATGTTACACTTTTTAGGCAGTGCAATAAGTCATCTAAAAACTCAATTTTCATTATGTGCTATTTAATTCTGCGTTTATGTAATCTTGTTGGTCTCTTGGTTTTATTGTACATGGGCATGTTGTGACCGTATTCTGTAATAGTGGTACAAACGTCCATTGCTTTCCTAAAGGCCTGAAGTTCCACTCTGAAGACACAGTGCTCTGTGACATCTTACCAGCCCTAAGGGAGACATTAACTGCACTGATGGAGCTGTTGTTCACACACACACAGTGTATCTGCGGTTTCAGGAGAGCAGAATGAGGCGAAGGTGTGAGGTGACGTCTTTTACACCTCTGATTAGTCAGATGTGCTTGCAAGACTTTAGATCATTAAAAGTGAGAGGTGATAACTGGTCTCCCAGGAATTATGTTGGGTGCTTTCAGAAACAAACATTACCGCATCTCATTTCTTAATCATCTGTGTTGGTGTGTCTGCATGTGTGTATGTGTGTTTGTGCTTTGCCAAAATGGAATGTGAAGTCCACACAAAATAATCAATCATCAAATAGAAATAATAAACCTGTTTCAAATAAGTGTTATAAATATTTTAATCTATGAATAAATCTTTGATAGGATGTGAAGTTACCACTTATATAGTGACATTCTCAGTACCTAAGCATGTTTTCCAATCAACACACTACATATTACACAATGCCCCTGCACTCAGTAAACTCAGTTAAAACAATGTTTTGATCCGAGAAAGTATACAATGTAATATCTATTTTATAAGTGAACCGTATAAAGTCACACATCTTTGTTTTAGCGGTAAGTCACAGTGGCGCTGCACTAAACCTGAATTAAGATAAAACAGGGGAAGCAAATGTAAAAGAAAAAGTAACAAATGTGTAGTAATAACATGTAGCTCCCACATCTTTTGCTGAGTCATGAAAGCTACTGGGCTCTATTGATATTACAGACCTTAATGACAAAGGCAGAAACAGGTATGTGGTGTAGGTGCACTTGGCACCAGATACAGCAATGAGGCCTACACAACAGTCCATGAAGAGTTAAACAGTGACACAGTGATCTGTTGGACAGTGATGCAGTGATCTGTTTTACAGTGATGCAGTGATCTGTTGGACAGTGACACAGTGGTCTGTTTTACAGTGACACAGTGATCTGTTGGACAGTGACACAGTGATCTGTTTTACAGTGACACAGTGATCTGTTTTACAGTGACACAGTGATCTGTTGGACAGTGATGCAGTGATCTGTTGGATAGTGACACAGTGATCTGTTTTACAGTGACGCAGTGATCTGTTTTACAGTGATGCAGTGATCTGTTGGATAGTGACACAGTGATCTGTTGGACATTGACACAGTGATCTGTTTTACAGTGACACAGTGATCTGTTGGTCAGTGACACAGTGATCTGTTTTACAGTGACACAGTGATCTGTTGGACAGTGACACAGTGATCTGTTGTTCTGAGCTGAAACAAAATGCAGAAGGCTGGCTGGAATAATATTAAAGGGAATTTAATCAATATTGGGTGAACCATATAAGACTTACACCACATTTTGTTTGGACCTGGGCAGGGAAGATGCTTCCTCTACACATCAGAGTATGTCCTCTTGCTGTTATTAACGAAATGGCAGTAGTAGCTCAGTGGTTACGGTGCTGGTTCAAGGCTCACAAAGTGAGTAAGGCCCTTACCCATCAATTGCTCAAGTTGTATTCACTCATAATTGTAAAATGCTTTGGATTAAAGTGATAAATTCTGTAAATGTAAAGACAAGTGAACCAGTTTCAACCAGAATTATCCTTATTTGATTAAACATTTGCCTAGTAATTTGTTATTTGTATAGACTGAAATTTTCTTGAAAAAAGGATTGTCTAACTCTCTCACACACTCTGTGTATGTGCTGTATCCTACACATTGTGCACCTCTGTTCTGTGTGTTTGTGTAAGTACTGACATTTCTGACTAATAAATTCGATGAACTGCAGTCGTTGTCTCCCTCTAGTGGTAAAATAGAAGAATGGAAAGAAAGAGAACAGCACAGACATGATCAGGTACATACCTGATCAGAAAGTCCAGGAGACTGACATCTTTTTCCATACCAAATATAGCATAAGATTATTTTATAGTGCTGTATTTTACATTGTTGAAATATTTTATAAAGTGTAGGTTAACTTATCAATGGTATCACTTGTTTTGGAAAAGACTGGTCAGGTAATCACACTTTGTTGCATATTTATTTAACTGACACTTGTATACCATGTAATTTACAATCATGACTGAATAGAATTGCAGCACTTGAGTGTTAAGAGTCTTGCTCAGGGGCTCCACAGTGGCGAGCCTTAAACTGGCAACCTTCTGATGACTAGTGGAGCACCTTAACCACCAAGATACCACAGCTCACCCATATCTCAAACTGGAATCTAGAGGAAGCTCTGGGTAATGGTGCAGTGAATCAGGTTTAGTGTGACCTGCACTGCTGGTCATGTTTAGTCACAGCATTACAGCACTGAAACTGAATTAAGATACTACAGGGGAAGTCAGTGTAATAGTCACAACAACAAACAGTGAACCAGTTCCACTGAAAGGCAGACAGGCCCCTGCCAACATGTTACACAGAGGAGATGGTGCGCATTGGGTCACGAGCACTTTATTTCTACACATTTTCCTCTGTCCATCTCTTTGATGTAGGATATTATTATTATTATTTAGATATTATAGGCTTTTATTATTGTCCTACTGCCCCATAAGGCTCTGTGCTTGACTGTCTAAAGCAGGCTCTTTCTTATCACACTGTAACCTGGCCGTCCTCATTTTGAGGTTCACCGGTGGTTTGCCTCTCTCTGTAATCTCTGCAGTCATGCTAGTGTGGACTGTTCATGCCGACCTTTGACATGTTTGTCTACATTCTGGATAGAGTTCTGGATTTTTTAAACTGTTTCTATGACTGAAAATACTTGCCATCATTTAGTACTGTGATTGTCTGTGGTCTGGGAGGATACTTGTTATTGTTAAGCTCACTCGTGCATTAATATTCTTAAGAGTTCACCAGACACTTGCCTCTCCCAGTCTTGTTGAATGATCTACTCTGACTTTACTGTGTCCTGATATCCTGCTTTCCTGACAGAGAAACGTCACTATTGTCTTGAAAGGAAACAGCAGCAGATGCAAACACCACATACAGAATCAGCCTTTGATTCCTCTTTAGTGTATGACATGTAACATAGACGTGTGTAATTTTTTTCAAACTATATTTTTATTAGATTATTTTATTTTTTACTGTACTATTGATTTGGCACTGGTTTTATATACAGATTAACATAAACGATTTGTTACACGAAACCTCAGTGTCAGCTAAGCCTCCAAAGGAGTGAATTGTGAATTAAATGTGTTGGAAAGATTGAACTGCACGGGAAAACTAGACCCAAATGTTTCAGTTTACCAAGTCTGAATAATAAAGTAGGTTTTACTTGGTAAAGGTTTAGCTCAAAGTTTGTTTTGGGCCTTTGTTTCAGGTTGCTGTTGTGTTATGTGACCTTACGCAACATATTTCACTGATCATTAGGGAAAGGCTTAGACTAAACAAGGCTGATGTAATAATTCACTCACTTAATTAGTTTGGACAGAGTGTGACAGGGTGTGGCGTAGTGTTTAACTCCTTAGGTAAGTTAGATACCTGTGAGAGGGGCTCCATCATTAAAAGTGTGAGGTGTTAACTGATCCCCCAGGCTTAACCTAGAAGTATGCAAAGATGCAAGCATTATCTCATTGTTGAACTTATATTGTGCCATACTTACATCAGACTTATGTCAATCAAAATGTTATAGCTTAGATTTTTTAATTTAAACCACTCAACAGATTTCTAAATTGTGCTGCATTTTTTAAGACATATGGTTATTTGTCTTTGAATTTTATTTCTCTAACAGTGCAGATAATGGTAACACAGTCCATTATAACTGAGCCCTTGTAACAAAAAAATCCATAAATGTCCATTTGCTGTTTTTCTGTATTCTACAAAACAATAATATAAAAGCACTATTGCAAGTTCTATTTTAAATGCTCATATGAATGAAGTAAGGAAAGTCTAAATAAAGCATAGTTAGCATTTCAATGTATTTTTAATATAAAGGTTGTACAAAAGCAAAAACTTAAATAACCGATTACACAAAAATGGGAAATGGCTAATATATGGGGGTTTTTGTAGCTCAATTGACCAACAGTGCAGGTAACACCAGACACTCAAATATAACTGACCAGCAGTACAAGTAACACTAGACTATCAACTATAATTGACCAGCTGTAGAGGTAACACTAGACACGACCTGTTCAAACTTACAGTCCAGCTTGAATAGTTTTAAAAAGTATGTTAAACTCTATCAGAATGACCAAGAAGTTAAAGGTCCATTACAAATATTAGTTCCCTTTTAGGATGAGTTTGTGTATGTGCTTTGTTTTAGCAGTAAGTCACAGTGGCGCTGCACTAAACCTGAATTAAGATAAAACAGGGGAAGCAAATGTAAAAGAAAAAGTAACAAATGTGTAGTAATAACATGTAGCTCCCACATCTTTTGCTGAGTCATGAAAAGCTACTGGGCTCTATTGATATTACAGACCTTAATGACAAAGGCAGAAACAGGTATGTGGTGTAGGTGCACTGGGCACCAGATACAGCAATGAGGCCTACACAACAGTCCATGAAGAGTTAAACAGTGACACAGTGATCTGTTGGACAGTGATGCAGTGATCTGTTTTACAGTGATGCAGTGATTTGTTGGACAGTGACACAGTGATCTGTTTTACAGTGACTCAGTGATCTGTTGGACAGTGACACAGTGATCTGTTGGACAGTGATACAGTGATCTGTTTTACAGTGACACAGTGATCTGTTTTACAGTGATGCAGTGATCTGTTGGACAGTGACACAGTGATCTGTTGGACAGTGACACAGTGATCTGTTTTACAGTGATGCAGTGATCTGTTGGACAGTGACACAGTGATCTGTTTTTCTATCTCTGCACTCCTCTCCTCTGAGCTGAACAAAATGCAGAATACTGGCTAGAAAATTGTAAAGGGAATTTAATCGATATTCAAAATGCATAATTGCTGCTGGCCTGATATATGCCTTGTTAAGCGTGATAAGAAGAATAACTTATAATTATTTTAAGAATTATAATAAGAATTATATAAGAATGACACCACATTTTGGTCCTGAAACATTTTCTATAGTTTCTTTAGAAGTGTGTTTTGGGTCACTGATATGCTGTTAGATGAAAAAGCATCTGTATTTAAGATATTTGGCTGGACCTGAGCAGGGAAGATGCTTCTCTACCCTTCAGAGTATGTCCTGTTATTGACAGTAAAGAGCAGTGAACTAGCTCCACTGGAAGACAGACAGGCCCCTGCCACCATGTTACACAGAGGAGATGGTGCTCTTTGGATCATGAGCGCTTACTCTGTTTTTCCAAATTTTCCTCTGTCCATCTCTTTGGTGTAAGTTACTATTGTTTTCATCTGCCAATGTCCTGCCTCACTTTCTCTTTTTAAGTTTCACACCAGTGCAAATGAGAAAGTGGTGGACTCACTACTGATTTCTTCAGCATGTTTGCCAGTCCCAGTTTCGATACCTGCATTGTGGAGTGTAATTATGAAAGGGTTGTGGGCCAACCAGGAGGTCAGTTAATGAATCATGTTGCATGTTTTCTGCTGAAAGCTTGTGAAGGTGCTATTTCACTAAAGGCCCTTCAAGCCTCTGTCCCAACACACCTTCAGGCGAGCATGTGACACTGATCTACACATGCCTGAGCAGAATTAACAAAAAGGATCACCAAAGACAGTTAGTACAGGCATTCAATCAATGTGGAACAAGGTATATATCAGGCCAACAGCAATTATGTGTCTTGAATTTGATTTGTGTACAGTACAAGGCCTAGAAATATATCAATTTGTGTTATTTTTCCCCATGGATGTTTTCATTGCACCGCTTAAATGTACTATTAAACTCTATTAAGATGGGAAAATTAAAATAGGGACATGAGTTAGTGCTGTGAGAAGAATTGTGCAACTCTCTCTGTGTCTGTGCTGTATACTACACATTGTGCACGTCTGCTCTCTCTCTCTCT
The DNA here is from genome assembly GCF_041902795.1 of Electrophorus electricus. Taxonomy (NCBI): domain Eukaryota; kingdom Metazoa; phylum Chordata; class Actinopteri; order Gymnotiformes; family Gymnotidae; genus Electrophorus; species Electrophorus electricus. Next base: position 2,058,566 of record NC_137498.1, read on the forward strand.
CTCTCTCTCTCTCTCTCTCTCTCTCTCTCTCTCTCTCTCTGTGCGTGCGTGTGTGTGCGTGCAAGCGCTGACCTTTCAAACTGATCAATTCAGTAGAGTAAATCGTTGTCGCCCTCTAGTGGAACACTACAAATATTATGAAAAGAACAGCAGAAACATTATCAAATTTAAGGTACATACCACATCAGCAAATCCAACTTGCACATTATTTCCATACCAAATATAGCAGAAAATGTTTTTGGAGTGCTGTATTTTACATTGTTGAAATGTTTTATAATGTGTAGGTTTACTGATCAATGTTATCACTTGTTTCTGTAAAGACTGAATGACCAGTCAGAGTCAGGTATATGTAATCTTTGTTCAGACTATATTTCACTATTTCACTGTACTATTTGTTTTGTACTGGTTTGCTGCACATTTTTCAAATTGGAATCTAAAGGAAGCTCTGGGTAATGGTGCAGTGAATCAGGTCTTGTGTGACCTGCACTGCTGGTCACGTTTAGTCACAGCAGTACAGCACTGAAACTGAATTAAGATACTACAGGGGAAGTCAATGTAATAGTCACAACAACAAACAGTGAACCAGTTCCACTGAAAGGCAGACAGGCCCCTGCCAACATGTTACACAGAGGAGATGGTGCACATTGGGTCACGAGCACTTTATTTCTACACATTTTCCTCTGTCCATCTCTTTGATGTAGGATATTATTATTATTATTATTATTATTATTTAGATATTATAAGCTATTATTATTGTCCCACCGCCCCATAAGGCTCTGTGCTTGACTGTCTACAGCAGGCTCTTTCTTATCACACTGTAACCTAGCCTTCCTCATTTTGAGGTTCACCGGTGGTTTGCCTCTCTCTGTAATCTCTGCAGTCATGCTGGTGTGGACTGTTCATGCCAACCTTTGACATGTTTGTCTACATTCTGGATAGAGTTCTGGATTAGTTCAACTGTTTTCATGGTTAAAATTATTCTTCAGTCATTCACTACTGTGATTGTCTGTGGTCTAAGAGGATATCTGGTATTGTTACGCTCACTAGTGCATTCATATTTCTTACCAGTGCACGAAACATCAGCTTCTACTTGTGTCCTGTCTCTATTGTGATTGATCTACTCCGACTTTACTGTGTCCTGATATCCTCCTTTCCTGACAGAGAAACGTCACTATTGTCTTGAGAGGAAACAGCAGCAAATGCAAACACCACATACAGAATCAGCCTTTGATTCCTCTTTAGTTTAACATAGACGTGTGTAATTTTTTTTCAAACTATATTTTTACTAGATAATTTTATTTTTCAATGTACTATTGATTTTGCACTGGTTTTCTACACAGATTAACGTAAACATGGACCTACATGAAACCTCAGTGTCAGCTGAGCCTCCAAAGGAGTGAATTGTGAATGAAATGTGTTGGAAAGACTGAACTGCACTGGAAAACTAGACCCAAATATTTCAGTTTACCAAGTCTGAATAATAAAGTAGGTTTTACTTGGTAAAGGTTTAACTCAAAGTTTGTTTTGGGCCTTTGTTTCAGGTTGATGTTGTGTTATGTGACTTTACGCAACATATTTCACTGATCATTAGGGAAAGCCTCAGACTAAACAAGGCTGATGTAATAATTCACTCACTTAATTAGTTTGGACAGAGTGTGACAGGGTGTGGCATAGTGTTTAACTCCTTAGGTAAGTTAGATACCTGTGAGAGGGGCTCCATCATTAAAAGTGTGAGGTGTTAACTGATCCCCCAGGCTTAACCTAGAAGTATGCAAAGATGCAAGCATTACCTCATTGTTTGAACTTTCATTGTGCCATACTTACATCAGACTTATGTCAATCAAAATGTCATAGCCTACAATTTTTATATCAATCCACTCAACATAGATTTCTAAATTGTGCTACATAGTTTTAATCTATATGGTTGTGTCTCACTGAACTTCTATTTCTCCAGCTGTACAGGTAACACTAGACTATCAACTATAACTGACCATCAGTACAAGTAACACTAGATTATCAACTATAAGTGACCAGCTGTACAGGTAACACTAGACACTCAAATATAACTGACCAGCTGTACAGGTAACACCAGACTATCAAATATAACTGACGAGCTTTACAGGTAACACTAGACACGACCTGTTCGTAGTTACAGTCCAGCTTGAGTAGTTTTAAAAAGTATGTTAAACTCTATCAGGATAACCAAGAAGTTAAAGGTCCATTACAAATATTAGTTCCCTTTTAGGATGAGTTTGTGTATGTGCTTTGTTTTAGCAGTAAGTCACAGTGGCGCTGCACTAAACCTGAATTAAGATAAAACAGGGGAAGCAAATGTAAAAGAAAAAGTAACAAATGTGTAGTAATAACATGTAGCTCCCACATCTTTTGCTGAGTCATGAAAAGCTACTGGGCTCTATTGATATTACAGACCTTAATGACAAAGGCAGAAACAGGTATGTGGTGTAGGTGCACTGGGCACCAGATACAGCAATGAGGCCTACACAACAGTCCATGAAGAGTTAAACAGTGACACAGTGATCTGTTGGACAGTGATGCAGTGATCTGTTTTACAGTGATGCAGTGATCTGTTGGACAGTGACACAGTGGTCTGTTTTACAGTGACACAGTGATCTGTTTTACAGTGACACAGTGATCTGTTGGACAGTGATGCAGTGATCTGTTGGACTGTGACACAGTGATTTGTTCTTCTGACTGTGCACTCCTCTCCTCTGAGCTGATACAAAATGCAGAATGCTGGTTAGAAAATTAAAAGGGAATTTAATTGATATTCAAGACACATAATTGCTGTTGGGCCTATATATTCCTTGTTAAGAATGATAAGAAGAATAACTTATAATTCTTTTAAGAATTATAAGAAGAATTATATAAGAATTACACTACATTTTGCTTCTCTGCTGAAAGCTCATGAAGGTGATATTTCACTACAGGCTCTTCAAACATCTGGCCCACTAAACCTTCAGGCTGGCATATGACACTGAACTGCTCATATCTGAGCAGAATTATTACTTGAGTAATTTAGGTTATTAATGTGCTTAGCTGTCTAAAGCAGGCTCTTTTTTTATCAAACTGTAACCTGGCTTTCCTGATTTTGAGGTTCACCGGTGGTTTGCCTCTCTCTGTAATCTCTGCAGTCATGCTGGTGTGGACTGTTCATGCCGACCTTTGACATGTTTGTTTACATTCTGGATAGAGTTCTGGATTTTTTAAACTGTTTCTATGACTGAAAATACTTGCCATCATTTAGTACTGTGGTTGTCTGTGGTCTGGGAGGATGCTTGTTATTGTTAAGCTCACTCGTGCATTAATATTCTTAAGAGTTCACCAGACACTTGCCTCTCCCAGTCTTGTTGAATGATCTACTCTGACTTTACTGTGTCCTGATATCCTGCTTTCCTGACAGAGAAATGTCACTATTGTCTTGAGAGGAAACAATAGTAGATGCAAACACCACATACAGAATCAGCCTTTGATTCCTCTTTAGTTTATGATACGTTTTATGACATGTGCAATTCTTTTTCTAACTATACATTTTTCCTATATTATTCACATTTTCACTGTACTATTGATTTTGCACTAATTTTCTACACAGATTAAAATAAGCATTGTCTTACACAAAACCTCAGTGTCAGCTGAGCCTTCAAAGGAGTGAATTATGACTGAACTGTATTGGAAAGACACTGGAAAACTAAACACAAATGTTTCAGTTTACCAAGTCTGAATAATAACGTATGTTTTACTTGGTAAATGTTTAGCTCAAAGTTTGTTTTGGGCCTCTGTTTCAGGTTGGTGTTGTGTTGTGTGACCTTATGCAACATATTACACTGATCATTAGGGAAATGCTCAGACTAAAAGCTGATGCAATAATTTAACCACTTAATTAGTTTGGACAGAGTGTTATGGGGTGCGGTGTAGTCTTTAACACCTTAGATAAGTTAAATACCTGTGAGAGGGGCAAAAGTGTGAGGTGTTAACTGATCCCATAGGCTTAACTTAGAAGTATGCAAAGATGCAAGCATTACCTCATTGTGTGAATTTTCATTGTGCCAAACTTGGACATATGTCAATCAAAAAGTCACAGCTTGTACTGTACATATTAAATCACTGAATATACGCAAGCACTCAGACAAAAACAATTAATCTTCCCCTCTGGTGGTGGTTTACAGGGGAATGTGTGACCTTCACACATGACAACCAGCAGGAAGTTCACTGATCTTAGTGTTGTGAACATATATATGAACTAATTAAATAAACATGCACATGCTTTGACTGCCTTTTTATTACCGCTGTAGGGAGCAGGTCCGTAGATCTGTTTAGTAGTTTTCAGAATACTGAAACCTCATTTATAACCTTAGGTCCATGCATTAACAAAATACCCTCATCAAACTGTAACATTAGAAGGAGATGCATAAGAAGTCTTCTTTAAGTGCATATGAGGGGCTCAGCTATTCAGCCGTTTTACAGATAGGTAAGGCTGCAACCCTTAGGTGTTATAGGTCCCCAAGTGAAAGACTTAATGGCCAGTGTTTGACCCACTTACTAGTTACAGGTTAGCTCCTGCAGCTCACGTGGTAGAGCAAATTAATCAAGGTGCTCATAACACCAAGATCTTGGGGTCAGTTTCCACAGTCACAGTAAGATCAGTATGAACTGTACCAGTTGTTGTTACTGAATTATTGATTTATTGTGAACTGTCACATGCATTATTATTATATAAGTCACTCTGGATAGGCCTAATCATAAACTGGTTGGAGACAAGTCCACTTGTAGCAACGCAGCACAGTGAATTATAGGAGTGTCAGTAACACAGACCGAAAAAGATACATTTACCTGACACTTTTATCCAAAGCAACTTACAACTATGACTGAGTACAACTTGAGCAATTGAGGGCTAAGGGCCTTGCTCGGGGGCCCAGCAGTGGCAACTTGGCAGTGGTGGGGCTTAAAACAGCAAGCATCTGAGTACATGTGGTAGCTCAACCGCTAAGCTACCACTGCCTGCATGTCAAGATCAGATCACGTGCACAAGCAGTAGAAACTTAGAAACACACAGAGACACTTATGTGACTAGTCTGTTCTAGTTTTATGTGACTGGTCTGGTTTTATGTGACTGGTCTGGTTTTATGTGACTGGTCTGGTTTTTCAGTGGTTTCAAAGGCCATTCAGGTGTTTGTTGAGGAGTTGAGGAGTGCTGTGAAAAGACATTGAATAACTCTAGGCCTCTAAAATGCTTAATACTGCCATATTTAACACAAAGAGCTTGGCATTCCAAAACAGAGTGCACAGTGTGTGGTTCTTTATGGCACATATTTAAGGCACATATTTATTTATAAATAAATCCCATTTAATTATTGATGTAAAATTAACATATAATCAAATCTGTGAAAGTGGAGGTTCGACTATACGTTTCCAAGATTATGAACTTTAGGTGAAAATATTTTAGGTGTATGTTGAACACTAGTTACACATAGCTGGACTGCAGATAGAATTTTCATTGCAGAATTGAAGGGGGAGATGCAGTCAAAAATGAATACAGTCACATGACCAAACACACAGTCACATGACCAAACACACAGTCACATGACCAAATCCCATTCTCAGCAGGATTTAAGAGACAATAGCAATGGAAATAATATTTAGGTTTCCTAAATATAACTTCATTAAAGAGAATATGGAGATGTGGTGTCTTTAATATCTATGCAAGCTAAGAAGCAGATATCAGCACACATAAATAAACAAATTAAACTCAAGACCTATCACATCAGCTGAGACAGACCCGATCAGCTTACTTTAAATAAGTGCTCACACATCCGAGGTGTCCACTGTGATGTCACCAGGAGTCTTGATAAAACTACTTTTCAACTTAGTGCATTGCGGTTAATGTGTAGTGAGCTATATGAGGTATTGGGCAACTCAAGGATCCACAAAATGAGACAACGTGGCTAACATCTGAAACAATACCCCATCTGACACAATAAACAAGGTCATATGAAACACAGACAGTGCTTCTCTGTTCATGGTATGATGTCATATGGAAGGTATTCTATTGGTGAAGGGGTGTTACCTTTTTAAAAATCCCATGTATTTAAGTCATACGACACAGCCTTCATTAATTAAGTTGTAGGTACAGGTAATCAGTTATGATTCACTGTTATTATAATTTAAATAAATGAGAATATGTTTTCCTGGGTGGTGCCATACCTTTGAGGAAGAGCATGTTCTAAATGGTTTGGATTAACATACTCAATATGAATATGACTGGTATTGATGTGGAGAATGTACTGCTCTGTTTTCCACACCAGCCTGACTCATGTCCCAAAGTACAGCGTTTGGCTGTGCTTCAGGTGCTCATGTACATCTTAATGCTGCCTACAATCTTCATGACCGTGTTTGGGAATCTTCTGGTCATCATCACTATTTCTCATTTCAAACAGCTGCAGTCTCCAACTAACCTCATCATCCTCTCCCTGGCCCTGGTGGACTGTATGCTGGGCTGTCTGGTCATGCCCTTCAGTATGGTGCGATGGGTGGAAGGATGCTGGTTCATGGGTGACATGTTTTGTAAAATTCACTCTGGTTTGGATATGACCTTGAGTATCGTCTCTATACTACACCTGTGTTTGGTATCTATTGATAGATACATGGCAATTTGTGACCCTCTAACTTACAGGACAAAGATGACAAAGAAAAGTGTGGCAGTGTGTATCACTGTCCTGTGGGTGTTTTCATTCGCGTTTAGCTTTGGGGTCGTTCTATCTAATGTAAACACTCAAGGTTTGGAGAGCCTTTTAATCTTAAGTTCCTGTGTGGGAAACTGCGCGTTGATCTTTAACAGACAGTGGGGTCTTACTGCTGCTCTTGTGGCTTTTTTCATTCCAGGAACTATCATGAGTTCTCTGTACCTCAAGATCTTTCATGTTGCAAGAAAACAAGCTAAACTGATATCTGATAGGGTGGTGGTGATGACCCTGTCAGAGACGAAGAGTTACTCATCAGAGCAGAGGGAGAGGAAGGCAGCCAAGACTCTGGGCATCGTCATGGGAATCTTTCTGCTCTGCTGGCTGCCGTTTTTTATCACTACGATAACTGACCCACTTCTCGGCTTCTCTACTCCGGTGGACGTGTTTGACGTCCTGGTGTGGTTTGGGTACCTCAATTCAACTTGTAACCCATTGGTTTATGGGTTTTTTTATCCGCGTTTTCAGAGAGCATTTAAGCTTATTATATCAAAATATGTACTCCACCTCAGTAACTCAAGCAGTTTAACACTGTAATTGTGTCTAGTATCATTGGAAGGTGCTAGTTGTGCTGAATTACATTTATTCAGTTACACAGTATATTGGGACCGTGGGGTGAATATTGTTAATGTTGCTAAATGAAAACTTATGTTACTTAATATTGAAGTCATACTGAGTCTTTACTTTAGTATATAATCCCTTTGTGCTATTCCACTTAACTAGCATCTGAATATGTATTTTAGAACTGGACTTTTTCCCCCACAAATGCTATACCCAAAAAAACTATTTTGTTTTTGTGTATAAAATTCACATACCATAATGCAGTAGTTAACAACAAAGGACAGTTCTAAGTCAAAAGACCCATATGACATGGGATAAAAAGTAATCTAGTGTGGGTAGAGGGAGGGAGTCCGAGTCCTTATGCACACACACTGATAATTTGAAGAAAACAATCAGTGAGTTGATCACATTAAACATGAGTGGGGTGTCATGATTGTGCAGTCACTGATAGAAAATTAAACTTAAAATAAAGCTGTAATGTTCAAAAACCTTATTTGGTGGAACTTAGATACGTTAAACAAATATGTGTTTGAAAAACCCATCCACATACCCACAAACTGGGTTTCAGAAATGTCGTAACCATACTACTGGTAGGCCATGCTGACAGAGATCTAGAAATGCCATGATCCACTCAGTAGTCCACAGAGGCTGCAGTGTGGTTGGACAGCTGGCATCATGAGACAGGACTTACTGAAAAAATTCCTTCCTTTACTCACAGACCTCACATGGCTCATTTAAGACATTAGAAGTCATTTCCCATTATACTGCTTTTTGTTCTCTTGCAAAAACACATTACATTTACCACCAACTTCATGAGATACCTTCACCTTGCGCCTACACTTACTGGTAAATTTATTGAGCATGATCTTTTAGGTACACTGTAATATCCATTTGTTGTAATATCCATCTAATATCCATCTGAGCAAGAAGAAATAGTCAGATGATGGCAGCATAAATTTTGTATGGTAACAGATGAGCTACAGTCACTAATTACACCTATAAGGTATTTCTAATTAATAAATGTTAAATAATAAGTACATTAATAAACGTAATAAGGGGGTTGTTGGGTCTGCATGCTATGACTTCACTGAGCAAACACTATTGTGATTGATGTGAGACAGGATGCAAGGATGCAAGTACAAGTCGTAATGGAAGCAAAAAAATGTTCAATCAACACAAAAGGAAAAAAGACAAACAAACACAATGATTAATACATCCATGAAGACATCCACAGCGTATTCTCAAAGGCATTCACACAACAAAAAAAGATATACATAACCTGATAACACTGGTAGTAACAAAGGTGTATTTATACATGTGATGATTGGCCGAAAGGACTAGCAACAGGTGAAACGGGCAACATTGTTAATAAAGTGGGTGTGGCAACATGAGCAGGAAGGAAAGTAAACAAAAAACATGGAGACATGCTGAAGGAAAACAAACATGAGACCATGTGGATGATAGAGCAGTGGTTTGATGAGGGGATAGAGCAGTGGTTTGATGAGGAGATAGAGGATGGGTGATGAGGGGATAGATGAGGGGATAGATCAGGGGTTTGATGAGGGGATAGAGGAGTGGTTTGATGAGGGGATAGAGCAGGGGGTTGATGAGGGGATAATGGAGAGGGGTGATGAAGGGATAGAGGAGGGGGTTGATGAGGGGATAGAGGATGGGTGATGAGGGGATAGAGGAGGGGTTTGATGAGGGGATAGAGCAGGGGGTTGATGAGGGGATAGAGGATGGGTGATGAGGGGATAGAGGAGGGGTTTGATGAGGGGATAGAGCAGGGGGTTGATGAGGGGATAGAGCAGGGGGTTGATGAGGGGATAGAGCAGGGGGTTGATGAGGGGATAATGGAGAGGGGTGATGAAGGGATAGAGGAGGGGGTTGATGAGGGGATAGAAAAGGTAGCCCCCACAAGATGATCTCATTTCTTAGATGCCTTAAATATCTTGCATACTGAGATCTTATTCTGGCACAATATCAAGAGAGCTGCTGCTTCTTCTTCTTCTGCTTCTGCTTCTTCTCCCTCAGAGACAATCCCATGATGCAGCACTCGTTTAGAGATGGTGGACGGAAACAGCTCGGCCAGTGGTGCAGAAGTGACAAAGTTGTGATATCATGGCTCAGAAAACACCCTTGAAGCAGGACTGCAAGTTATATCTTTGAATTACAGAGACTGCAGTAACCTCACCTTTCTTGTGACTCACTCATAGCCTAGAACACTCAACAACCTGTTCAGACTGCAGGAACACCGGGTGTCCAAATAAAGCTACTATAGGGGTCAAGTTCAAATAAAAGATCTAATTCTATTAATTAACTGCATTTGGTGCCATAGCGGTGTAGAAATAGCTTTTTGATTGTAAAATGAGGTTTGTTAATGAGGGATTAGCATGTTAGCATTAGCCTCAGGCTATTATTTTTAGTAACAAGCAGCCTAATAAATAATTTTACCTTAGTGAATATTAGGTTGCAAAGGTGTTCTTGTTAAAAGTAATTAATGAAATAATGTTGTCTAATCATTACTCCCGTTACATGTTCATCCTGAATAATTTGGTAGAAGGTGTGTTTTTGTAACTTTGATTTATTTTCATCTTATTTTCAGTCATGATTGCATGACTGGTTTTCATTATTTCAGAGATCACCTTAGCTCAGCATTCAAAGACTTTAAAAGGCTCATATAGAGGAGAGTCTATTTACTGAGAAGAGAAACTCAGTTGTAGCAGCTTGCAAGTAAGATACTTAGGTTGGTTCATCAGATAGGCAGTTATGTTTATTAATAATCAGTTATAGTACAAGGCAAATAAATGCTACCTGCGTGTAGTGGGTGGAACTATTAGGTGACAATCACTCTCGAACTAGAGCGATTCAATAATCTGCATTATACGGTCCCATGATGGTTAAAACGAGGCAGCAATCACTTGAGATTCAGTGGGCAGTGAAGCAGATTACTATGTATTGAGACACACTCACATTATTTCATGTTTATTTAAACCTGAATGTTCATCAAAGTGCATGCTTTGGAAAATCAAAGTTCTCATGAAGAAGCATGGAAATCCATCATCTACACATTTGTTTACATTTCTATTGAACTGAGCATTAATTATTGCCATAAAATAAATCTTTACCTGCTGTCCTATAGTATGGAGATAGTGCTAATGATTGTCAATCATTATATAACATCTGACCTAATTTTAAATATCGCAGTTCTCTAAATATGTTTTTATATGGATTAGTCATTTTATCAAAAGAGAAAATATCCAGATTGATGAAGGAGAAATGATTCACTTGTGTCAAATGCTACAGCACTCCCTTCAGAAAATAAAGACGTACTGAAATATCCAAATATCTTTGCAGACAATCCAGATATCTGTACTAAAACTATGACCTTGTGATTAAACTTCACAAACTTTAAATGAAGATTATGATCCATGTATTCATTGATTGGCTGGATTACTGGGCCTTGACAAAGGAGAAAATGATTCACAAATAAAGCTTTTGATTTGATCATCACTTGTGTCAAATGCTATAGCACTCCCTTTAGAAAATAAAGCTGTACTGAAATATCCAAATATCTTTGCAGACAATCCAGCTATTTTTGCTAAAAATATGACCACTGGTATTATTCAGATTCCAGTATTAATAAAGAGACCTGATGATTAAACTTCAGACACTTTAAAATGAAGATTATGATCCATATATTCACTGATTGGCTGGATTACTGGGCCTTGGGTTAAACACTCTTTTAACAATCTTTTAAGCACTACCGGCCACTTTTATGTTAATTATTTATATATATTTTTTAATCTCATCTCTTATCTCAGCACCTTATATGTTTTAGTTTAAATGTTTAATTTTATTTTATGCACTTTAAATCTTGTATTAATCATTTTAATTCACCTTTTTCATTTCAGTTCTTTAAGTTTAGTTTGTCATGGTTTTTCTTTTTCTTTTTGGCAAAAACTTTCCTGAAGGGATAGATCTCGGCTTTATACATTTTCTGTCTATGTGAAGCACTTTGAGTTTTGTCTTTGAGTTGCCACTTTGCATAATAAGTGCTATAAAAATCAACTTGCCTTGCCAGCTTTACTGTACTGCTTCAGCAAGTCCTACTGTGTGCTTGTTCAAATCACTCATGTTAAATTGCATGAATAAACAGGAGACTTCAGTGATACATCAAAAATGATACAACATCAGAACAGAAGGAAGGTTCCTGTATGAAGCATTTGTATATCATACATATAATAAAAATATAGACCTAAAAGTAAAATGATAAAATAAACCTGTTAATCCTTGGTTATATTTTGCATTTTCCAAGCAGACCTAGTTAATAAAATACACTCATTATTAGGTATATATACTGGGAAAAGTTTTTGTCTTTGTTTTGTTTTTTTATAAGTGCAGATGAGAAAATTTGGCCTGTTACTAACCCACCTTTATTTATTAGACCACTTTAAAGATTTATATTATTTGTGTTATTGAGGTGAAAATATCTTGATAAAATGATCTTAAATGCACTCTGAAAGCGTGGGTAGAAAAATCCATAGATTAGAGGATTACACATAGAGTTAAAATAAGCTAACCATATCAGAGAATCAAAAACGTCAGCAGGGGTCATGAAGTTAAAGAAGGGGTCAATCAAATTGGTCATGAAATATGGGAGCCAGCAGAGAAGGAAAAAACCCATGACAATACCCAAAGTCTTGGCTGCCTTCCTCTCTCTCTGCTCTGAATAATGTCCTTTCGCCTCCCTCGACCTTATCACGGCTATGCCCTCACAAATCAGTTTAGCTTGTTTTCGTGCAACGAAGAAGATTTTCAAGTAAAGAGAGCTCATGATAGTGCCTGGAAGGAAAAAGTTTAGAAGTGAAGTTATAACAGTCCATTGTTTGTTGCAAGTCAAAGCACAGAATCCGAGACAGGTATTCGACATGGCAAGTGTCTCCAAACCCTGCACATTAACTTTGGAAACCACAATGCCAAAGCTAAACATTAATGAAAATAGCCATATGACAGTCAGACAAAATACCACAATTGTGTTTGTCATCTTCATTTGATATTTCAAAGGCTCACAAATAGCAATATATCTATCAATAGATACCAAACACAGGTGTAAAATTGATGCAATACTCAAGGTCATATCCATACCAGAGTGAATTTTACAAAACATGTCACCCATGAACCAACATCCTTCCACCCATCGCACCATACTGAAGGGCATGACCAGACATCCCATCATACAGTCCACCAGGGCCAGGGAGAGGATGATGAGGTTAGTTGGAGACTGCAGCTGTTTGAAATGAGAAATAGTGATGATGACCAGAAGATTCCCAAACACGGTCATGAAGATTGTAGGCAGCATTAAGATGTACATGAGCACCTGAATCGCAGACAAACGCTGTACTTTGGGACATGAGTCAGGCTGGTGTGGAAAGCAAAGCAGTACATTCTCCACATCAGTACCAGTCATATTCATAATGAGAGTGTTAATCCAAGTTCATTCAGTTGTGTCCTTCTTCACAAAACAAAACTTGACACAGATAAGAGAAACACAGTATCAACAATATTACTGACAATCTACACGTACATCAGTTAAATAATTCTCCATGCTAGCTGTTAAATAAATTGTGAATAGCTGTACTTTGACTTAAATACATTTTGAACTGCAAAGCATGCACCCATTTACCAATAGGAATAGCCTATTCAAATCATCCCCCTGTGGACCTGCATATACTTGAATAAGATGAATACTGGAAGATATACAGTGAAAACATTTCTGTGGGATTTAAGAGGAAATTCACAAACCCCATTATTCATTTTCTCAATGTGTTTAGATGGGTATATGTTTTGTTTGCTTTTTACTAGAGACTTTTTTACTGATGGCTATAAAAAAGGTTTAGTGTGTAATATATAGAAACATAACCTAAGATCAGTATCACATTTGACTATAATGTGAAATCTAAATATTTTATGATTGCATTAGCTAGTACTTCATACCTAAAATATAAAATTTAAACATGCAAAATTTATTTAATATTTTCTAACTAGCAGTATAACAAGGCTTGCATGTGCTAGCTAACACATTACGCATTAAGTAAAAACCTGGATAGGTAGGGTACTGCCAATAAAACAAAATGATATGGATCATATCGTGATATTGTGATGCAACACCTAACAGTTTGTTATACAAACACATTTTATTAAGATAAATGTTACCACAAAGACTATTATTTGTCACGGGAAAAGAACAAGCAAAAAGGAAGGACGCAACAGAATGAAATCACAGCAGAATGAAATCAAAAACAAATTGCAACAAAAAAGCAAACAAAACATATACCCATCAAACATGTTCACCATCTAAACACATTGAGAAAATGAATAATGGGGTTTGTGAATTTCCTCTTAAATCCCACAGAAATGTTTTCACTGTATATCTTCCAGTGTTCATCTTATTCAAGTATATGCAGGTCCACAGGGGGATGATTTGAATAGGCTATTCCTATTGGTAAATGGGTGCATGCTTTGCAGTTCAAAATGTATTTAAGTCAAAGTACAGCTATTCACAATTTATTTAACAGCTAGCATGGAGAATTATTTAACTGATGTACGTGTAGATTGTCAGTAATATTACTGTTGATACTGTGTTTCTCTTATCTGTGTCAAGTTTTGTTTTGTGAAGAAGGACACAACTGAATGAACTTGGATTAACACTCTCATTATGAATATGACTGGTACTGATGTGGAGAATGTACTGCTCTGCTTTCCACACCAGCCTGAATCATGTCCAAAAGTACAGCGTTTGTCTGTGGTTCAGGTGCTCATGTACATCTTAATGCTGCCTACAATCTTCATGACTGTGTTTGGGAATCTTCTGGTCATCATCACTATTTCTCATTTCAAACAGCTGCAGTCTCCAACTAACCTCATCATCCTCTCCCTGGCCCTGGTGGACTGTATGATGGGATGTCTGGTCATGCCCTTCAGTATGGTGCGATGGGTGGAAGGATGTTGGTTCATGGGTGACATGTTTTGTAAAATTCACTCTGGTATGGATATGACCTTGAGTATTGCATCAATTTTGCACCTGTGTTTGGTATCTATTGATAGATATATTGCTATTTGTGAGCCTTTGAAATATCAAATGAAGATGACAAACACAATTGTGGTATTTTGTCTGACTGTCATGTGGCTATTTTCATTAATATTTAGCTTTGGCATTGTGGTTTCCAAAGTTAATGTGCAGGGTTTGGAGACACTTGCCATGTCGAATACCTGTCTCGGATTCTGCGCTTTGACTTTCAACAAACAATGGACTGTTATAACTTCACTTCTAAACTTTTTCCTTCCAGGCACTATCATGAGCTCTCTTTACTTGAAAATCTTCTTCGTTGCACGAAAACAAGCTAAAGTGATTTGTGAGGGCACAGCCGTGGTAAGGTCGAGGGAGGCGAAAGGACATTATTCAGAGCAGAGAGAGAGGAAGGCAGCCAAGACTTTGGGTATTGTCATGGGTTTTTTCCTTCTCTGCTGGCTCCCATATTTCATGACCAATTTGATTGACCCCTTCTTTAACTTCATGACCCCTGCTGACGTTTTTGATTCTCTGATATGGTTAGCTTATTTTAACTCTATGTGTAATCCTCTAATCTATGGATTTTTCTACCCACGCTTTCAGAGTGCATTTAAGATCATTTTATCAAGATATTTTCACCTCAATAACACAAATAATATAAATCTTTAAAGTGGTCTAATAAATAAAGGTGGGTTAGTAACAGGCCAAATTTCCTCATCTGCACTTATAAAAAAACAAAACAAAGACAAAAACTTTTCCCAGTATATATACCTAATAATGAGTGTATTTTATTAACTAGGTCTGCTTAGAAAATGCAAAATATAACCAAGGATTAACAGGTTTATTTTATCATTTTACTTTTAGGTCTATATTTTTATTATATGTATGATATACAAATGCTTCATACAGGAACCTTCCTTCTGTTCTGATGTTGTATCATTTTTGATGTATCACTGAAGTCTCCTGTTTATTCATGCAATTTAACATGAGTGATTTGAACAAGCACACAGTAGGACTTGCTGAAGCAGTACAGTAAAGCTGGCAAGGCAAGTTGATTTTTATAGCACTTATTATGCAAAGTGGCAACTCAAAGACAAACCTCAAAGTGCTTCACATAGACAAAAAATGTATAAAGCCGAGATCTATCCCTTCAGGAAGGTTTTTACCAAAAAGAAAAAGAAAAACCATGACAAACTAAACTTAAAGAACTGAAATGAAAAAGGTGAATTAAAATGATTAATACAAGATTTAAAGTGCATAAAATAAAATTAAACATTTAAACTAAAACATATAGGCTGCTGAGATAAGAGATGAGAAAAAAAATATATATAAAGAATTAACATAAAAGTGGCCTGTAGTGCTTAAAAGATTGTTAAAAGAGTGTTTAACCCAAGACCCAGTAATCCAGCCAATCAGTGAATATATGGATCATAATCTTCATTTTAAAGTGTCTGAAGTTTAATCATCAGGTCTCTTTATTAATACTGGAATCTGAATAATACCAGTGATCATATTTTTAGCAAAAATATCTGGATTGTCTGCAAAGATATTTGGATATTTCAGTACAGCTTTATTTTCTAAAGGGAGTGCTGTAGCATTTGACACAAGTGATGAACAAATCAAAAGCTTTATTTGTGAATCATTTTCTCCTTTGTCAAGGCCCAGTAATCCAGCCAATCAATGAATACATGGATCATAATCTTCATTTTAAAGTTTGTGAAGTTTAATCACAAGGTCATAGTTTTAGTACAGATATCTGGATTGTCTGCAAAGATATTTGGATATTTCAGTACGTCTTTATTTTCTGAAGGGAGTGCTGTAGCATTTGACACAAGTGAATCATTTCTCCTTCATCAATCTGGATATTTTCTCTTTTGATAAAATGACTAATCCATATAAAAACATATTTAGAGAACTGAGATATTTAAAATTCGGTCAGATGTTATATAATGATTGACAATCATTAGCACTATCTCCATACTATAGGAGAGCAGGTAAAGATTTATTTTATGGCAATAATTAATGCTCAATTCAATAGAAATGTAAACAAATGTGTAGATGATGGATTTCCATGCTTCTTCATGAGAACTTTGATTTTCCAAAGCATGCACTTTGATGAACATTCAGGTTTAAATAAACATGAAATAATGTGAGTGTGTCTCAATACATAGTGAGCTGCTTCACTGCCCACTGAATCTCAAGTGATTGCTGCCTCGTTTTAACCATCCTGGGACCGTATAATGCAGATTATTGAATCGCTCTAGTTAGAGAGTGATTGTCACCTAATAGTTCCACCCACTACACGCAGGTAGCATTTATTTGCCTTGTACTATAACTGATTATTAATAAACATAACTGCCTATCTGATGAACCAACCTAAGTATCTTACTTGCAAGCTGCTACAACTGAGTTTCTCTTCTCAGTAAATAGACTCTCCTCTATATGAGCCTTTTAAAGTCTTTGAATGCTGAGCTAAGGTGATCTCTGAAATAATGTAAACCAGTCATGCAATCATGACTGAAAATAAGATGAAAATAAATCAAAGTTACAAAAACACACCTTCTACCAAATTATTCAGGACGAACATGTAACGGGAGTAATGATTAGACAACATTATTTCATTAATTACTTTTAATAAGAACACCTTTGCAACCTAATATTCACTAAGGTAAAATTATTTATTAGGCTGCTTGTTACTAAAAATAATAGCCTGAGGCTAATGCTAACATGCTAATCCCTCATTAACAAACCTCATTTTACAATCAAAAAGCTATTTCTACACCGCTATGGCACCAAATGTAGTTAATTAATAGAATTAGATCTTTTATTTGAACTTGACCCCTATAGTACCTTTATTTGGACACCCGGTGTTCCTGCAGTCTGAACAGGTTGTTGAGTGTTCTAGGCTATGAGTGAGTCACAAGAAAGGTGAGGTTACTGCAGTCTCTGTAATTCAAAGATATGACTTGCAGTCCTGCTTCAAGGGTGTTTTCTGAGCCATGATATCACAACTTTGTCACTTCTGCACCACTGGCCGAGCTGTTTCCGTCCACCATCTCTAAACGAGTGCTGCATCATGGGATTGTCTCTGAGGGAGAAGAAACAGAAGCAGAAGAAGAAGAAGCAGCAGCTCTCTTGATATTGTGCCAGAATAAGATCTCAGTATGCAAGATATTTAAGGCATCTAAGAAATGAGATCATCTTGTGGGGGCCACCTTTTCTATCCCCTCATCAACCCCCTCCTCTATCCCTTCATCACCCCTCTCCATTATCCCCTCATCAACACCCTGCTCTATCCCCTCATCAACCCCCTGCTCTATCCCCTCATCAAACCCCTGCTCTATCCCCTCATCACCCATCCTCTATCCCCTCATCAACCCCCTGCTCTATCCCCTCATCAAGCCCCTCCTCTATCCCTTCATCAAACACCTCTCCATTATCCCCTCATCAACCCCCTCCTCTATCCCCTCATCAAACCCCTCCTCTATCCCCTCATCAAACCACTGCTCTATCCCCTCATCAAACCCCTGATCTATCCCCTCATCAAACCCCTCCTCTATGCCCTCATCACCCATCCTCTATCTCCTCATCAAACCACTACTCTATCATCCACATGGTCTCATGTTTGTTTTCCTTCAGCATGTCTCCATGTTTTTTGTTTACTTTCCTTCCTGCTCATGTTGCCACACCCACTTTGTTAACAATGTTGCCCGTTTCACCTGTTGCTAGTCCTTTCGGCCAATCATCACATGTATAAATACACCTTTGTTACTACCAGTGTTATCAGGTTATGTATATCTTTTTTTGTTGTGTGAATGCCTTTGAGAATACGCTGTGGATGTCTTCATGGATGTATTAATCATTGTGTTTGTTTGTCTTTTTTCCTTTTGTGTTGATTGAACATTTTTTTGCTTCCATTACGACTTGTACTTGCATCCTTGCATCCTGTCTCACATCAATCACAATAGTGTTTGCTCAGTGAAGTCATAGCATGCAGACCCAACAACCCCCTTATTACGTTTATTAATGTACTTATTATTTAACATTTATTAATTAGAAATACCTTATAGGTGTAATTAGTGACTGTAGCTCATCTGTTACCATACAAAATTTATGCTGCCATCATCTGACTATTTGTTCTTGCTCAGGGGGATATTAGATGGATATTACAACAAATGGATATTACAGTGTACCTAAAAGATCATGCTCAATAAATTTACCAGTAAGTGTAGGTGCAAGGTGAAGGTATCTCATGAAGTTGGTGGTGAATGTAATGTGTTTTTGCAAGAGGACAAAAAGCAGTATAATGGGAAATGACTTCTAATGTGTTAAATGAGCCATGTGAGGTCTGTGAGTAAAGGAAGGAATTTTTTCAGTAAGTTCTGTCTCATGACGCCAGCTGTCCAGCTACAGCACTCCCTTCAGAAAATAAAGACGTACTGAAATATCCAAATATCTTTGCAGACAATCCAGATATCTGTACTAAAAATATGACCTTGTGATTAAACTTCACAAACTTTAAAATGAAGATTATGATCCATGTATTTACTGATTGGCTGGATTACTGGGCCTTTGGTTAAACATTGTTCCTACAGATCTTAATTTAACATCCTGTCTTAATTTATTTTATGTTTTTTCATCTTTTATCCAAGTACTTTATATGGTTTAGTTTAATTTGATTTTATGCACTTTATATCTTTTATTACTCATTTTAATTCAACTCAAATTATTCATTTCATTTATTTAAATTAACTTTAGTTTTCTATTTAGATCAACTATATTTAACTTTATTTTCATGAATTGTTTTGTCAGGTTTTTTCTTTTTCTTTCTGGCAAAAACCTTCCTGAAGGGTTAGATCTCAGCTTTATAAATTTTCTGTCTATGTGAAGCACTTTGATTTGCCACTTTGAATGAAAAGTGCAAAACAAATCAACTTGCCTTGCCAGCTTTACTGTACTGCTTCTGCAAGTCCTACTGTATGCTTGTTCAAATCACTGATGTTAAACTGAATGAATAAACAGGAGACTTCAGTGATACATCAAAAATGATACAACATCAGAACAGATGGAAGGTTCCTGCATTTGTACATCATCATCACTTTGAGAAAATGAATAATTGGGTTTGTGAATTTCTTCTTAAATCCCACAGAAATGTTTTCTCTGTATATCTTCCAGTGTTTATCTTATTCAAGTATATGCAGGTCCACAGGGGGATGATTTGAATAGGCTATTCCTATTGGTAAATGGGTGCATGCTTTGCAGTTCAAAATGTATTTAAGTCAAAGTACAGCTATTCACAATTTATTTAACAGCTAGCATGGAGAATTATTTAACTGATGTACGTGTAGATTGTCAGTAATATTACTGTTGATACTGTGTTTCTCTTATCTGTGTCAAGTTTTGTTTTGTGAAGAAGGACACAACTGAATGAACTTGGATTAACACTCTCATTATGAATATGACTGGTACTGATGTGGAGAATGTACTGCTTTGCTTTCCACACCAGCCTGACTCATGTCCCAAAGTACAGCGTTTGTCTGCGGTTCAGGTGCTCATGTACATCTTAATGCTGCCTACAATCTTCATGACCGTGTTTGGGAATCTTCTGGTCATCATCACTATTTCTCATTTCAAACAGCTGCAGTCTCCAACTAACCTCATCATCCTCTCCCTGGCCCTGGTGGACTGTATGCTGGGATGTCTGGTCATGCCCTTCAGTATGGTGCGATGGGTGGAAGGATGTTGGTTCATGGGTGACATGTTTTGTAAAATTCACTCTGGTATGGATATGACCTTAGGTACTGCATCAATTTTGCACCTGTGTTTGGTATCTATTGATAGATATATTGCTATTTGTGAGCCTTTGAAATATCAAATGAAGATGACAAACACAATTGTGGTATTTTGTCTGACTGTCATATGGCTATTTTCATTAATGTTTAGCTTTGGCATTGTGGTTTCCAAAGTTAATGTGCAGGGTTTGGAGACACTTGCCATGTCGAATACCTGTCTCGGATTCTGTGCTTTGACTTTCAACAAACAATGGACTGTTGTCGGTTCACTTCTAAACTTTTTCCTTCCAGGCACTATCATGAGCTCTCTTTACTTGAAAATCTTCTTCGTTGCACGAAAACAAGCTAAAGTGATTTGTGAGGGCACAGCCGTGATAAGGTCGAGGGAGGCGAAAGGACATTATTCAGAGCAGAGAGAGAGGAAGGCAGCCAAGACTTTGGGTATTGTCATGGGTTTTTTTCTTCTCTGCTGGCTCCCATTTTTCATGGCCAATTTGATTGACCCCTTCTTTAACTTCATGACCCCTGCTGACGTTTTTGATTCTCTGATATGGTTAGCTTATTTTAACTCTATGTGTAATCCTCTAATCTATGGATTTTTCTACCCACGCTTTCAGAGTGCATTTAAGATCATTTTATCAAGATATTTTCACCTCAATAACACAAATAATATAAATCTTTAAAGTGGTCTAATAAATAAAGGTGGGTTAGTAACAGGCCAAATTTTCTCATCTTCACTTATAAAAAAACAAAACAAAGACAAAAACTTTTCCCAGTATATATACCTATTAATGAGTGTATTTTATTAACTAGGTCTGCTTAGAAAATGCAAAAATATAACCAAGGATTAACAGGTTTATTTTATCATTTTACTTTTAGGTCTATATTTTTATTATATGTATGATGTACAAATGCTTCATACAGGAACCTTCCATCTGTTCTGATGTTGTATCATTTTTGATGTATCACTGAAGTCTTCTGTTTATTCATGCAGTTTAACATCAGTGATTTGAACAAGCACACAGTAGGACTTGCAGAAGCACTACAGTAAAGCTGGCAAGGCAAGTTGATTTGTTTTGCACTTTTCATTCAAAGTGGCAAATCAAAGTGCTTCACATAGACAGAAAATGTATAAAGCTGAGATCTAGCCCTTCAGGAAGGTTTTTGCGAGAAAGAAAAAGAAAAAACCTGACAAAGCAATTCATGAAAATAAAGTTAAATATAGTTGATCTAAATAGAAAACTAAAGTTAATTTAAATAAATGAAATGAATAATTTGAGTTGAATTAAAATGAGTAATAAAAGATATAAAGTGCATAAAATCAAATTATACATTAAACTAAAGCATATAAAGTACTTGGATAAAAGATTAAAAAACATAAAATAAATTAACACAGGATGTTAAATTAAGATCTGTAGGAACAGTGTTTAACCAATGGCCCAGTAATCCAGCCAATCATAATCATCATAATCTTCATTTTAAAGTGTCTGAAGTTTAATCATCAGGTCTCTTTATTAATACTGGAATCTGAATAATACCAGTGATCATATTTTTAGCAAAAATATCTGGATTGTCTGCAAAGATATTTGGATATTTCAGTACAGCTTTATTTTCTAAAGGGAGTGCTGTAGCATTTGACACAAGTGATTATCAAATCAAAAGCTTTATTTGTGAATCAGTTTCTCCTTTGTCAAGGCCCAGTAATCCAGCCAATCAATGAATACATGGATCATAATCTTCATTTTAAAGTTTGTGAAGTTTAATCACAAGGTCATATTTTTAGCACAGATATCTGGATTGTCTGCAAAGATATTTGTATATTTCAGTACAGCTTTATTTTCTGAAGGGAGTGCTGTAGCATTTGACACAAGTCATTTAGTCAAATCAAAAGCTTTATTTGTGAATAATTTTTCCTTCATCAATCTGGATATTTTTTCTTTTAATAAAATGAATAATCCATATGAAAAACATATTTAGAGAACTGAGATATTTACAATAAGGTCAGATGACATATAATGATTGATAATCATTAACACTATCTCCATACTATAGGACAGCAGGTAAAGATTTATTTTATGGCAATAATTAATGCTCAGTTCAATAGAAATGTAAACAAATGAGTAGATGATGGATTTCCATGCTTCTTCATGAGAACTTTGATTTTCCAAAGCATGCACTTTGATAAACATTCAGGTTTAAATAAACATGAAATAATGAGTGTGTCTCAATACATAGTGAGCTGCTTCACTGCCCACTGAATCTCAAGTGATTGCTGCCTCGTTTTAACCATCATGGGACCATATATTGCAGATTATTGAAATGCTCTAGTTAGAGAGTGATTGTCACCAAACATTTCCACCCACTACACACAGCTAGCATTTACTTACCTTGTACTATAACTGATTATTGTAAATTCTTTTTTTTACAAAATTTGCTTTAGTGTTTAAAAATGTTTGAATAGAATAAGGCAAATGTTAAAACATACAACATTAGGAGAACACTGACTATTTGATGTATGGATTTAGATGACTGTGATGACTGGATTGATCAACCTCCAGTTATAATGAATTCATGTTATAAGCATTTCTATTGGAGAAGGATTGCTGCTGTGTAATCAGCTGAATGTATATAAACCAGCATGGAGCAGCGCACAGGATTTGTGTGTTTAACCAGTAGCCATTAGTGGCTGATCCGCAAGCTGTCTAAAACATTTTACTCTCATCATTGACATTTGTCTTTCACATTTCGTTTTCAAAACATCATACCATAGCAAGATAGCATTTTAATTTTGGAAAAGGACACTTTGACTGGCTTGGATGGACATCCTGTTCATGAACATATCAGATGTGGAGAATGTGCTTCTCTGCTTCCCAAACCAGCCTGATTCCTGCATCGGAACAGAGCGCTTATTTGTACTCAAGGGGGCCATGTATCTCTTCATGCTGGCTGCTATCTTCATGACCGTGTTTGGGAATCTTCTGGTCATCATCACTATTTCTCATTTCAAACAGCTGCAGTCTCCAACTAACCTCATCATCCTCTCCCTGGCCCTGGTGGACTGTATGCTGGGCTGTTTGGTCATGCCCTTCAGTATGGTGCGATGGGTGCAAAGATGCTGGTTCATGGGAGAACTTTTTTGTCAAATACATTCTAGTTTGGATATGACCCTGAGTGTTGCTTCTATACTACACCTGTGTTTGGTATCTATTGATAGGTACATGGCAATTTGTGACCCTTTGAGTTACAGGGTAAAGGTGACTAAGAGTAGTATAGCTGTATATATTTGTATTATTTGGATGTTTTCATGTATGTTTAGCTTTGGAATTGTTTTTTCTAAAGTAAATATTATGGGTCTTGACTCAACCATGATAAATCCCTGTGCTGGAAACTGTGCTTTGATTTTTAATAAGGAATGGGGTGTTATTGCCCCACTTATTAACTTTTATATTCCAGGAACTGTAATGAGCTGTTTGTACCTGAAAATCTTCCATGTTGCAAGAAAGCATGCCAGAATATTATCTGATAGAATGGCTGTCATCATGTGTCGTGAGATGAAAGGTCAAGTGTCGGAGCAGAAAGAGAGGAAGGCTGCTACCACTCTGGGCATCGTTATGGGGGTTTTTGTGCTGTGCTGGCTACCTTTCTTCCTCACCACGGTAATTGATCCATTTCTTGGCTTCTCAACCCCTCTGGATGTTTTTGATGCTCTGGTCTGGTTTGGGTACTTTAATTCTTTGTTTAATCCACTAATATATGGATTTTTCTATCCCCACTTCCAGAAAGCATTTAAGATTATTATTCTAAGATATGTTTTCCACCTGAAAAAGTCAAGCAACTTAGTGCTTCAGTGATTCTGTAAACATTTTTACATTTTCACATTTTTGTAATCTTATATTTTTTCAAATGGTCATTTATCAAATCATTTATTTATTATATCTGCAATGGTCAATAGAAATTTCTACAGGGAATAGCTGCTTCTTGAGTGGTGGTGTTAAAGTCTGGCCCTGGACATCTACTGCCTTGCAGAGTTTAATTGCAACCCTAATCTAGCACACCTGACTCTAATCTTGACTGGATCATGTGTGTTACATTAGGGTTGGAACTGAACTCTACATGGAGGTAGATCACCAGGAGCAGACTTAGGTACCCCCGTTTCAGAGGAAACTGTCACATTTAGCACTTCAATTAGTAAACAGCATAAATATTCTGGCATGTTTTAAAGCAATAATTGAGTAAAAGTAAAGTAGAAATTTACAGTGAGTGTTAATAAATAAGCACAGTTGAAATAATATAGTGAGCAAAAAAAAAAAATGCTGATCTCTTCAAAAGTTCTTCTACTGTCCTTCCATGAATGATACACCAGGGGAGCATATGTGATGGACAAGGGTTAAGCAGGATGCGGGGACGAGGCACGTTGAACATAAACATACATTTTATTTGAGCATTAAACATACACGTATTAACACTACTTGGATCAAACACCGACAACTTTGACGATACGAAACGAGACTTATACACTCATGACAATTACACACAACAAGGATCAGGTGCACAGCACAAGAGGGCGTGGCAATATGAACACACAGACATGCACATGCACGTAGACTTGAGGGAGAGAGGGGCCGTACCGTGACAGAGCCCCCCCTCAAGGGTGCGACTCCCGGTGCGCCAGCCTACCAGGCTGCATCCCCGAGACCAACGCCAAAAGTTGACCTTGACGGACCAGACAGCCCACCACAGGCCAGCGCAAGCAGGGCAGTGGGGGGAAGGACAGGGACCAAGATGCACACACTAACGGGCACAGACACAAAGGGGAACAAAGTGACCGGTACATTTAGTGTAATCGGGACAGACACGGTGACAGGGACAGGCAATGAACGACACCACACACATTCAATAGTCTGGGGAAGGGAGAAGGAACTCCAGCCAGTCCCCCAGTCGTCGGCTGGGTGAAAGACTGACCATCCTGGTGGGAAGTGTCCCTCACCAACCTAGGTAGCGGCGACTGTCCTGGTTGTTGTTCTGGTGCCGCTGCCTTTTTGCCTGTACGAGGCTTCGGCACGGGCACATACGCTCTAGACCTCCTCGCCTCAGGCGGGGGAGTGTCCATATTTGACAACAGTGCCTCCAAGCTAACCGGCCCTGTTCGCCAGCTCGCACCTGGGCGGCGTGCCCTGGGCGGTGCCTTGGGTGCTGGGGGCTCCTCGCTGTGTGAGCTTTTGGTGTCGCCGTGGGAGGGAAGATCCCTATGAGGGTCCTCTTCTACCTCCATAGGAGTTTCCTCTTTCCAACTACAGACAGACGTCGCTGCACTCCTCTGTCTCTCCATAATCTGTGTCTCCCATATGATCATCCAGGTAGGGATCGTAGGACCCAGCAGAGTCCATTTCCGAGTAGCGGTCCTCTTGGTCCAGCTGTTTTCCACAGGACTCTGCACCGTTCGATCCCGTTTTATTTACACATTAAACATACACGTACTAACACTACTTGGATCAAACACCGACAACTTTGACAATACGAAGTGAGACTTATACACTCATGACAATTACACACAACAAGGATCAGGTGCACAGCACAAGAGGGCGTGGCAATACGAACACACAGACATGCACATGCACGTAGACTTGAGGGGGGAGGTGCCGTACCATGACAGCATAAGGTCAAAATCCAGGTACATTGGGGGAAAGTGTCTAAATGGTCTTAGCCAGGTAAGGATGACAAAGAGCCATTGTTATTGTTATTATTTATTAGGTAAAACATTATTGTATGATTATCAGTTTACATACTATAATTAACAAAAAACTCTCATTATAGGTGATTCATTGTAAAAGGGCAGCTTATTTATATGCCATTGCTTCAAACATGCTGCAAAACATACCTTAACAGTTCAAAGTGATACCCACACACACCAAGTTTATATTTTACATTTGAAAAGTATGGACATTTGTCCTAGGTAAAGACTTCCGTCCAAATCAAGAGTTTCCCTTTGAATGGCACCATTCCCAACAGGAAACAAGCTGAGAGTTCAAGGCAGTAGCAGAGGCAGGAGAACTGGGGGAAATGGCCAGTGCATGGGACAGTAAGACTGACTCTGTGCCACTGAGAATATATGGTGGACATTTTGAATGCTGCAGCTCTAACTTAAAATATTAATGGTATGTTAAGATATATTAGCGAAAGCAGAATAAACATATTTCAATTTTTATAGACCTTTCATTTACTAAAACCTTAACTTATCAGGCAAGCCTTTCTGGTCAGATTTATGATGGGAGACCCTGTTGAGGAAAAGGCCACTACCATTGTCCTGTACAAACTGGCAACCCAATAAAATCAAATGCAGCTTTCTGCGGTTGGCCTTGAGAAACAACCTGGAATCCACTGTCTTGTGCCGGTACCTTTTTGAACTGGTAGTCCAGTTACTGGCCCCAAGCAAGTTCCTAATGGTCTTTCTTTGACTAAGTGATGATATGCTCCAGAACCCTCCACACTTGGGACAGGTGACGCAGCCAGGTCTCTAATTGGATAATCCCGTCACTGAGGTAGTCAGCAGCATCATTGTTCAGTTGCTCTGTGTATCCTGAATGGAGCCGTCTTTGGCCATGCCTACACAATGACACCAACCTGACAATTACCTTTCAATAAATGACAGTGAGCAGGATGACAAACTGTGCTACAGGGAGTATTCTACAAACAAGCTAGCCTAGGGCAGACTGCTGGAAAAGTACCAGACTTGGGTACATTGCCAGTAGAAGCAGGCCTGAGTCTTTCCCAGGGGGTACCATGACAACACAGGATGGATCTCAGTGTTTACTCCTAGTTGCATGGTACCACACCCTAGGAACACCTAATTAGCCATGTTTTACTATGACTGGGATAAGCCAATGACTATGGCTCATGGGATATGTGATGGGGTCTTCTCTCATATTGCTGTGGCTACAGAGAAGGACACCAGGATCTGGCAGAGGACTCTCCCCAGCCAAATGTGTTGAAGCTGGGATTCTGGGGTGGGATTCAACCCCCTGGAGGATGTCTGGGTCTCTCAATCAGATGTCTGGGCCTGATTGCTCCAGACTTGCCCTTGCACCTCCTTCTCAAAATCAAATGATACAATTAATGAATGGCATTGTTTAGATTTGTATATATTTGTCTTTGGGTTTATCAAAGTCTCATATTTATTATGTATTTTAAAGTTGTTGTTTTTTTTTACAGCATTTTCATATTTCTTACATTAACTACCTCTGTTAACCTGACTATAATAATATCCATTCTTTAGTTAGCCCAGTAAACGTACGCTACACTTATGTTCCTTCTGTCTGTTAGATTCTGCAATAACATGTACCAGAATTGCACAGGTACCTGTGCTTTTAGTAGTATTACTGATGCATAGCAACTGGACGTAACTGGTTAGCTGATTTAATATTAAATAATAAATTAATTCAAACATCATAATGATATGTATAACAAAATCACCACCCACATGTGATACTTGCTTATCCAGCAATACTGTTTATGCTGTATATAGGCTACTATGTACATATTTCATACTGTAATAGTGTTTTTTTTATATAATATATACATATTTCACCATCTGAAACTGACATTCTAATTGATGTTATATTTAATATATAGATATTTATTAATACAAAAGTCTAATATAATAAATTATTTACCAGAAATTACATGAATGCATGGCAGAAAATCTGAAAATGTAATTTTTGGCCTGAGTTTTATTTTCACTTTTTGTTCAGTGCTAAAACAGGCTGTTTCATTTTGAGCTATCAACAAAAGGTCTGTTATTGGACAATTATCTCCCACGTGGTGTCTTCCCTTGCAGAGCACAAGTATAAGTTCTGGCAGTTCTCAAAGTGGGGATCCTTCCACACATTGCTATCTGAAACTGCACAAAAGCCTTAGATTAGGATTTTGGGAAAGCATAATTTTTGCTTTGTTTTGCACATTGATTCAACTTCATCTTCATGTGAAGGGAGACTAGAGGATGCTGGAAACAACAAATTCATCTTTAATGGGATCAAGAGATTTGAAGGACTACTGTTATCCTGATTCAAATGCCTCGTGTGTGAAAAACTGTTACAATGTGGCAGCCCGAGTTTTGCTGTATTTCGTACTCGGACTGGCAATGGCCGTGACCGTTCTAGGGAACTCTGTGGTCATCATCTCCATAGCTCATTTCAAGCAACTTCACACACCCACAAACATGCTGGTTATGTCTCTAGCACTGGCAGACCTTCTGCTGGGTCTGACTGTTATGCCATTCAGCATAATCAGATCTGTAGATGGATGCTGGTACTACGGTGAAACCTTCTGTTTACTGCACTCTAGCTGTGACATGTTCCTCACCTCTGTGTCTATCTTTCACCTGGTCTGTATCGCTACAGATCGATACCAAGCCGTGTGCCATCCACTTCAATACCCGACAAGAATAACAATACCCATTGCATGGATAATGGTAGCTATGAGTTGGATTACAGCTGCAGTATATTCTTATAGTCTCCTGTATTTAAAAGGAAATGTCCAAAGATTAGATGATGTAATTGAATCATTGTATTGTTTGGGAAGATGTGACCTTCTGTTTAATGCCCTGTGGGGAGCTGTGGACACATTAATATCTTTCCTTTTTCCATGCTGTGTAATGATTTGTTTGTATGCCCAAATTTTTTTTGTTTCAAAGAAGCATGCAAGAAAAATCGAGCGCACAAAACAGAAATGCAAAAATGAGGTGAGCATAACCAAACTTGTAAAACATGAGAACAAAGCAGCAAAAACCCTCGGGATTGTCGTGGGTGCATTCAATCTTTGCTGGATGCCCTTTTTTATTAACTCTCTGATTGATCCTTATATTAACTTCTCAACTCCAGCAGTTCTTTTTGATGTGTTTGTCTGGTTGGGTTATATTAATTCAACTTTAAACCCCATCATATATGGCCTCTTTTACTCATGGTTCAGAAAATCACTGTATCTCATAGTTACTTTGAGAATATTTAAACCTCAATCCTCTGATACTAATGTTTATGACATTTGAAAGTGTTTCAAAAGCATTTCAAAGTTAGGAATTAATCAAATGTTTGGAAGACATTCATTATAATGAGGGGAATATTGATCAAATGTTTGCAAGACCAGTCTGTAATTTATTAACTGAGAAGTCCAAATATTTGCAGCTGTAAAAGTCTTGAAAGAACACTATTTTACAGACAATTTTCTGTTCTGATAAATGTGAATGCCAGTGTTTTATATTTATCATTCTTCACTATAAAATCTGTTATTTGCTTTATTCTGGAAAGAAATATACTATTTGGCCATATGGTGCTTTTTTTCAAATTCCTCTTTTGAAGAAAAAAACATTTAATTGTGGCATGAAAATCTTATTTTTATATGTTAGGAGTAAATGATAAGCAGCGTGTTCGTAAAGATTAAGCACCAGTGAACAGTGAAGCTAACATAACACAGAATAATACACATAGTGATTCATCATGTTCAAACAGTGAAGCTAACCACAGAATAATAGACATAGCGATTTGTCATGTTCAAACAGCAAAGCTAACATCACATAGAATAATAGACATAGTGATTCATCATGCTGATGTAAATGGAAAACAACATAAGCTAGGCATTCTGATTTACTGCCAATAGCTGTTAATGATATGGGGGGATGTAGCTAAATAAATATCATATACATGGCATAGGTCTCCATTTATTTTTTCATTAGCTTGGATGTTTTACTGATATGAGTCTGCATTCTAGTTTTTTTTTGTTTTTGTTTTTTAGCAGTGATACAGGCTAATTTGTTAAGGAATTGTAGCTCATTTTAACTTGACTTAACCATTTATGTCCTTATTATTCCACTGGTTTGCTGCTCAAACTTTGGAAATTATTTTTATCAAATTAAGTGCTTTTGTTTTTTAAATTTCTTTTATTACTGGTTTTATGTGGCAGTTTAACCTCTAAAGTGTGCTGTTAGCTAGTGGTTAATTGCCAAGATTTAGGAACAAATCCATGTTCTGTGATTTTTGGTGGAGAATATGAGCGCTGTTTCATTTAGCCCATGCTGACTGTTAAATGAAATCTCAAGTGTTAATCCATACAAAACCACAATGCCAGGAATGACAGTCTCATACAATTAAGAGTTATGTTAATTAACTTCATTTAATTATTCTTAAGTGCAGATAGAAGAAAGATCAATAGTGGCTGTCCAAAAAAAGCTATAAAAGTAAAGGGAACTCCAGCAATAATAAAATACTTCATTTATTCTCATACCTAACACCTTGTCTAGGCTCAACAGAGTGAGTATTCTTTTCATCCCTTCTGCAGTCTGTGACCTGAGTGTTATTAATATTATTGTTCATGAATGAGTTTAATATTAAAATCCGCTCTTGCCCAGAGAGAGAAGGGTGCCTCTTGTGAAACTGGCTCCTTTCGAGGTTTCTTCCTTGTCCGGTCTCAGGGAGTTTTGTTTTGCCACTGTGGTGTTTGGCTTACCCATTAGGGGTCTAGACACAGATGTTTGTAAAGTTACTTTGTGACATCATCTGTTAAAAAATATCACTGTATAAAATAAATAAACCAATCCTGATTTATATATATATATATATATATATATATAAGTAAAGGTGGCTCTATAAAGGGCACCATCTACTCTGGGTACTGGATTGGAGAATCTGCCTGAGAGTTGAGCCTAGGATACAGGAAGAACAGTGTGGGGATCATGTAAGTATGTCAGCACATGTGTTTGGGGGAAAAGGCATATGTCCATGTAGCTTGGCATAAGTTGTGGGAGGTAATGCAAGATTATGAAGTATATGGGTCACTACTTTGGTTGGTCCAGTCTCTGTATGAATGCAGTAAGACCTGTGTCCACATTTGCATCTTGTCTCCAGTCCTGTTTTTCGTTTTCATGATAACAAGGTGCAACCCAGGTGAATTGCTCTCTAAGCCACTTCTGAGGTGGACCTCTGACATGCACTTGAATGCTTTTTGGCCAAATCCTAACCTCAAAGTCTGAGATCAAGGTAGTTAGTATACTTCCTTCTGATGAGTGGATCGAGTCAGCAGCAGCTGTGTTGCAGTCTTGGCCTGTGGTGGTGAAGCAGGAACTTACTCCTAAAATAAAGCTGTGGCATTGAATCATCCCACCACCGCTGACTACAGGTAGAAGTATGTAGCTCAGTGGTTAAGGTATTTGACCTGTAATTAGAAGGTGGCCAGTTCAAGCTCCACTGCTGCCAAATTGCCAGTGTTGGGCCCTTGAACAAGACCATTAACCCTCAATTGCTCAAATAGTAAGTTGCTTTGGCTAAATGTGTCAGGTAAATGTAGAAGTCATGAACAGTGGTTGATATGTAGTAGTGATGAACAATAGCATGCCTAGACAACCAGCCTCCTATGGTGTAGAGTCAAACAAAATCTGATTAGTAACTAAAAGGATAGAATATTTGCTGAGATGATTATTTGTGTTTAAATTGGCAAGTAGAAATGCTAGATATTTGAAATCACATGGAGATTTGTTACACAGTATATCTATACTGTGTAGTCAAAATATAATTTATGACAAACACTAAGATATTTGATAATAAAGTCTCATCTCTGGTTAACTTTGTTGTTATTGGACTACTCCCTCCCAGGTGGTCTTTGTTGTTATTGGGCTACTGTCTCCCAGGTGGTCTCCTTGTTGAAATATAAATTCTACCATTTCTTTAGTTTCTTCAGATTAGAGAATTATCACTCTCTAAGGCAGCAGAGCACCCTCTCAAAGATTTTTGAAAAAAGGTAATTTTCTGTGCACTTTGAGCACTTTTGCATGTTCATTTTAGGGGAGATTACAGGATGCTGGAAACTGCAAATTCATCTTTACTACAAGAAACTGATTTAAAGGATTACTGTTTTCCTGATTCTAATGGCTCTTGTGTCAAAAGTTTTTACAATGCGGCAGCACAAACTGTGTTATATTTCTTACTCGGACTGGCGATGACAGTGACAATTCTGGGGAACTCTGTGGTCATCATCTCCATAGCTCATTTCAAGCAACTTCACACACCCACAAACATGCTGGTTATGTCTCTAGCACTGGTAGACCTTCTGCTGGGTCTGACTGTTATGCCATTCAGCATAATCAGATCTGTAGACGGATGCTGGTACTATGGTGAAACCTTCTGTTTACTGCACTCTACTTTTGACATGTTCCTCACTACTGCATCTATCTTCCACCTGGTCTGTATCGCTACAGATCGATACCAAGCCGTGTGCCATCCACTTCAGTACCCGACAAGAATAACGATACCAATTGCATGGCTAATGGTAGTTCTAAGCTGGATTACAGCTGCGGTGTATTCATATGGTCTCCTGTATTCAAAAGAAAACGTGGAAAGCTTAGATGAGTTTATCAAATCAGTATATTGTCTGGGCACCTGTAACCTTTTTTTCAATGCACTGTGGGCAGCTCTGGATTCATTCATATGTTACTTTTTCCCATTTTCTGTAATGATTTGTTTGTATGCCCAAATATTTTTTGTTTCAAAGAAGCATGCGAGGCAAATTGAGGACAGAAAACAGTCCAGGTATCAGATGAACATAACTAAGATTGTAAAACATGAGAAGAAAGCAGCAAAAACCCTCGGCATTGTCGTGGGTGCGTTCAATCTTTGCTGGATGCCCTTTTTTATTAACTCTCTGATTGATCCTTATATTCACTTCTCAACTCCAGCAGTTCTTCTTGATGTGTTTCTCTGGTTGGGTTATATTAATTCAACTTTAAACCCCATCATATATGGCCTCTTCTACCCATGGTTCAGGAAATCACTGTATCTGATTATTACCTTTAGAATATTTACTCCTTTGTCTTCTGACACAAATGTTTATGGCACTTGAATGTGTTGCAGGTTGGATATCATTAATTTTACTATGAACTCATGGACTTAAAGCCTTAAAATAATAATTATTTGCAGAAAATACTGTGCTCTGAATTTCAGTTAAAAAACAAATTCACTTATCATTAGCATGTCACTGTTTCATGATAATCAAAGATGTTGGGCATGATAAAATCTTCATGATAAAAGTTATTGTTCTTATTTCAGAAAATCTGGCATGGAGGGAAAAGGTTTCTATTGAAATCCTAGATTGCATTCAAATAAAAGAATAATTACAAATTTTTTTGGGATATGAAAATGTTTCTATGATGGGTGATATTTTCCATTACAGTGCCATTTTACATATTAGAGTGAGTGATAAATACTGTGTGTATGAAGCACTTTGCTTGCACACCTGATGAAGAACCTTTGTTCAAAATGTCCTTTTTTCTCTGAAAACCTTGTGTAAAATCAAGAAGATTTTAGATAGGTTCTATCTATCTATCTATCTATCTATCTATCTATCTATCTATCTATCTATCTATCTATCTATCTATCTATCTATCTATCTATCTATCTATCTATCTATCTATCTATCTATCTATCTATCTATCTATCTATCCGTGAACTAAGGATACGGAGTGATTCTAAACTAAACGTTGTGGGTTTTTCAGATATTCAGGTAGATTATGTTGCTACTGGGCTTCTCAGTGTCCCACACCTGCACCTGCCACACCTCCACCTGTGCCTGACCAGAGAGAATGGTGGGAACACTGTTCCTCTGTGTTTTGCGCCTTATCCCCTCTGCCATCACAGAAGTAGCTATACATATATTAGGCTACTATTAGAATTTCCTCTTACTGTATTAATACTACCTATCACGAGGAACGCTACCACTTTAATCAATGTAACCTTTGACACCAGCTGTGCACAGTATGCAGCACTGCAGCTATACATGTTTTGTATATATTCTTGCAATATCATGCAATCCAGGCCAAAAATCAAAAGAGGAAAGAGCTAGGATTAGTCTATATTTTATTCAGCAATATTAATACAAACCTTGACAAATATCTAGATTAAAGTTAACTTTTTTTTTACATCAGTATTTTAACTTTTTGAAGGACAACTTTGTCAACTCCTTAAAGCAGAAGTTGTTTTAGATTAAACCACTTTGGAAAAATGCTGTAACTGTTACTAATGTTGCCACAACAAGAATGAGGGAGATGTGACATCCCCTTGCAAAACTTCCATCTGCTCCCAGGCAGTGGTGAACTTTTCCAGGGCAAAGCACATGTGCAGATCCTGAAAGTAGCTTGTCACCATAACCTCAATGTTATCTGGGATATAGTATGAGGTATGAGCCAAACCCAAGCAAAGCTGAATTCCTGCTCTGTCGGGAAAGTCAGGACCTTCGAGCTCCCTGCTGAACATCATCATCACCAGTAGGGGTGGAGCCAAATCTGAATATGTACAAATAGTAGGTTCTATTTATATTCTACAAATATTATATTAATCATTTGTTTTCAGGAAGTAAAAGCATGTCATATAGCTGGTGTTATTTTGACCAGGAGGAGATTAGCCTAGATTGGCTCTGGCAGTGTTGTTACTAGCTAGCATGCTGTGCTTACTCCTCAGTCAGCCTATGTGTCACTTGGTTGCAGATATCACACTGCAGAAATAGAGCATGATTTATAGCTATTCTATCAAAGTTTCTATATTAACTTAGCACTAATAGAGCACTATATGAACTCAGAATACACAGATGCACCAGAACTTATTTGACCAGGAGATGATTAGGCCGGTGTTCGCCTGTTAGCTCAGTAACTTAACCTGTAGAAATAGGTCTATCTTTTGTGTGTTTGTTTCGAATTGCATCAACTCTTGACAAGAATTGAGATATTCACATAGTCTATTAGACTACTCTCCTTTTTGCAGACAGCAAGATCCACAGTTAGCACCATTGTTAGCTCCATGGTGTACTAGTTAAGTTACCTACATAGTTAGCAGTGTATCTTTGAAAACTCATTTGCCCTAAAACCCTTACCCCATTTTCCAACATAAATGCCCTTTACGTCAAATACAAATACCGAATACAAATAGTTTTGCTGCCTTAAATATGGATACCAGCCCTAATCACCAGGATGAACCCATTAGCCTGCTGTACAGTGCATACATACATAACCTGTGCCAGGTGACCCCTCCAGTTCTCTGGTGGTATGCAGAAAGGTGCATTTGAAACATGCAAACCATGAGCATTTTTGTAAAATTGTCCATGTACACAAGCTCCTAGCATTGGTGATGTGGAGGGTCAGCATGTCTTCACTCACTTACTCGCTCACATATAAGCCATTGAGAAATGTATGAGACACCATAGCTCTGTCAATCTGTAGCTTGGATGCTTAGACTGCAGGGATGATATAGCATTTTATGAATAAAAAAAATGTTTTTAGTTCTTTAACAGAGTGAGAAATTTTATACCATATAGCGACATTTTCATTTTACTCCTTATAAAAGGATAAGAGTTTGTCTTTTTTGCTATGTCAGCACTCATTTAATTTGCACAGCAGTGAGGCAAAAACAGTAAAGAAAAAAACATTTAGTTTGTGCTTCATGGAAAACTTGCACATGTAGACTCAGCAAAAGAAACAGATCTTCTGTGTAACAATAACAAGAGTGTATACAATCCCAGAAGACTCCTGTTTTTAGATCTTTGGGTATAAATAACAGGAAGGACAAACTTGAGGCCACTACTGTCTTGACATAGACTACGGAAAGGCAGAAGGAAGCTTCTGGAGAAACAAACTGTCTGTTAATGGGCGATTCGACTGAAACTATCTTTGCGCATCTTGATAATCATTGTGGTGTAGTCAAGAACACAAGCTGTTCTGTGAACTTAATTACATTGATTTCTAATCTTAGTTACAGTGATTTGATTGTGTTTGTGTTTGTGGCAACTTTGTCTGTACTGACAGCCTCTGGAAACATGGTTGTGATTGTTGTGTTTTCAGTTTTCAAACAGTTTCACACACCAGCCAATTTAATTGTCCTCTCTCTGGCTCTGTCAGACTTTTTAATTGGAGCTATAGTAATGCCTTTAGAGATTGTTTTGCTGCTTGACACTTGTTTACATCATATGAAAAGTCTCTGTCCTGTTTATCACTTCATCAGTATGATTGTTGGCACTGTGTCCCTATATCATGTTGTCCTCATTGCAGTAGATAGGTGTTTTGCATTACACAACCCATTCTGTTACATAAGAAAAATTACTGTGAAAACCATGTTGGTGTGTATCATTTCTGGATGGATATTTTCACTCTGTTACAATGTACTTATGATGCAAGTTGGGAGTTCAAATCGGGGAGAAGAAAAGCTGATTTGCATCAGAAATTGTGCTATACCCATAAATGATACATGGGGTTTTGTTGATCTGATATTCACCTTCATTGTTCCATGTGTATTAATATTAAGTTTATATGTCAGAGTTTTCACGGTGGCCCTGAGGCATGCAAAAACCATTTCTCATATGTTTCCAGCAAAGATAAGTGCTTCTCAAAAGAAAAGGAAATCAGAGTTTAAAGCAACCAAAACATTGGGCACTGTTGTAATGGTCTATTTAGTGTGCTGGATCCCCTGGTACACATGTCTAGTTAATATTGAGAGTCTTCCAAACCCATCAGTCAGCATATCTTATTTGATGTGTTTGTATTACAGCAACTCATGTGTCAATCCCATTATCTATGCAATATCTTATCCTTGGCTGAAAAAGTCAGTAAACAGAACATTTTCAATCAAGAATAATTAAAGTTCTTAATCTCTCTTAAGATAAAATGCAGGTCTGTTTATAGCAACATTTTTTGTTTGCATTTTTTTTTAGAAATATAACTGCTCTAGGAAAAGTAAATATGCATTTCTCTAGTTTTCAAAGGTTAATACAAAATACAAAATGATTTTTATTAGTTTATTACATTTTCCTGATAACTAATTTATGTTATATTCTTTTAGCGCATCTTCACTAACATTTTGCCTGGAAAACTCCAAACTTAATTTCCGGCTCATACATTCATTAACCCCTTCATTGTACTTCAAGGAAAACTTTCTTGTCAAAGTCAATGTTGGCCTAATGGTCATTTCTTCTCATCACAGATGCATTGAGAATGAAATTAAACTTTTCTCTCTCCCTAATTTTCTTGAGAACAAGGTGCTACATTAACATATAACAGCAGTATGTAATACTGCAAGCAGACAATAATTACAGGGAGACCATACTAAGCACTGGGTAAAAAGACGGGGTCCATAGCTGTTGATCCATGGGAGCATGATGTGTGTGTACATTGTTATTAGCGCACTGATGACTTATTAGTACTCCAATAAGCTGATGATAGTTTAGTAACATGATAAAGCGACTGTGCATACAGAGTGAGTGGAATATAGTGATACACAGGTTAAGAAAAGTGGCTGGGTGCACACAGTACAGTGCAGCAGATGAAAGTAAAAGGTAGAGCTGAGTTAGCGGTTCAGTTTGAACATATAATGTCCATCAGGCAGATTCTTTGAGCACTCTGCCTGTGGGAAGAAAATGTTCCTGAATCTGGAGGACTTGGTGTGGATGCTGTGTAGCTCTGCTCCAGATGGGAGTAGTATAAACAGGCCATGTGAAGGGTGAGCTGAAGGACAGGTAGGCCACAAGATAATGGTGCAAACTAAATAGAGTCTGGTTACAATTGTAACAATTGTAATTGTTTAGTGGCAAAAGTAAAGAAACATGTATGACAACTCCTTTGTTTTAAGTTAACCTTTTGGAACGTAGATACTTACTGGAGGTCTGCCACCAGTAACACACTTCCATGTACCGAGGGTTAATATGAAGGGGTTCAGATGAACAATTCAACTTAAATTAATTTACAGCATTTAGCTGACACTTTTATCCAAAGTAAATTACAATTATGACTGAGTATAACTTGAGCAGCTCAGGGTTAAGGACCTTGATACGGGCCCAACAGTGGCAACTTGCCAGTGGAGGGGACCAAATTGGCACCCTTCCAATTACTAAACAAGTACCTTAACCACAGCACTACCAAGGTGCCATTATAAATTTACAACATTTACATGATGCTTTCATCCAAAGTGAATTATAAATATGACTGAGTAGGACTTGAGTGATTGTGGGTTAGAGGTCTTGCTCAGGGGCCCAACAGTGGCAACTTGGCAGTGGTGGGGCTTGAACTAGCAATTTTTCAATTACAAGTCAAGAACCTTAACCACTGATGATATTATTACATAATATAATAATATTAAGACAGTGGTAGTATTATTATTATATAAGATCTTTCAGTGCATATTTGTTTTTAATTATTTCAAATTCTGTAGTTTTATTTACAACAATTGATGGGGACAACTCTCTGTTTTTCCAAAAGGAGTGGGTCAGGACTCCCTGTAATTCCTGCCCATCACAAGGCCAGCATCTGGGGAAAAGGAGAGGCAGGAGACGCGAGTCTCGAACAGAAAAAGATTTACTTCAAAAACTGAAAGTAAAACACAGACGATACATGACCAACACATGAACATTGTAAAGACAATGGCCAGCAAAGGAGGCAGTACACAGCGGGGTTGAAATACACACATTAACAAAGTGGAGAACAAGGGTCAGGTGCAGCACATGGCAGGTGAAAAAAGGGGGGTGTGGCAACATGTGAGATCACATGGTACACAGGAGCACATGGTACACAGGAGCACATGGTGACACGTCAATCCAAAATAACAGGAACAATAACAAAGCCATGTGGCGATCCTCACCACGCGGAGGAGGGAGGAGGATAGGGGGCCATTAGATTGACCCTGGGTGAGAGGAAGCCTTCCTGTCAGATAACTGAAAAAAGATGATGTCTCGCCATTTGTTGCTTTGTTTTGATGCTTTTTCTGCCCCTTGTTCCGGTTTTCCCTGAGTTTGATTTGTCTCAACTGTTTCTCATTAGCTTTGATTGCCCTCTGTATTTGTGCTGCTTGTGCCTGGCTTCTTCGTCTGTCCTTTTTATATCCCCTTTATATTAAAGTTCTCATCTGCCTGTTCATTTTCTGTAGTTTTACCGCTGTATTTATCTCCCTGTTTAGCTTAGCTTTGATTTTTTTTGTAATGCATTCTAGTACGCTGCCCATGGATTGATTCGGTTCCTCCTTCAAATAAACAATGTCGAACAGGGACCTTGTGTCCCACCCTGCCTGTCTCTGTATTACACAGAGACAAAAGATGCAGTAAGTCGAACATTCCCGCCCGAGGGCACGCGTCTCTCCACCATCCAGGAAGGAGCCTGTTTTATTTCGCCCTCTTTGGCAATCACGCTGTGTGCTTACACTAGCCAGGGTCTTGGGCAGACTTCCATAATGTAAAGCACTCGTTACTTCAAGTATCTGACCTGTCCTGAATCTTCTGACTTTTCCTCGAGGGTAAGGCTCTGCAATGGTCAAACCTAGTCTTAACACTCAGGCCTGAACACTGGAGTGTTTTTTAGCTTAATGCAGGCCAGGTTTGCTAAGGCGCTTGCTCCTATGCCTGACGCCCCTTCTGAAACCACCACTCTGCTGGTTGCATCGCCTGAGACCACCTCAGGACAGCAGGACACGTTGGCATTCACATTTACCAGGATCCTCGTCAAGTTGTTAGTTCACTCTGTACATTTCACTCCAGTTTCTCAAACCTTAGAAAATATAAAAAAGGATTTGCTCAGTGATTGACACTAAAAAGACTGGCATCACAAACGCAACCTGTAAATATCTTGCTAGCTATCCATGCTAGATGTGTGATTTTATCCAATTTTTTGTCCAGCACTGAAGTGGAAACTTATTAATGAGCCCACCAAAAGAAAAGGTTGTACAAACAACAACAAATAGCTCGTTTCAATTTAGGGCCAAATTATAGCTAAGTAAATGTGCATGTATAACCGCATTTGGCCATTTTCTGGCCCAACCAAAGTCACATAACTCATTACAGACATCAGAGAACAACTTAACGATCTCTAGTAAATGCATTCTATGTCAACTTTAAATGGTGCGGAGGCATTTACTGTCTATTCATTTCCGCGTTTTCTCGTTCTCTTTGTTATTCTTCGTTCATAAAGACAAACCTGTGGAACTCCACTTCCTCTTTTGTCTCTTTTACAGATTTGTGTGAAGCACATACAGTCGACTTGTTTAGCGTCTCCTGCGTTATACGTCCAGTGGCCAAAACACTGTTGAGAAGTAAGTCTGATTACGAATAATCGGAGCTTCGATGACGACTGAATCCTGGTGGAAAGGCCATTTTCGACTAATGTGGGTGTAACACCTGGTTTAGTGTCGAGTAAACCTGTCAGGAAACAAGTCAGCTTCAAAATATGTGTTGCCATAGTAACTGTCACTAGCTTTCATTGATCTCGATTTTTCGACCGGAAACTTATATGTTTTTGTGTAATCTTAGTAAGACAACATATCTGGGTGAGTCGCTTTTTTAAATAGCCCCCCACTGTCAGAAACGTTGCCTACGGTAACGTCTTCTGACTGGATTGACGCCATGGTCCCTATATAAATCTGTGGTTGAGTCAGAGCTCTTTGAGCGGAAGACTGAAAAAAAAAAAATACACCAATCCCATTTGCTCTGGAAATCATGTGACAGGGCATGACTTTCGATGTCAGGAAATCTGCTCAACAGAAGAGTTTTCGGTCAAGATAATCAAGGTAAAAAGAGGAAAAGACGTTTATTTCACACACATATATCGTATACCAAGCCTACGTCGTCTTTGTAGACTGGTTGAAGTGGTGCACAGTATGCTCTGCAGTGTCGCTGACGAAGCTAGATCTGTTCTGGTTGGAGAGTAAACTTCAGCGCTGTATTCCACTATTCCACTGCAGCTTCGTCGCCGGGATTGCATTAGATGTTACCTAGTTAAAGCATTGGTGAATGTCACCCGTGATTTTGTTTGTCTTTAACGAAAGGATCTACGTATCAAAGTGAAGCATTACACGTCGGCGAGTCTTGTGACATTAACAGTTACGAGAGGTTGCGCTGGTTTCCGCATTTTTTGAACACATTAAGCTTAGCAGGTGTAGGTGGAGTAGGTAATACTTAGAGAAGCTTGACCAGACAACCTCTTTTAGCATCTTATGTGCCGTGTGAATTCACAGTTTTTAGCGGACTACACACTCCATTAAGCATGCGCGGACTCTCGCGTGTTCTAAGAATGTAACCAATAATGTTGTTGTTGCTGAAATTTTGTATCTGATTAAAGAGAGGTTAACAAGAGGCTATTGACCTCATTGGCTAGGCAACATGAGACAAACTTTTCATGTAGACTGAATCGTGCAATAAATGTATCTTTTTAGCTTCAAATGCTTTATTTCCAGCCTTGGGGTACTTGGTCTATATGTTATTTGCTCCATCTTTTCCTTCAAGGACTGGGAAAGTTGAAGGTGGGGGTTAATCATCATGTCTGGATTCAAGGACACAAATCTTCTAGTTCAAACTATCAGCTCCAACATACAGAGTATAACACAGCAGAGTAAGTGAAGGTGGAACCTGTCTGTCACCAGTTTAGTTTGCTTTCTTTTGTGTTGTAATAAAATGGGATTAAAAGAAGAATCTCAGTTGACATTGGTGTGTCTGGGTTGTATCTTATGGTATTTTGCCCTTTGTTTGCATCAGCAACTGAAATCCAGAAAATAGTGAGCCAACTTGGAACTGACAAGGACACATCAGACCTACGACAAAGACTGTGAGTGGGGCCCTCCACACACCTGCTCTGAAAATACAGCACTGTCCAATCACCAGATGAGTACCACACTGCACTTTTACAACACTGTGAACTTAACTGTGCAAGTAACAAAATGTGTCCATCTGTCTGTTGTCATGCGTGTATACATGCACACACACACACACACACACACACACACACACACACACACACACACACACACACACACACACACACACACACACAGGCAGCAGAAACAGCAGCATGTCAACTACCTTGCTAAAGAAACGGATAAGTGCATGAAGGAGTTCAGCTCTTTACCAGTGACATCTGATCAGGTAAAAGTGTTCAGTTCAAATTCAACTTTCAAGTTTTTCACTACTTTGTGGAAATAAGCAGTAACAGCTGCCCAAGGTTCAAAACCAGACTGGTCTGGATGCTTTATTACTGTGCTAAATTTAATTTACTAGTTAATTTACTTTTTAATTAATGCTTAATTAACATCCTCTTGATA
Source organism: Electrophorus electricus (assembly GCF_041902795.1). Lineage (NCBI taxonomy): Eukaryota > Metazoa > Chordata > Actinopteri > Gymnotiformes > Gymnotidae > Electrophorus > Electrophorus electricus. Next base: position 2,100,837 of record NC_137498.1, read on the forward strand.
ACAAAGATTGTGTCACAGGTTTTATGTCTCAGCCTTGCCAGTACAGAGGGGTAAAGTTCACATTTAAAGGCTAGAATTCATCCCCTGGATGTATGGCAACTGCTGGTGTATGGCAAACCAGGGGGTTGAATTAATAAGTGATACAAAATGATGGCAGGTCTTTTATCTATTTATTCTCAAACTCTAAAGCTGTCATCAGAAATGATATCAACATAATGCACACAAAGTCCCATAATAATTGACCCCCAAAAAAGAGTAAATATAGTCCCCCCTATTCTTTCTATGACTGTGTTTATAGAGATTATAAGGAAAAGAATAATCCCAGTGAGAAATTCCCATATTTCCACATTGAGAATGTTGATGTTGATATGAGAATGAGAACAGGCCTCAGATCAGCTAACACTTTTAGAAACATTTTAAAAATGTGACACTGACCACAACAGTGGGCTGAGGGCAGTGAAGAAGACGTTATTGCTGATGCTGTCTTCTCTTCTCCAGCAACGGCAGAGGAAGATTCAGCGAGAGCGGCTTGTCAGTGACTTCTCCGACGCGTTGGGAGTTTTCCAGAAAGCCCAGAAACTGGCAGCGGTAAAGGAGAAGGAGTTTGTGGCCAGAGTACGAGCTAGCTCACGAGTTTCGGTAAGAAAGGATACGCTAATCGGAGTACTAAAATGGGGAAGAAACAAACTGTGTGTGTGTGTGTGTGTGTGTGTGTGTGTGTGTGTGTGTGTGTGTGTGTGTGTGTGTGTGTGTGTGTGTGTGTGCTCACAAGGTTTCCAAGCTTTTGTATTATTATTTTATGAGTCAACACCACATTAAACATGAGTTATATGGCAGATGCTGTTTATAGTAAAATGAAACAGAATTTTTCCTTGTTTATTTTGTTCATTATGATTGTGACATGCCCTGAAGTGCAGTACCCCACTTGTCCACAGGGTGGCTTTCCTGATGACACAGTTGGAGGAAGTGTCTCACCCTTTGAAAGGTCAGAGGCTTTACCTGCATGGCTAAAGCAACCTGCTGCCTCTAGAGCAGATTTTGTGAATATATTTACATTTTTTGTAAATATATAGAGCAGAAAATGTAAACATAAAACACTTGCTCTTGGCCAGTATCATTTGACTTGAAAATCTTTGGTTTGTTTTTTCACATTCCTCTCTCTCTCTCTCTCTCTCTCTCTCTCTCTCTCTCTGCATGTGCATGTAGTGAAAGCCAGGGTCAAACCTATGAAGGTGGTATCACTGAAGAGGATCTCAGTCTCATCAAAGAGAGAGAGACAGCTATCAGACAGCTGGAGGTGAGACAGCTATCAGACAGCTGGAGGTGAGACAGCTATCAGACAGCTGGAGGTGAGACAGCTATCAGACAGCTGGAGGTGAGACAGCTATCAGACAGCTGGAGGTGAGACAGCTATCAGACAGCTGGAGGTGAGACAGCTATCAGTCAGCTGGAGGTGAGACAGCTATCAGACAGCTGGAGGTGAGACAGCTATCAGACAGCTGGAGGTGAGACAGCTATCAGACAGCTGGAGGTGAGACAGCTATCAGACAGCTGGAGGTGAGACAGCTATCAGACAGCTGGAGGTGAGACAGCTATCAGACAGCTGGAGGTGAGACAGCTATCAGACAGCTGGAGGTGAGACAGCTATCAGACAGCTGGAGGTGAGACAGCTATCAGACAGCTGGAGGTGAGACAGTCACATTTCAGAGAGACGGAGGTGAGACAGTCACATTTCAGACAGCTGGAGGTGAGACAGAGGTGAGACAGCCATATATCAGACAGCTGGAGGTGAGACAGCCATATTTCACAGAGACAGAGGTGAGTTAGCTGGCATCTACATTTCCTGCATTTGGCAGAAGCTGTCTTATCTCATCAGCGAGACTGATGCATATATGATTTCGATTAGGAACAATTACAAATTTAAACATTTTTGCAGTTTTCTTATTTAAAAAAAAAAGAATGATTGATTATAGTCATAATTGGATACTTTAAGTGTGCTGGTATTCTTAAACAAGGCCAGTAAAGGGTTTAGGTCAGAGGTTAAGGTACTTAACTTGTAATCAGAAGGTTGCCAGTTCAAGCCCCCACCCCCAGTCTGCCACTTTTGGGCCTCTGAGCAAGACCCTTAACCCTCAGTTGGCCAAGTTGTCACATTGATTCCTGATCCCAGCCCCCACCTCACCTGAACCAAGCATTCAATAAGAATGAACAAGTGGTCTGTCTGAGGGTCCATGTGAACCAGGCTGGGAAACCCTACAGCATCCCAATCTAATAAGTAACTGTGGTCCTGAAAATAGCTCATTATATTCACTGTGGTTTTTGTACCATCAACATGCAATATCTGTCCGCATTGTGGATGTCTTTCGAAACAGCATTGGTACATTTTACACACATCACCTATGTCACCAACAAAAGCATCATATTTGTGAGAACTCATATTATTAAATTGGACAAAATGGACACTACATACATAGTAATTCATGTGTGCATCACAACAGTTTGTCAGCTGTGTTTAATCAAGTGGAGAAGGCAAAATAAGAGCCAAGCATCTGGCTTTAGCTGCTTCCACGGCTACTGTTGTAACTGCTGTTCTCTGCCGTTGTTGTTTTGATGATGACTCTGGAAAGCATATCCACTTAGGCTGAAACCCACATGAAAACCTCCTGTTCTCAGTCGAGTCACATGGCTACCAGACAGATACAAATCCGATCTAGGTCGACATATGAAAGTGATTCAAATTTGATCTGAAAAGATTTGAAAGTGAACATAGCCTAAGAGATTTTTTTTTTTTATGCTTTTCAGTCAGACATAACAGACATCAATGAAATCTTCAAAGACCTGGCAGTTATGGTACACGAACAAGGAGACATGATTGGTAAGGCCTGCTAAAACTAGTTATAGCTTTTACATTTATGCCACTTGCTTGTACCTCACAGTATATGCACACACACTGCCTGTACCTAACTGTGTGTGTGAGTGTGTGTGTGTGTGTGTGAGAGAGAGAGAGGTAGGTAGGTAAATGCACACATAAATGCACTAGAAGATAAAAGTAGGTACACACACATATTTTACATTTACATTTTACATTTACATTTATGGCATTTGGTATATGCTCTTATACATTGGCTTACAATTTACTTATAGAATGTATACTAGCCAGTGAAGTAGGTTTGAGTTCAAGATACCATTGAACTAGAATACTGTTGAAATACAGGGATCAATGCTTATGCCTAAACGTGTAAAACACATGAGCTCTATAACAGACAACAATAAGTGCAATAAACAATACCCTACAATAAGTACTGCAGTTTCAGTTACTCAACATAGGTGTGGGATCAGTGGTCATTTAAATATTCCACGTATAGATGGGTCTTCAGTCTGCGTTTGAAGACTGCAAGGGACTCTGCTGTCCAGACAGCCGGTGGTTTGTTTCACCATCTGGGAGCCAGGACGGAAAATGGTGTTGATGCTTGTCTTCCATGAGACTTGAAGCATGGTGTTTGAAGTCAAGCTTTACTTGAGGTTGGAAGTACTCTAGGTACAGATCGGGCATTGACCATTGACATGGAGCAGCTGGTCCATTTTTGGCTAGTATACAACTATATAAGTATACAAAGAGAGAAGAAGGGCCTAATACTGAGCCCTGGGAGACACCGGTGAAGGGTCTACATGGATTGGATGTGGATCCTCCATGTTACCTTCATGTTACCTGATAGTAACGTCTCTCCAGATAGGACTGAAACCATTTCCATGCAGAGCCAGTCACACCAAGGCTGGAGAGAACACAGAGGGGAATGTTGTGGTTTACTGTGTGAAAGGCTGCTGAAAGGTTTAGAAGAATCAAAACAGGTGAAAATTTGGCAGCTTTGACAGCATGAAGTTTCTCTTTTGTTGCTATGAGGGCTGTTTTTGTTGAATGTGCTGGTTTGTAGCCAGACTGATTGGGATCATGGAGCTACACACACACACACACACCCTACCTTAGACCTGAGCTAGGCCCTTGCTGGGGACTCACTAAACACTCCAATGGTGTATAGCACACTACAAATACAAACAAAGTATAGATGATAAATGTGAGTTAGTTTGTTGTATTCCAGTTGCTCATTTCATTAGTGTAGGTCATTTTGCCTTCTGTATTTTTCTCTCACGTGTGTACACTCTGGGCTTAACTGCTGATAAACAAGTAACAACAGAGTCTAGAGGGCAAACAGGTGTTTCAGTATATAGTATCAAAGTCATATGATAAGGGCTTATTTAATTACTGTACTGAAAAGCAAACTGGCTTTTGATCAGTTTAGTATAATGAAATTCAGAAAGGTTTTTAGCTCAATCGCTGTAGTGTTTTGGGTTTCATGGAATTGCAGTAAAGTTTCGCAAAAACATTTATCACTGAATATGAGCTAAGCCTGTGTGCAACCATGATGGCTTCCTCTACACACAATTGCACAAGCGCGCGCACACACACACACACACAAAACACACACACACACACAAAAAACACAAACAGACCTATTATCATCCCCAGATATATCTCCAATGACTCCCTTTGCTAAACTTTGACACTTAAAGCCCAGAGGAATTAAAGATTGCTTGTTTAATGAACACAGAAGCCCTGGGAAGTTTCTAATGAATACACAAATATAACAGCATGTAAACACAATACTGTTTTGCCAGCCAGACTGATGCAACCTCATTGAGAAACAGCAATCAAATGTGTTAAAAGGGCCAAGAAGGTCCTCTTAATGACATCCTCTGAGAGTGGCTGAGATAAGCCCAGTGGAAACCTGCTGTCTGTTTGTCATCTAAACTTTTGAATGGAAAAGCAGTAGGCCTAGTGTGCACACCTGAAAGGAAGAATTATCAGCAAAACATGAGTCAAACTCAACACAGATGTCACCTGTCATGTTACAGTGCACAATATAAGGTACTTTAGTTCATATTTATAGTGTATAATAGCTGCGGTGAAATGGCAGAAGAGAAACCTTTTAAACAGGAACACTGCGTTTACAGAAACATCATGCTTGATTGCTTTGATTACCCACCAGACTTCCTGCATCAGAGCTGCCTGCGTCCATGCAACTGACATCTAGGTCAAGAGCAATGTCTCCAAGCAGAGTGCCAAATACACCTCGGTCACCTTGTGGCCGAAAAGTAATGTTAGAACAGGAATACTCCAAATTACATTGTCGTAGCATCGTAAGGCACGTTATCCAGACCAGTTTCCGAGCCCTGGCCCTAGAGCAGTTTTCCTGCTCCTGACACACTTGCTGCAACAAATCCGTTAACTTCATGAGTTTCAGGTGTGTGTGATGGAAGAGGGAGAATGGTTAAAATGTCTCTTCCAGACACACTGTACTGACTGGACTGAGGAACGTTGGGTTGGTAAAGGGATATCGTTGTACTAACTTTTTTGATCCTGGATCAAAATTCCCAGTGACTGTATTGCCACAGTGTCCTGAAAATAAACACATGAACGAACAGGTCCAGAACAGGTCCTCATGCTAAAACGTGCTATGGTCATAAAAAAAGTTTCATAATTTCCTAAGACCTAGTGTTGCACCTTGGTTGAGCTTTATCAGTGTGTATTCTTTGAAGATAGCACCTCAGTTCTGCATTGAAGGCTGTTTTAGACTTCAAAGAAATATTTAGATTTATACTGACCCTTCAGAACATATTCTTTGGGTCTAAAGTATGGACTCTCAGCTGAGCTACTGTTCAATCAATACTAACTAATCAATGCAGATCAATATTCAAGTACTTTTTCCCCTCCTCTCCACAGACAGCATAGAGGCCAATGTAGAGAATGCGGACCTGAACGTGCACGCCGCTACACAGCAGCTGGCTAGTGCTGCGAATTATCAGGTAACACCAGCATTCTCTTATCATCACCTGGGGGGGACCGTCCAGCATTCTTCGCTAATCAACTGTCCTTCACATTGCATTCGTATAGTGATTAGACATTACATATGTGGACAGACTGTAACAGCTGGAGGTGTGTGTTGTAAGTGGACCAAATCCCGAAACACAGTGTGGAGGGCGATGGTGCATTGCGGGTGACCCAGTTTTGCTCATCTTACTGCTGTTTTCTCTCATAAGTTGCGTAGAGATTTGTTTTCCTGTTTTGGACTGCGGCAAACCGCAGCACTCTCAGGACATTTTGCCTGGCAGCACAAGCCGGTGGCTCAACCACATCTGCAAACAAATGATCAGAGACGTAGCCAACCTGCTTGATTAGTTACAGTCCCCGCACCAGTCACAGGGTCAGTTGAGAGGACAGGACTTGGCAGGCCAAGGTTGGCTAGGCTACGGTGTGTCTCATTTTAACGTCACCTGCAGTCCACAGGTTGGACACAGCTGTGTCAACTGCATGAACAAGTTTAGTTTCAGACTGCAGGTGTAGAATCAACAATAGATCGACAGATCTATTAATTCAGGTGTAAATTGAAAGTTGTTTGTTTAAAGTAGTCTGTCTCTTAAGGTGTTTAGGTAACGGTTACCATTTCACCCTTTCTCCCTTTCTTTTAAGGGAACTATGGCTTATGCTGCTCTTTTGATTAGTAGTGCAGTAATTACAGAGATCTATATTGACACAGATTCTGGCTTCCACAGCAAAAGTCTCGCAAGAAGATTGCCATATTGATCGTCATCCTGGTGGTGCTGGCTGTGATTGTGGGTCTCATCATCTGGGGCTCACTCAAAGGATGAGAAGCCCCTCTTACATGAATTCTCCCATGCAACTGCTGACGTGCCTCTGGAGGCACGGATAGAAAAAGCACTATAGTTGGCCACAGCTTTTATGGCTCTGTATTCTGAACACAGATTTGTTAAGTTCTTGGACTAAATCACACTGAGAGTGGGAATCTTCTGATGGCAACCATTTTTAATCTGAGGCTATGATTATTCTGTGTCTGTTTAATCATTGCAGAATTTCCCTTGTGGGTGAATCAGATGGTCACTCAGATACACAGAACAGCTGGTTGGACAGTTTTCATTATTTTAACTTCCAGCCCATAAATTCATATTGTCATTATTTTCTGTAATTTCACTTCTTTCTTTTGGGTGGACAGTGTATGGCTCTGCTTTGTGCTGGCAGAACTAATGAAAGCTAGCAAATTTCTAATTAGAAGAATGTTAATTTTTATCATTTAAGTTAATGGGCAGATTTAGTATTACCCTTTATTTGGCCTCTTTTTATTTAATCTTATTTGATCAGTACATAAAAATCAGACTTAAGAGGTTAAGTCTACTGGGGTCCCATTGGAGATATTCCTAAAGCTAAATGAAGGATTGTGGTAATTTCCACAGCTTCAGTAAGTTAAAGGAACAGCTTCAGCAGAATATCCTTAAACTGCTAATCAACCGTGCTCTGCTCAGCTTGAATATGTGTAATTTTACTTTGTGGGTTTTTTTTTTTTATTACTTCAACATAAAAGCAACTAACACTTCATTTGCTGTTCTGTATGAAATGGGTGTTACTCGGGTGGACTACAGACACATTGTCATAAGTGTATATACAGTAGATAAGTGAGTGGTGAATACATAGTAGATAAGACCTCAATCTTGTCCAAGCAGGAGAGGTCCACCTTTTACAAAACTACATTTACTCTTTAATGTTTTCTGTTTGCCTCCATTTATCCTTAAGTGAACTCCATGATGGCTATGGAGCTTCTCATGTAATGTTATAATCTGCATACTAAAATCTGCCTTGTTTTGAGATGAGTTGATTTTGACTCTACAGGATATGTAAGATTAATATGAATCACCTCAGTTGCATTAACTCTTTTGATGTTACCCTGTTTTTTCAGCTAATGTTGTTACTCATCAATAGTTCACCTAAAGTAAATGGTATCATACCTACACCATGCAACACTACCAGAATTGTGGCATTTCAGCAGGTTTTTTTTTTTTTTTTTTTATAGCTATATAATGACCAAATATGATGTATGTATGAGTAAATATACGACAGATGAATATGGAGCTTAACGTATTCCATGCTGATTTAGATCGCACTCCTGTTCATTCCAGCAGCAACTATCTTGTACAAAGTCTAAATGATGTGCCATTTAAAGAGTCTAAATGATGTGCCATTTAAAGAGTCTAAATGAAGCATTGAAACATGTGCCACCTTACTACAAAAGACTGTACCCAGACATATTGGTGACCATATACCTTGTGAGTTGAGGCAATATCCATTTTATCCTTTATATAAATGTACATAATAGCTATATTTCTGGAATGTTATAGTCCTTCATATCTTTTTACTAAGACCAACATATATTTCTTTAAAACCAGTATCAGGTCACATGGGTGTACTCATGGTGTGGAGTGTCTTAACAGGAAAAAAAAAAAATCACATTAAATTGTGGATTTGGTGTGGAATACATTTTTTTTTCTACATGCAACACATTCAGCATTTGCACATTGTAGACAGTTTGAATTACTGTTTCTGTGTTGTCATATAACACCCCATTAATTCCCTTCGTTTTTTTTATTTGAATATATTCATACATTTAAGAGATTTTGTACCTGTATCATTTTAACAACGTCATCATTTTTTTAAATGTCAGCTCTCAAAAGAAAATTTAAATGAAATGCATCCTACATATATTTGCAGCTTTAAAAACAGTAAATAAGATGAGATGATCAGATGATCAATTTCCATCCTGTTTAATAAAGATCATTTGAAATGATCTTTGGTGATTTTGTATATTTTCGGTATGCCATTAAACTGGTATATCTTAATTTGAGTTAAATATCTCATAGTGGTTAAGTAGTCTTCCTTCACCTTACTCTGCTTTTCAAAATGCTCAAACCTATCGAAAATATTAAATTGCTACATTTTTTTGAAACCTTTAATACCTTTACCTGTATGTATTCCTGATATAGTTTCTCATGTGGAATGTGGAAAGTTCTTTAGTCCAGTTTCTCCCAAAAATGCTGAGTTGGTGTCAGATATAGGTATTCTGTTGGCCAATCAGGCCCGTCAGTATGCTCACCTTTAAACGGCATTTATTAAAAGAACATGCCCCATGGCTAAGCCACTGCAGTAGATTCAGAGTTGTCCAGAACACTGTGGTAAGAGGTGGCCTTCATAGTTCTTGACACTACGACCAGTGGACCAAAGCCACTTCAACTGAAGGACCTCTCTATAATCACACCACCAATTCCTAAATTCACAGCTGTAAAGCAGAGTTCTATAGCTGAATTGTTCTCCAACCACACACATCCATCTAGTTCAGCATGTATCACAACTAGGTGTTGAATATAAGGATCCAGAGTACTTTCTGTGTAATATACATCAACCCAACTTATCCTAAATGCCACCCTGAAATAATTTTGTTCTCTTTACTTGAGCCCTTGAGTTGTGAAAGGACCAAAATTTCTTTGTGTTATCAGACAATTATTGCTTACTCAAAATATAACTGGGATTAAATTGACTGGTGTATGGTTGGTCACGATGGCTTAGGTCAAAGTTCCACCTAACCTTTTATGAATTCCCATGCAGTCTCTCTCTGATGTTTCAGAGAAAGCCAGATGCTCGTGGATAAAATGAGGCTTGGTTTTAATAAGAAAAGGAGAGTAAATACAGTCCAGGTCGAAATCCAGAGAAAAAAAAGAAGTAAGCAATCAGAAAAGGTTCAGAATAACAAGACAATGTGATATAACACTTGATATGCACTGACAATACAAGTTCCAATACTTCGCAAAGTGTGAGTGGTAATAGCAGGTATAAACAGGCAGAGTAAACAAATAGCAGGTGCAGTTTAATAGTCCGGTGATGATGAACTTGTGATTGGTGATTGGCTGGATGTTCTTTGGAATCATTATCGGAATGCTGGGTATTGTAGTGACCTGGGGAAATGAGTGGCATGACACTCTCCCTCAGATAAGCCTTTCCGATTGTATTTCTTACTGCTGTCATACCACTACTGTCATAATAGAAGCAGTTATTTATAAAGCAAGACTATGTATTTGAAAGTAAATATGGGAAATTCTTTTGGCAGGTTGGTTTGTTTTGAATAACTGGTTGATTGATAATGCCTTGGTTGCCATTGGCTGCCCAGCTACAGGTTGAAAGGACGTTGTGATTGGCTTCAACCAAGTTCCATTACAAGATCTACTAATTCCCACTGAGAGCTATGTCCTAACCTTATGTAAATTATTCAGTGAGCAGGGTGTGTACCACAGAAACATATAAATTGCAGTATTGCACATGTCTGCATACCTGCATACAACACAGTAAGAGTTCTACCACAGATGGAATTGGGGCATTTTAAAAAGCATCTGTAAATATGCATATGGCAATGAATCAAACTGGTGCTTGTATCCAAGTGTCTGTCTGCAGAGAAAAATCTGTATCAGCTGGTCTTCTTATGTTCCTTTATGTGATTTCAGGAATTGTTGTCTTGCTGACAGTATGTGGGAACCTGCTCATCATCATCTCTGTGTGTCACTTCAAGCAGCTCCACACACCCACTAACATGCTCATCCTCTCTCTGGCTGTGTCAGACTGTCTGGTTGGAGTTTTTGTGATGCCTTTCCATTTTATGTGGCTGATCGAAACTTGTTGGAACTTTGACTCTGTGTTCTGTGTGGTTTTTAATCTAGTGTCTGCCCACCTCACAGCTGTGTCTGTCCAAAATGTTGCACTTATTTCTGTGGATCGGTTCATTGCTCTCAGCTATCCGTTTCTCTATGCCAAAAAAATCTCACTTAACGTAGCCTACTGTGTGGTTTTGTTTACCTGGCTAGCTCTATTGCTCTACAGCTCTGCTCTTGTTTATTTCAATAGGAATCACGCAGATCATGAAATGTGTCCAGGACAATGTCTTTTCACACTAGATGAAGTCTGTTCTCTAATAGATCTCATTTTATTGTTTATTTTACCATGTGCAGTTATGATAATGCTGTACTCTCAAATATTGTTTATTGTGAAAAGACATTCAAACGCTATCCACAAACTGCACGGCAGGAGAAATGCAAACCATAGCAACACCATGAATTCTATGAGATCTGAGAGAAAAGCTGCAAAGGTTTTTGGGATTCTAGTGGTCATATTTCTGTTGTGTTTAGTGCCATACTATGTCTGCAGTATATTAATTGCTGGCATAAATACAGAAATGATCAATACTATAATGAAAAATATGCTAACACTATTCTATCTAAATTCCACTATTAATCCGGTCATATATGCATTGTTTTATCCTTGGTTCAGAAGGAGTGTCTCAATTATACTAACATGTAGGATATTGTACACAGATTCATCACTAATAAATGTCTTGTCTAGTTCCAGAAATGCTGTAGTTAGTAAGTAGTAGAAATGTTATAAATATGCACTCAGATAAAACTGTGAATTGGGAAAGATGTCAATACACAATGATCTTTAGATATTCTGAACTACTATGTCAGCAGATGATGACATTCATAAATTTTACTGGGCTGGTTTTCAACACATTTAATCAAATGTATGTATAAAATTGTATAAACATACATCATTAATTCTTCAAATAAATTCTGACTTTTGGTTGCAGGTATTAGTGATAGATTATTTGAAATGGCTACAGTGTGAATGTTTTTGATGTGTGTGCATGTGCACAATTAAACAGAAAGCCAACTACATTCAAAGGAATACACTGGAGTCAGGATATAACCTGCAACCTTCATTCAGTGCTTTCTTAAGCTGCACTTTCGTGCACTTAGTAAACATGAGTGAATCTGTGAGAAATAAAAATAAAGTGAGACCTCCTCAAAAGAGTTTAAAAATGAGACTACAGACAAAGTCTATACAGTAGAACCATTCTAGCAACCTAGAGACAAAGCTAACAGTAGAAACATTCTAGCTATCTTACTTAACATGACTTGACAAAATTGAGATGAAACATGCTGTGGTGTTTGTGACGAAGACTCGTCATATGTGACATAGTCGAACAGAACATTACACACAACTAACATATGCACTTTTATGACTAAAAAAAAAAGAAGAAACCAGAATAAAGTCTTGAAGGTGAGTGGGAAGCTGTCACATGCAACGGTATGCTGGTCCTGGTTCAGTCCACTGAGGTTCAATCCTGGTTCAGTCCACTGCAGTTCAATACTGGTTCAGTCCACTGTGATGGTACTCTTTTGTTTCAGCAGAGAGGGTAGTAAAAGGCTCCTTGGCCCAGACCAGGCAATCTGGTCTTAGTGGACCACAACAATCCACTGGCCCTTCTGAAGCTGAAACAGAACCTCTGAGAGTCTTTCAGCAATGGTGCAGACCCCTCCCAGTCCGCTCTAAGTTTGGGGTAGCATCCCCTTTTCCAGAGCAGGATGTACCATATCTTCGCAGTCAACGGGGTCCTTGGCATTGGCTGTTATTTGCTCTTTTCTTGCAGAGGCTGGTGCCTCCCTGATAGCACAGGGCTAGCTGGTGAATGGCAGTCATCCATGAACCCAAACACCAGGTCAGTCATCATCCGGAGCTCACATCCTAGCATTAGCATTGAGCCTGTCAACTCCTAGACGGCTGATCAACAAGACCAGAGGACCAGGGAGAGATGAGGGTCCCAGTTGTGCTGGAGGCTGGAGGTGTGAACTGTGTGGTGAGAGTTCAGATAAATCATTCCACCAGCCTTTCCCTCTGCAAGTTAAGTATTGTTGCCCTCATTTTGCAGATACCCGGTGTTCAATTTACAATAGCTAATGGCAGAACTCAGCCAACATTTGTGCCATGAGACCACCCTTGGGTGCTATACAGCTCTTCTGGGAGCCTAAACCGGAAAAGGTCCCCCAGGATCTTCTCAGTGCTGGTGAAGATCTGGTCAATGGTGGTGATGTGCTGGTCCGGGACTGCATATGCCTCTGGCCACTTCATAAAACAGTCCATGGCCGTGATGACATAGTGGTTCTCCACCATCATCACAGGAAATGGACCCAGCATGTTGACACCTACTCTCTTCATAGGCATCTGTAGTGTCTGCCATAGGCCCCACAGGCCAAGGCTGGCTGCAAAAAAGTAGTCCATCACATTCTGTAAGTTTGTCCCAGACAAAAGGGTAGAGGGCAAAAGGGTATGGCCTATAAGGTCTCATTTTCTATCAGATTTTGTTTCTTTCCCACTTGATTTATTCAGTGTTCTTGTGCCTCTCTTCAAATCGATGAGCCTTCAGCAGTCGTCTGAAAGCATCTGTTGATCATTGACTGTGTTTACAAAATAACATTTATTTAAGTGTTATTTAAAAATAATTTTATTTTTGTGTAGCCCCTCTGCAGAATTGGTTTTAAATTACATTTGAAATAGCATTTAAAAGTATTTAAAAAGTATTAAATCTGATTTGGGGATGTCTGCAGCTACCATCAGCCCTCCACCATCATCTTTCTCATCTTCATCATCATCACATATATCATTTTTATGCAACAAAAGGGCAATGATATTATGAAGAGACTAGAGACTTATACTCCTGTGGCGGTTAGCCTCCACATTGTAGCCTCAAGTAGACAGGTTTCAGCACATCTTAAACATTGATGTGAGACAAACATATCTTTGTAAACAGAGAGCCATTGTTTTCCAATATTCAAAAAAAAAAAAAACCCTCTCACACCTATTTTGTATTCCCCATACAGAACACATCAACATCTTGACATTAACAACATGGGGGGGGGGGGGGGGTGAGACTACAAACCCAAACATATAAATGTGAAATGTCTGTAGGGGAGGTGATCAGAGTATTAAACTGTTTAGTTTGAAGATCTCCATTTGTAGTGGTCCTTAGTTGTCTGAAATCTTGGTGTTCACAGTTTTGTTGGATCCATGAATTCTACAGAGGGTAACCAAACTGATCACTGTCTCGAGTTTTCCTGTCCAGAGAGATCTGTATCTACAGCAGTGTATGTATTCTTGTATGTGTGTGCTGTGACTGTTGTTCTGCTGACAGTATGTGGGAACCTGCTCATCATCATCTCTATTTGTCACTTCAAGCAGCTCCACACACCAACTAACATGCTCATCCTCTCTCTGGCTGTGTCAGACTGTCTGGTTGGACTATTTGTGATGCCTTTTCATTTTATATGGTTGATTGAATCATGTTGGATTTTTGGACACATTTTCTGTGTGCTGTTCAACTTTGTCAGTTTTCAGCTAACCAGCGTCTCTGTTGGTAATGTCGCTCTCATTGCCTTAGACCGCTATATGGCACTGAACCATCCATTTCTCTATTCAAAGGACATTTCATCAATGATTATACACACTCTTATATTTTTGATATGGTTCTTTTCATTATTATATAACTTTGCAATGTTTTATGTAGGTGGAAACTTCACAGATTTAATAATATGCCCTGGAGAATGCCCCTATGTTTTTGGTGAGAATAGCACCATAGTTGATCTACTGTTTGTAGTTATTATTCCATGTTCTCTTATGGTAATTTTATATATACAGGTGTTTGCTCTTGCTAGGAAACATGCCAATGCTATAAGAGAACTCAATCAAAACAAAAATGTTTACAAATGTGACTCTATGAGGTCTGAGAGAAAAGCAGCCAAAGTTCTTGGCATTCTGGTGTTTGTGTTTCTGGCCTGTTTACTGCCATACTATGTTTGCAGTGTCACAAGTGACTCATCTTACCTCATGATAAATAATGTTTTAATCCTCTTCTATCTGAATTCTTCCATAAATCCTATAATCTATGCCTTATTTTACTCATGGTTCCAGAAATGCATAAAGCTGATTCTGAGCTGTAGAATCATGTACACAGATTGCTCTTTTGCAAATGTTTTAGGAATTAACAAATGACTCAACCAAAATTAATGCATGTGGAAGGTGTTCAGGAAGAGATGAGAGATGAGAACGTATGAGCAGATCTTTTTTTTTAGAAAAAGCCATAATTCATATATTTTTCATTCCACACACACCCACCCACACCCACACACACACACTCACACACACACACTCACTCACACACACACAGACACACACACACACTCACACACACACACACACACACACACACATATATATATATATATATATATATATATATATATATATATATATATATATATATATATATATATATATATATATATATATATGTTACTGTTTAAAAAGTTCTTGTCCTTCTCATCCTGAGTTGATTTTAACTTTAGCCCAGTTGTTGTTTTACTCTTGTTTGAAAAGTTTTTGCAGTGTGATAAATGGATCATAAAAACCTAACAATCTGTATGCCAGGACAGATGCAACTGACAGAGGTCCAAGATCTCCAGAGAAACCAGTTACAAATCTGGATCATACCCTCAAGTTTTGTATATCCCAGCTGAGTATTGTGCAATAAATGAATCTATTCACTCAAAATTGCCCCAGCAAGCTATCCTGTAGCTTTTTCAGTGATTCATTGTTATGATCGAGGAAAAGAGTTTTTCCTGGCATGACAAGGCCCAACTCTTGAAAGAACAAATACTGGCAGGTTTTTCATAAACTCTACTACAGCTTAAACACTAATCAACAGTGTTAAATGCAATAGGTTGCCCCCACCTGTTCTACACTTAAGAATGTATAATATACATAACTAGAACTGGAATACTATGTTTTATATTACTGTATTTTATATAAGTATAAAATATATTTGCTTAAAATGCAGCTCTCATTAGTTCTAGAGGTAAAGCCATACACATTAAAGCTTTATATCTTAAGTTTTGTATTCTTTATTGCTAATGTTACATAGTATTTTCTTTCTTTGTATAGTGGAGGTTGGGTTTTTGAGCTCTTGGGAGCTTTATGCTGTTATTATTTATTATTTATTGTTGTTATTATTATGCTGTTATTGTTTATTGTTGTGTTTCCTTTGTGGGCATGAATGATCCAGTCAGTCCATCCTGATTCACTCTGATAACACAGCCATCATCAGGTATATCAACAAAAGATGTTCCAAGTCCCCTACCCTCATACCAATCCTATATCAATTTACATGGATCTCTGTTAAACACCAATTTATCATTAAAGCTTCATACACACCCAGTCACTATGAAGCCCAAGTTTACCTTCACAATCCAGACGGCTCAGAATACCACCCTAAATGAAGTTCCTAAAATTGAATGTTTACTGGCTGAAGAGTTGTTTGAGAAGTTGGATATTAATACACATTTGAGTTGATTACTGAGTGCATCTACCAATAGGTTTTCAGTCCAATTGTAAAGTTATGTAGTGCTTGGTAATTATTTATTCAGGCACTAAATATTGGGAATGTAAGATTCTGTATATTTGTAGCAGTAATTTCAGTTAATCCTTGTTAATATGTTGCATGACTGGTTAGAGGTTGCTATTGATGGATAGCATGGTGAGAAGATTTAGAGTCATGTATGTGTATTTTATTATTGGCAAGACACATAATGAGTTCGTGAATATGTGCCTGCTTGGGTTGTGTGAGCATTTTTTAATTTGCCTTTTGATAACTTTGTTTTAATTCCTTGTCTGCATACAAGTGCTGAGTTTGTGAACATGTGGTACCATGCTACATTCTGTACTGAAGAGTTTAACTTCGAACACATTGTTCTGTTGAGAACTACAAACACACTGCATCTCTCACACAACTGAGCAAAATGTTGCTTTTGCTGGTGATGTAATACACAGATCATGTAAATGATCATGTCTGTGAGGACATCAACCAGGTCTGCTGGAAATGCTCCAAGTACCCTTCAGGAAATGTCTATGCATTTCCCTTTCTATGGATTTACTCTGCTGAGAGTTGTCAGTCCGGTAGGGGGTGTGAGTAGTTTCCAAACCACACAAATATCAACACCGCCAGTGTCTCAGGCTTTAATTCATTTGGCTGTGAATTTAAGCTGTTACCATCTTACCAGTACTAATGCTGCTATCACTAATGAAAAACAAATAGAGCAAAAATAATTTCTTTGAGCACAATTTAAATGATCAACTGCTGAATTACACAGATGAATCTTAACCAAACTGATCATTGCCTCAGGTTTTCCTGTCCAGGGAGATCTGTATCTACTGCACTGTATGTGTTATCATATGTGTCTGCAGCAGCTGTTGTTCTGGTAACAGTGTGTGGAAACCTGCTCATCATCATCTCTGTGTGTCACTTCAAGCAGCTCTACACACCAACTAACATGCTCATCCTCTCTCTGGCTGTGTCGGACTTTCTAATTGGAGTTTTTGTGATCCCTGTTTCATTAATATGGATGATTGAATCATGTTGGCTGTTTAGTTCAATTTACTGTTTGTTTTATATATCAATCTCATATATTCTCATAGGCACATCAATATATAATGTTGTTCTCATTGCTGTTGATCGGTATTTTGCTCTCTCTAAGCCTTTTCTATACAACAAAACAGTCTCTTCCAGCACAATGTGCTTTGTAGTTTCATGTAACTGGCTTGTATTGTTTTTTTATAAAACAGCAATTCAGTACTTCAATGGACGTTTTGCAAGTCTGGCAATGTGTCCTGGAGACTGCTTCTTAGTTTTGGATGAGGTCTGGTCTCTGGTTGATCTTCTGTTGACTTTTGTTTTCCCACTTTCTGTAATAGTTATATTGTATGTTCAAGTGTTTTTTATTGCCAAGAAACATGCCACTGCTATTAGAGAGCTTAATAGTCACACCAGGACTCAGACCTCAAAGAACATGTCAGACTCAATGAAATCTGAGAGAAAAGCAGCAAAAGTTCTTGGTATTTTAGTGTCTGTATTTGTGGCCTGTTTACTTCCATACTTTGTTTACAACTTATTAGGTAATATTGAACTAGAGCCATTTCAGAAAGTGTTGTTGTTGGTACATCTTAATTCTGCCATTAATCCAGTTATTTATGCTTTGTTTTATCCATGGTTTAGGAGGTGTGTTAAGATCATTTTAACTCTTCACATATTCAACACTGATTCTGCATTGACAAATGTTCTTTTTGAATGAAATAGGCATTACAGGTTATACAGTACATAGGTTTTGTGGGCACTTATTTGATTGCACTTATTTGATTGCATTTGTTCACTCAAATTTGTTCAACTATAAACATCCTGATATCCTCTGAGCTCTACAATTATGAAATATAGATTGGACATTCTTGATGTTTATGTAGATTAGGTTTTTAGTGAACTTAAGAATCTAAAAATGCAAACATTGCAGACATGACTGAATACTATTATAATTAATTATAATTGATGAGTAGAAGGGTTGGTTGTTCCTGTGCATTTGACAGGACAGATGTCTTAATAACTTTCTCCCTGCCAATCAGAGCAATGATTGCATTTTGCAGGTTTCTCTTAGGTCATATAGCCAGAAATGAAATTTAAGCACCATCATCCGAACATGTTTAGCTGTTCTAAAACATTGCATGTATAAGTTACAATTTTGTCCTATGTAAAATTTGTCTATCACTGCAAAAGTCAAAAAAGCAATGCATAGCATTTAATGGACTAAAAACATAAAGCAATCCCTGAAAAGAAGCATAATGGTACTTGGACCAATCAAACTAGTTTATTCCCTGGTGTAGACTACCAAGCCCAGACCCCTAAAGGGAAGCATAATGGCACTTGGACCAATCATCTGTCATAAAAGTAGTAGGCTACCAAACCCAGCTTCACCAGTACAATATGGAATCCAGACTACTAGGGCTTCAACTGATGACTACAAACAGAAAACGTAGCCTACAAACAATTAGAGTCAATGCACATGTTAAGAGTGAGTGATTATAAAATATAGTTAGCCATTAGTTATTTATGATAATTCTGCCAACAATATTTTTTTGACGCTTTTCTTTGGTTTGGACATTGGTGGCAGTGTAAAGTTTTACTGTTATAATTGCTTCATATTCTTCATATTTTATATGTTTTCCACAAACACCACACTTTCATGTGCATGCTGATGTAGATTTATGAAAGATTGAGCACATGGAAGTGCAGGACGTTATTGAAGGCCAGGAGCTCAAATAAAAAAGAGGGTCATATTACAGTGTCAAAAAGTCTAAAATAATGTGAATGTTTACATGTTTGTGTGTGTGTGTGTGTGTGTGTGTGTGTGTGTGTGTGTGTGTGTGTGTGTGTGTGTTGGTAGCTATCCAATACAGTGCTTTTATTTGTGACTAAGTAAAAATTATTTTACTTTGTAAGTCTATGCCATTCCCAACACAATTCCCAATCTAAAACAATGTTAACCTAGTGCTTGTAGTATGACATATTGACATATACAATTAATGGATAAAAATATATTAAATGTTTTTAAAGTAATACATTTATTTATCATAACTTTTTTGTTATCAATTATTGGATTAGGTCTCTGTCATTATTGTAATATAGAGTGAGGTAAAGCAGGATCCAAATGAGTGTGAAGATTAGGCTTTATCATAGAATTGAAATACATAGTCCGATATCAGGAACCCTGTAGAGACATATGTAGAGCATAGAACTATGGCTAAGACTCATAA
Source organism: Electrophorus electricus (assembly GCF_041902795.1). Taxonomy (NCBI): domain Eukaryota; kingdom Metazoa; phylum Chordata; class Actinopteri; order Gymnotiformes; family Gymnotidae; genus Electrophorus; species Electrophorus electricus. Next base: position 2,120,248 of record NC_137498.1, read on the forward strand.
CAAGACATACATCTAAAGAGATCTAAATGACAAAAATGACAGGAGTGTAAGATGACAGAAACAGAGGCCGAGTCCAGGGCCAGACCAGGGACCACATCATGAGCAAGAGCAGGAGCCAGTATGGGACCCAGGACTGGAGCTGGTGCTTGGATAAGAATGGAAGCCAGAGTTGGGGTTGTAGCCATGACTGCAGCCAGTGCAAGAGCTGGGCACTGGAATAGAAGACAGAGCTGAATTAGGATCCAGCACATGAGCCGGGACCCAGTCAGGAGACCCGAGCTAAAGCCAGGATCTGGTCATTAATGAGACAAACAGCCTGGTCAGGAATAGGGAGATGAGCGCAGGACACTGCAGGATGTATGTTCAGTGGCCGTCATGCTGCAGGACATACATTTGGTTCCCTTCACACTACAGGACTTATGTTTGGTGCCCTTCAGGATGGTGTCAAATGCCACAGGCAGGAGGCAGGTCAGTGTCTTCCATGCCACCAGGCATTGTGTGGGCTCCCTAACGGTAAACAGAGTATGGTGATGGCATCCTCTTGGGAACAGATTATGGTGATGGTACCCTCATGGGTGCAGCGTATGGCAATGGAGGAAGACACAGAAGATGGAGGAAGACATGGGATAAGCAAGCAGAGTAGCCTGGGTCTGTATGGAGTAAAGCTGGGGCAGCTAGATCTGCGTGAAGGCTTGTGGGTGACTGACAACCTTTTGTGGTTATAACAGAACGCAAGAACTTTCAGAACACCAAGTATCTAAGCGCCTAACAGGCCAAATGATCAGTATAATTCACCTACAGGCTCTAAGACTGCCGAGGTTGATGCACTCTCCTGTCAGTTTGACCCAGCCAGGAGCCCATCCTGCCTCCCTCCTATTTCCTAGGAGCCATATACCGGAGCCTTGACTGAGACATCAAATGACCCAACCCTCACCCTCGGTGCCCAGGCCACTGGCTGTACGACACTCTCCAGTGCTGCTCTCCTCTCATAACGTGAGCCCCACCTCCTTGGGGACTGGACACCCTGGCACAATGTGCACTAGCCAGCTGCTGGCTGCATGCTACTCTAGGCTGCACTTGGCCCTCTATGCATTGAGATTTGGCCACTCGCGTTGCCCCCAAAGCAAAACCCTTCGGTCTCCACCTGCTGGCAAGCTGCTCCCACTATCCCCTCCTAAGACACCATCTTTCCAAGTGACGGATGAGTTCCCTATGGACCTTCCAACATCAGATGGTAAAGCCACCATTCTCTTCATAGTCAACTGCTTTACTAAAATGGTGCACTTTATCCCACTCCCAACTCTCCCCACAGCCCTAGATACAGGTACCTTGCTCTTTCATCATCTCTTCTACCAGTTCCGCTTGCAGAAGGTCATCATATCTGACAGAGAGGTAGAGGTTACATCACAAATGAGGTGGGAGTTCCTACAAACTGAACATGATGGTGAGCCTAATATCCAGTTATCACCCTCATGCCAATGGGCAAGTTGAGAGGATAAATCAAGAATGAGGCAAGTTCCTTCACATCTACTGCCAGGAACACCTGAACACCTGGAGTACATACATGCCCTGGACGGAGAATAGCCAAAAGTCCCTGTGGCACACCTACACCAACTTACCCCATTTGAGTGCATCTTTGGATTCCAGCCCCTGATGTACCCCCTGACTTCCTTGTAGTAATGTCATGGAAGCCAGGTAGACTGAAAGGAACTCATTGCTGTGTAATTGTATATTGTAACAGGAAAGTAATAGCACAGTAACCACGTACCAGCCTGGAGACATCGTTTGGGTGGCACTGGTAGAAAACACAACCCCAAGTATGTTGACCCCTATACCATGAAGGAGCACATAATTGAGGTCACATACCAGGTAAACATACCTGGTAGCCAGGTATCCTCTACCTTTCATGCATCTGCTGGTTGAGACTGAGATGCATCCCAGTCTGCTGCCCCCATGGAACATCAGGGAAGCTCCGGCCTACACTGTAAACAGGATAGTGAACTCTTGAAAGACAGGGCCTCCAATTACTGGTGGATTGGGAGGGATATGGGTCCAAAAAAAAAAAAAAAGGATACTGGCCAGTCAGATCCTGGACCCTGAGTTGGTGACATATTTCTACCAGTCTCACCCTTCCAGGCCCATTCCTCTCAACCATGACTGCCCCCAGACCTGGTCTTTTGCGAGCCCTTTGAGGAGCTACTGTCATGCCTCGGCTGCTACCAAGCTGAGAACGAATACATGTACTCCAGCCTTCCCATCAATCACTGTCCTCTGCCACTCCCCTGTTCTCAGTCTCCCCCTAGTTTGTCTTCTTCACGACAAGGTAAAAGTAGCCCAGAAGAACTCCAGTAAAAACCATGAGCACACAGCTGTCACAGCCACAGGAGTGGTCAATATGAATGACAACACAGCAGTTCTGGATCACCAGCGACCATAACATGCCCAACAATATGCACGTACTGTAACCTGGCTGAAATAACACAAAGAGAGGAAATAAAGATTGATTAATTATTAGTTTTTTCTGTTTACCTGTTTCTGCATTACTTTTTCTTATTTAAACCCTACAGTTGCCAAACTCCAGCATTTTGCAGTGTAGCCTACTTCTGTCTACAGTCAGGTCACTGTATTATGTGTTCAAACAATACTGGGCTTTTCAAGCCTTTTGTAAGTCATTTTGGGAATTTCCTTTGTTTTTGATAATAAAACCACTGCCTTATTTTTCCAAACTTGCATCTCACTCATGTGTCATAATGCCACAGTCAATAAGTGAACTGGAATTAGTGCCTGTGCTGGAAATAGGCTGAACATGTCTGTGAGGACATCAGCCAGCCTCTGTACATGTTCTAAGTACCAAGTGGGAAATTATGTCATTCCATGGGTACCCTCCACTGAGGGTATGTATCAAGTTGTCATTCAGGCACTGGGTGGGAGCCCTTTCCAAACCATACAAATATCAGCACTGCTAGTAGCTCAGACCATGCCTCCCTGGGCCATGAAGCTGAGTTGTTACCATCTTACCAGTGCTGCGGCTGTTGTCACTAAGAGAAAAAAGCAGACCAGAATTATTTTTTCAGGCTCAATTTCAGGCATATCTTACTGATGAATCTTAACCAAACTGATCATTGCCTCAGGTTTTCCTGTCCAGGGAGATCTGTATCTACTGCACTGTATGTGTTATCATATGTGTCTGCAGCAGCTGTTGTTCTGGTAACAGTGTGTGGGAACCTGCTCATTGTCATCTCTGTGTGTCACTTCAAGGAGCTCCACACACCAACAAATATGCTCATCCTCTCTCTGGCTGTGTCAGACTTTCTTATTGGAGTTTTTGTCATTCCTGCAGCATTAATTTGGATGATCGAGTCATGTTGGATTTTTAGTTCAACCTACTGTTTTTGCTATGTATCTATCTCTTATTTTCTAACAACCACATCAGTATTTAATGTTGCTCTCATTGCTGTTGATCGCTATTTTGCCCTCTCTAACCCTTTTATGTACACTAACAGAGTCTCTCTTAGTTCAATGTGCATTGTTATTTCATTAAACTGGTTTGTATTGTTGTTTTATAAAACAGCATTTCAATATTTCAATGGAAGTTTAGCAAGTCTGGTAATGTGTCCCGGAGACTGCTTCTTAGTTTTGGATGAGGTCTGGTCTCTGGTTGATCTTCTGTTGACTTTTGTTTTCCCACTTGCTGTAATAGTTATATTGTATGTTCTAGTTTTTTTTATTGCCAAGAAACATGCCACTGCTATTAGAGAGCTTAATAGTCACACCAGGAGTCAGACCTCAAAGAACATGTCAGACTCAATGAAATCTGAGAGAAAAGCAGCCAAAGTTCTTGGCATTTTAGTGTCTGTGTTTTTGGCCTGTTTACTTCCTTACTTTGTTTACATTTTATTAGGCAGCATAATCGAAATGAAAGTAGAATCATTCCAGAAAGTTCTGATGATGGTTTACCTTAATTCTGCCATTAATCCAGTTATCTATGCTTTGTTTTACCCCTGGTTTAGGAAGTGTGTTAAGATCATTTTAACTTTTCACATATTCAATACTGATTCTGCATTGATAAACATTCTTTCCTGAATGAAATAGGCATTACAGGTGTCATATTACTTTTAATTTGGGGTACTTATTTGTTTACATTTATACATTAGTTTGCTCACTCATACTTTGCAACTTGCATCAGACTCAAGAGTTATATCCCTTGAGCTCCAAATATATGAAAATAAAAAGTAGACATACTTTGTTCAATATTATTGTATTTCATTATAACTGATGGCTAAGAACTTTGATTGGCCATACTCACTGTGTGGGGAAAAAAATAGCTTAAAATGCTCTAAACTGAGCATTTAAGTACCATTATCCAAGTATGTCTATCTTTTCTTTAACATTTCTTTGTAAGTTAGAATTACATATAAGGTAAAATGTTTGATTTTCACTAAAATTATATTAAAAATAGGACAACGTAATAATTACTTTATCATTTGGAATGAAATACTCCATATCTTACTGGTGAAGTAAGGGATCATTTATCATTTCCTCCACCTCTCCATCAAGGCAAAAGGCAATCTAGCATAGCATTTAATAGACTCTTTTTAATATGATATGAACAAGAAGCAACCCCTGAGGGGAAACATAATGGTACTTGAACCAATCAAACTAGTTTATTCCCTGGTGTAGGCTACCAAGCCAAGACCCCTAAAGGTAAGCATAATGGCACTTGGACCAATCATCTGTCATAGAAGTAGCAGGCTACCAAACCCAGCTTCACCAGTACAATATGGAATCCAGACTACTAGGGCTTCAACTGATGACTACAAACAGAAAATGTAGCCTACAAACAATTAGAGTCAATGCACATGTTAAGAATAAGTGATTCTAAAATATATTTAGACATTAATTAATTATGATAATTTTACTAAATATTCAAACTCAACAACATATTTTGGACATTCTTCTCTGATTTAGCCATTGGTGTCAGTGTAGCATTTTACTGCTATAATTGCTTCAGATTCTTCAGGTTCATGTAGAATAATTATTACACTTCTCTCTGTATTTTATATGTTTTAACAAACATCACACTTTCATGTGCATGCTGATGTAGATTTATGAAAGATTGAGCACATGGAAGTGCAGGAAGTTCTTCAAGGCCAAGAGCTCAAATTAAAAATAGGGGCATATTACAGTGTCAAAAAGCCTAAAATAATGTGAATGTTTATGTGTGTGTGTGTGTGTGTGTGTGTGTGTGTGTGTGTGTGTGTGTGTGTGTGTGTGTGTGTGTTGGTAGCTATCCAATACAGTGCTTTTATTTGTGACTAAGTAAAAATTATTTTACTTTGTAAGTCTATGTCATTCCCAACACAATTCCCAATCTAAAACAATGTTAACCTAGTGCTTGTAGTATGACATATTGACATATACAATTAATGGATAAAAATATATTAAATGTTTTTAAAGTAATACATTTATTTATCATAACTTTTTTGTTATCAATTATTGGATTAGGTCTCTGTCATTATTGTAATATAGAGTGAGGTAAAGCAGGATCCAAATGAGTGTGAAGATTAGGCTTTATCATAAAATTGAAATACATAGTCCGATATCAGGAACCCTGTAGAGACATATGTAGAGCATAGAACTATGGCTAAGACTCATAACAAGACATAAATCTAAAGAGAACTAAATGACAAATGACAAAAATTACAGGAGTGTAAGATGACAGAAACAGAGGCTGAGTCCAGGGCCAGACCAGGGACCACATCATGAGCAAGAACAGGAGCAGGAGCCAGTATGGGACCCAGGACTGGAGCTGGTGCCTGGATAAGAATGGAAGCCAGTTGAGTTGAGAACGCATACATGCAACCATAACATGCCCAACAATACGTTCGTGCGGCAACTTAGCTGAAGTAACACAAAGACAGAAATTAAAGTTTGCCTGATTAGCTTTTCCATTTACCTGTTTCTGGTTTACTTTGGCCTATTTAAATCCTACAGGTGCCAAAGTCCAGTGCTTTGCAGTGTAGCCTGCTTCTGCTTACAGTCAAGTCACTGTATTATGGGTCCATAATTTGTTTTTGATAATAAAACCACTGCCTTATTTTTCCAAACTTGCATCTCACTCATGTGTCATAATGTCACAGTCAATAAGTGAACTGGAATTAGGGCCTGTGCTAGAAATAGGCTGAACATGTCTGTGGGGACATCAGCCAGCCTCTGTACATGTTCTAAGTACCCAGTGGAAAATTATGTTATTCCATGGGTACCCTCATTCAGGCACTGGGTGGGAGCCCTTTCCAAATCATACAAATATCAGCACTGCTAGTAGCTCAGACCATGCCTCCCTGGGCCATGAAGCTGAGTTGTTACCATCTCACCAGTGCTGCGGCTGTTGTCACTAAGAGAAAAAATCAGATCAGAATTATTTTTCCAGGCTCAATTTCAGGCATATCTTACTGATGAATCTTAACCAAACTGATCATTGCCTCAGGTTTTCTTGTCCAGGGAGATCTGTATCTACTGCACTATATGTGTTATCATATGTCTCTGCCGCAGCTGTTGTTCTGGTAACAGTGTGTGGGAACCTGCTCATCGTCATTTCTGTGTGTCACTTCAAGGAGCTCCACACACCAACAAACATGCTCATCCTCTCTCTGGCTGTGTCAGACTTTCTTATTGGAGTTTTTGTCATTCCTGCAGCATTTATTTGGATGATTGAGTCATGTTGGATTTTTAGTTCAACTTACTGTTTTTGTTATATATCTATGTCATATTTTCTGTCAACCACGTCAGTGTTTAATGTTGCTCTCATTGCTGTTGATCGCTATTTTGCCCTCTCTAACCCTTTTATGTACACTAACAGAGTCTCTCTTAGTTCAATGTGCATTGTTATTTCATTAAACTGGTTTGTATTGTTGTTTTATAAAACAGCATTTCAGTACTTCAATGGAAGTTTAGCAAGTCTGGTAATGTGTCCCGGAGACTGCTTCTTAGTTTTGGATGAGGTCTGGTCTCTGGTTGATCTTCTGTTGACTTTTGTTTTCCCACTTGCTGTAATAGTTATATTGTATGTTCTAGTTTTTTTTATTGCCAAGAAACATGCCACTGCTATTAGAGAGCTTAATAGTCACACCAGGAGTCAGACCTCAAAGAGCATGTCAGACTCAATGAAATCTGAGAGAAAAGCAGCCAAAGTTCTTGGCATTTTAGTGTCTGTGTTTTTGGCCTGTTTACTTCCGTGCTTTGTTTACATTTTATTAGGCAGCATAGTAGAAATGAAAGTAGAATCATTCCAGAAAGTTCTGATGATGGTTTACCTTAATTCTGCCATTAATCCAGTTATCTATGCTTTGTTTTACCCCTGGTTTAGGAAGTGTGTTAAGATCATTTTAACTTTTCACATATTCAATACTGATTCTGCACTGATAAACATTCTTTCCTGAATGAAATAGGCATTACAGGTGTCATATTACTTTTAATTTGGGGTACTTATTTGTTCACATTTATACATTAGTTTGCTCACTCATACTTTGTAACTTGCATCAGACTCAAGAGTTATATCCCCTGAACTCCAAATGTATAAAAATAAAAAGTAGACATACTTTATTCAATATTATTGTATTTCATTATAACTGATGGCTAAGAGCTTTGATCGGCCAGCAATTGTGTGGGAAAAAATAGCTTAGTAACTTTCTCCCAACCATCAAAGTCATGCTGACCTCATACAGGTTTTTGTTAGGTTCACAGAACCAACTCTGAGATTTAGGCACCATCATCCAAGTATGTCTATCTTTTCTTTTAACATTTCATTGTAAGTTAGATGTCACAGTTAGTCCCTCCCAGCTTCCGTGTTTCTTGTTTTCCTTGTCTTGTGTATTCCAGTTCCATGATGTATTTTCGTTTTCTCCGCCCCTCGTTTGATTGTGCACACCTGTCACTCGTTTCTACCTTGTTAAGTTCATGTATTTAAAGCCTGTCTGATTCCCTGTGTTTTTGCTGTTCATTGTGTTTGGTGGATGTATGAAAGCCAGTCTGTGTTTCAAAGCCTTTGTTTATGTTAGCCTGTTTTGTTATCCTAGCCTTTATGTTTCCTAGCTTGTTATAGCCTGTTTCCCTTATTTGCCTTTGTGTGTTTTTGGTTTATAATGTATCCCCGTAATCTCCATATTGGCTCTATGACCCTGGACTACTCCAATTACTACGACTCTGGATTTGCCCCAAATAAATCTCGCTCTTCTCTGCACATGTCCACCTCCTTACTGCTCAACGTTAAATTAGAATAACATATAAGGTAAAATGTGTGGTTTTCACTAAAATTGTGTTAATAATAGTTCAATGTAAAAATTACTTTATCATTTGTAATGAAATATTCCATATCTTACTGGTGAAGTAATATCAATGTCAAAGGCAATCTTGCACGCAAATGGTAACATTTGCCAGCAAATAGAATAGAATAATAGAAGAATAGAACTCTGCTCTGCAAAAATCATCACCTGAACCTATACGGCAGCAAATGTCCTAGTAAGATGCCAATGTGGATCAGATCAAATTTTCTTCAACAAACGTTTGCACAGGCACTCATTTGGTGAATTAATTAATTATTTTTTTAAAAGGCACATTTTTGGTCTGTTTGGTGTGAGCATGATGACAAACTTTATAATTGCACTAGCAGGAGTACAAAAAGAGGAAGGTGCTTTGCTTGATCAAGACACCAGAATGCCACAACTATTTGCCATAAGAAATACAAATTTAAGTGTTAGAGAGGAAAAAACTATAAATACATACAGACTGAGTAGAGATATGATTTAGCTGCTCTGCACTGATTTAGAAGAAGCACTGAAATCATCAACTCAGCACAGCCATGTAGTTTCTGTCTTGTTGAAAGTTACAAATGCAACACATTTTTATGATAATTGGCAGTATTCAGTGTACCACTGGCCTCAAAACTGGGTTAGTCCATCAGGGCACCGGTAAATTTAGTGTAGTGGTAAGTTGACACTGGTATGCTAATTATAAATAAAAATTAAATATGTGTATGGCATAGAGTAGGATGCTGTCAAGTGTTATGAATCTGGTCCACAGTCACTTTGACGACTAGGAAAAAAAAAAAAAAATATTTAATTGGTGATACCCAACACAGTTCAGTTTACACTCCAACACCACGTTAACCTACTGCTTTTAGAATCACACATGCAATCAGCTACAAAAGTATTAAAATGTTTTCTAATTAATATTTAAAATATTTTTTTGAACCCATGTGCCAGTCCCATGTTTGCACCGAGGAGGATGATATTCACGCACCCATCTCCATGCTCCACACATGTGAAGGTGCCACTTCCTCATCTGGAGCTAAGGAAATGCACTGGACCTGGTGAGGCTTTCTCCCCATACTATAGTTTCCTGTGATGACCTGCAAATGACCTGCTGCCATTGTGATCTTCTGGACCCACCTTCTGTGGACCCTGCACCCTGTGCAGTTCCTGTTTCTGCTCTGGCCCCTATTCCTATCCTGGCTCCTGTCCCTGTCTCAGATCCTTCTCAGGCTCCTGCTTCAACATTTTCCCTAGTCCAGGATCCAGATTATAGGACTACTTGGACATGCTTGGTGTGATGTCATCAATATATTGATTTCATTCAATCCTTTATAGTCAGTGCAGGAGGACAGACCATTCCTCATTCTTTTTTTCTGCTAAAAGGAATCCTGACAAGGCAGAGAACATGGAGGAAAATGGGAAAATGCCACAGAGATATAGTCCTCTGTAGCAACCATAGGGTTTCAGTGGGAGACAGGGGATATGGTGAGACCTAGGAACAGTGCCATCATCAGCAAGTTCAATGGAACCCTTGACATGGTCATGTGGCTGATGTGGGGGTAGTTTTTGTCACCTTAGGTTTGTTAAAGGCCTCCTGAAGCTTGCAGTACTGATCAGGATGTCAACAATGTCTCAACAATTTCCTGGGAATCGGGACTCTTCACTGATGTGGAGGTGAGGGATATTTGCAGAGGACAGAATCTTGTTTTATGTTGACACTGACCACCTGACTTTAGGAAACAATCGCCCATTTCTCCACCCTAACTAGAATAATTGGAAGGTAACTAAAATATAGAACATTCTTTGCAAAAATCTTAATTTTTCACAGATTTTAAAAAACAACTGTGCAGAGGCTTTAACCAGATCAAAGCCCTGACTTTGGTTAATAGCTTGTCAGGTTACATTAACACCCTAACACACCCAGGATTATTACTGGAATGATCATGCAGTTGCGCCAGGAATGACCAAGGCCAACACAACATGCAAAAACCACAGTAGAAACAAAAAGATGACAGACTAAGCTAACAAAGATAAACAGACAATGACTACACTGACTACACTTTTAGAAACAAAGATAAACCCACAACCAAACAAAATAGCAGCCACTCCTTACCACCAGTGTGTAACGTGGTCACGTTGACTGAAATGCACATGCTTGTTTATGGTACACAATAAAGCCACATACATACACACACATTTTCAGACATTACACAAGATTGCAGTAAACTTTGACAGAGGACATCTTAATCTAAAAATATTATATTGTTATTATATATGTGTAATATACATATATGTGTGGTTTAGATTTTCGCTAATATACTTATGAATTTGAGCTGTTGAAGATCCCTAATTTTCAAGTTCAAGTTTGGTTTATTAGTCACGTACACAGTCATACACGGTATAACTCGCAGTGAAATGGTTTTGAGAGTGCTCTGTCCAAACTGAGGAGAGGGAAAGAAACAGGGGTGCATACGGAAATATATATATACAAAAATACAAAAACATTTTTTGAATATTTGGATGACTGTGCTACTTTAAAAAAAGCTCTGTGGCCAATAACTATGTCCCAGAAGAGAGGTTGATGTATTTCAAGATTGCCTCTTACTGTCAGCAACCCATCACATGTATCAACCCATGACAACCAATGTTCAACCAATGTTGTCATTCAAGCTAGAGGGTGGGAGCAGTTTCCACACCATACAAATATCAGCACTGCTAGCTGCTCAGCACATTTGACCATGAATTTGGATGTAACTCTATTTCCAGGAAATCCTAATATCTGAATTATTTCTTTAAATGCTGATGAATTTTACAGGCATTAACAAAACCTATGGCTGCCTTGGGTTTTCCTGTCCAGAGAGATCTGTATCTACTGCACTGTATGTGTTATCATATGTCTCTGCAGCAGCTGTTGTTCTGCTGACAGTATGTGGGAATCTGCTCATCATCATCTCTGTGTGTCACTTCAAGCAGCTCCACACACCAACTAACATGCTCATCCTCTCTCTGGCAGTGTCAGACTGCCTGGTTGGAGTCTTTGTGATCCCTGTAGCATTAATCTGGATGATTGAGTCATGTTGGCTTTTTAGTGCATTGTATCGTACATGTTATATATTGATTGCTTCTTTTCTCACAACCACATCAGTATTTAATGTTGTTCTCATTGCTGTTGATCGGTATTTTGCTCTCTCTAAGCCTTTTCTGTACAACAAAACAGTCTCTCTCAGCGCAATGTGCACTGTAGTTTTATCTAACTGGTTTGTATTGTTTATTTATAACATAGCACTTCAGTACTTCAATGGAAGTTTTGTTAGTCATAATTGTCCTCAAGACTACTTTTTGTTATTGAGCCAAGTGTGGTCTCTGGTTGATCTGGTGTTGACTTTTGTTTTTCCACTTGCTGTAATAATTCTTGTGTATGGTCAAGTGTTTTTTATTGCCAAGAAACATGCCACTGCTATTAGAGAGCTTAATAGTCACACCAGGACTCAGACCTCAAAGAACATGACAGACTCAATGAAATCTGAGAGAAAAGCAGCAAAGGTTCTTGGCATTTTAGTATCTGTGTTTTTGGCCTGTTTACTTCCATACTTTGTTTATAGTGTTTTGGGTAATATAGTTGAAATCGAAGTTGATTCATTTCAGAAAGTCTTGATGTTGGTTTACCTTAATTCTGCCATTAATCCAGTTATTTATGCTTTATTTTATCCATGGTTTAGGAGGTCTGTTAAATTAATTTTAACTCTTCAGATATTCTACGCTGATTCAGCCCTGATCAATGTTCTTTAACTAATTTGATGCTGAAATTGGTCAAAGGCCATTATGTTAGTGAGCATTTATGTGAGCAGATTACCATTGCATGTGTTTGAGAGAGAGCATGTGTGGGGTTGTGCATGTGTATACAAATAAAGTGGCGCACTAATACTGGCTCACTAAAACAACTCATACATTGGCGGAATGCATATAGCAACTTTATGCACCACATCTTGGACTGAACAGAAGTAAAATACATTGTATCACACTGCTCGAGTCCTGCAGTTCTGAACTCATATTCCCAGAATCCTCTGGGAAGTCAAATGGAGCTCAGCCCACACTCATCATCCTATCAGGAACTGTTCTCCAGATGCTCATCATTAGAATTCTGAATTGTTTCACCTGTTCCTAATTATCCTTTATATTCTGGTTGTTCCCATTTTCATATTGTGAGGTATTGTCACTGCTTCGCAAAGCTATAGATTTTATGGCACTGTTGTTTTTGTGTTTGCCCCTTTGTTTGTTTTGCCTTCTGGTTCTAATCTCCTTTTTGGCCCTGTTTTTGCTCTCTGGATGTCCCTCTAGTCTGGTAATTGTTTTGTGCTGATCTTCATCACTGCCTGTATTGTGACTATGTTTTTAGATTGCCCTTCTATTAGTAAAGACTCTCTGACAGATTGTATCCATGAGCGTCTGGCCATTTCTGTTGCATTACACTGCATAACTGTTTTGCCGGGGATACTAAAAATTGAGTTGTAATAGATAAGGACTAGCAATAGATGTGGATATAGAGCATGACAGGCACCACCCCTGAGAGACATGCCCACTCCCAATCACCTGATTATTAAACACATGCACTTGTGCCTTGTTCTTCTCTCCCTATATAGACCCCACAGGTGTGTTGCTTGTCTGTCCTTTGCCAAAGAACACTCCATTAGTGTTACTGCAACTCCACTGTGTCTTAGCACCTTGAATATTACTGCTAACAATTCCTGGTTTTGTTTTCATCTTTGCCAGCTTGCTGCTATGCTCTTCTCATTTTGTCACTTTGTTTTATTCTTATGATGGAAAATAGACTCTGCTTTCACAAAAAGTGCTGATGTCTATATGTAAAAGCAGCTGGATAGCTCAGTGGGATACACCCCTGACTTTGGTACAGGTTGGGGGCTTCAAATGTCACCAGTCCATTAGGAAAGGTCCTTTTTGCTACCTGCCTACCACACTAACGATGAGAGTCAGAAATAGGAGAGTCACAATGTTTCAGATGCTGGTCCAGGAAGGTCCAATACTGGGGGACAATCTGATGAAAAGTGGGCTACATGAACAAATAAAATATGAGACATTCATGTAGAGTAGAGGTTGGCCTGTTGGAATCTAGACTAACACCTGAGAGTTCCAACGTCTGGAAGTGGCAACTGCTGTCACAACTAGAAATTGAGATACAACATGAATGTTACGGGAATGTGGAGCCAGGATGAAATGTCAGATGAAAGGTCCCTACAATTGGGAACCAATGAACCCATGCACCAACCCTGTTCAGAAGAGTGCAGTTTTGAGAAGATTCTACACAGGATCCTCAAGCTCCCAAGCCTCTGGTAGAGGATCTGAGCTTGAAGGGAAAAAAGAGACTGCCCATAGGGCACATTATGAACCACAACATCCATTTGTTTCTCTCATTTCCCACAAACTGTCAGAACAGAGAAGTTCAGTGGTTAAGGTACTAGTAGTCAGAAGGTTGCCGATTCAAGTCCCACCACTGCCAAGTTGCCACTGTTGGGCCCCTGAGCAAGGCCCTTAAGCCTCAATTAGTCAAGTTCTACTCACTCATAATTGTAAGTCGCTTTGGATAAAAGCATCAGCTAAATGCTGTAAATGTAAACAGGGAAGACACCTGGGTAACCATCAATGTGACCTAACCTTGTGTAGAAAAAAGGCTTAAATTTATGAATTATTAACAATTATTAACACCACCCTGATTGTAGGGAAATTATCATTAATTTTACCTTTTGATTACTGAAGTTTATTAATATTATATTAGTGACTTTCCAAAATTTGTTCATATTTTGTGCATGGACCAAATACCATTGTTTAAAATGTACTTGACACAAAGGCCAACCTAATGAATAAATGCAAAGTTTATTGATTAATGAATAAAAATAAATCACTGATGTTATACAGCATAATTAGCATAGCACTTAGACTTGGAATTAACAGTTGACTGAATTATACACTGTAGCATATTTGCAGGGACATATCCTGCTGCATTCTACTTAGCAGTCAGTTATTCTGTAACATATTTGCAGGAATGAGGCAAGAAGCAGAATGAAGATGTAGGAGGTTTTTTTAATAAATGAAGGAAACTAAACAAGGGGGGGCAAATAAAACAAAGACTAGTGAAGGGCAAATGAAATGAGTTTAGACTAACTAACAAACCGGGTATATGACAAATATATAAAAACGATATTCTAAGTACTTAATTCTTCTCGCGAGAGGTTCCAGACTTGAAGTTACTGCTTGTAGAGTTCAAACTGACTGTTCTTTACTGTTATGTCCACCTGTGTGTCTGCATTCGGTGTTCCAGGTTTTGCCTCTGCCTCTCCGGTATCCCCCATCCCGATCCATACCAGGTTTACTGGTGAGCAGAGCACCATACAAAAGGAAGAGGAAGAGACAAAGGGCTCGGCTTAGGCCTCATTGGAGAAGAGTTTGGTGTTCCTGGTTTTGACTTGTTGCTGCATTTTAAGCTTGTGTTTGCTAGATTTTGTGTGTGTGACTTTGGATTTGCCCCTTGATTTATGTTTGGTTTTTTTTGCCCCTTGTTTGCTTGATTGCGAGATAATATATGTTTCTTGTATATATGTTGTCCTGTATATAGTTACACACTGGTGGTAAGGAGTGGCTGCTATTTTGTTTGGTTGTGGGTTTATCTTTGTTTCTAAAAGTGTAGTCAGTGTAGTCATTGTCTGTTTATCTTTGTTAGCTTAGTCTGTCATCTTTTTGTTTCTACTGTGGTTTTTGCATGTTGTGTTGGCCTTGGTCATTCCTGGCGCAACTGCATGAGTTTCTTAACTCCAAACACCAAAACTTGTAAATACACTTTTGATCTTTGCCGTAAACTTTATTGTTTGGTTATTCATTACATCAGTCATGTAACACTCAAACCCCATGTTACAGCCTCCCAGCCTAGACGGGGTCCCAACACTTGCTGAAAATTGATTTTTACCTACTGATCTGGAAAGGTGGTGGCACTAGAAGGGATGAATGAGCTGGTCTGCTAGGGTTTTGATAATGTCAACAGTTACATTTTTCATTGAGATACACTACTTAAAGATAGAAAGCAGGATTATTACATAATGTTGTAATTGTCCTAAAATTCAAAGTTCAAATAGTCTTCTTCATCTTATTATACTTGAGCTAGTAATAAGTATAAATCTTAATATGCAAATACAGTGATAGGATTAAGACATAGGGGTAATAGTTTCATGAATAACTTGCATAACAAGACCAAGGGAAAAGTTAACCTACATTTATAGAGAGGTACTCCCTTAACAGTTCAACAGTAATGAAGCTAGTTAGACTGCTCAGGATTAAGCATGCTTTGGAATGTTATATGTATCCCAGTCTCCAGTGGTGGGCCATACATGGTTACCTAATCCAGGTTAAGGAACCTGTTACAGTCACTGAGGGGAGCTGTGGATTCATAGTCTACACAGTCAAGTATTCTGTCTAATTCTTTAAAAATAAGAATGAAAGATTCCTTATTTGGGTTGGGTCTTGTTGCAATGCTCATGAGAAAACTCTTCATATGATAAATGTTAAAATCCAATAGCCCTTCATGAATATGGACTTTTAGTAAATTTTGCAGATCTCGGTATTCTGGGATGTGAATTTATAACTAAGTTCCAAGAAGGGTGTTTTATGGTCTTTGAGTTCACCAAACCAGGCCTGGAGGGCCATAAAATTGGGCCATGTGTCCTTGTAGAAGTCATAAACTTTACTTAAAGAAGCATGGGGTGGTAAAATGGGAAAATTCCAAAATCATAGATGGAGTTGTAATAGTCTTGACAAATTAATATTTGCACACACACAATTTATATACAACAGCCACATTCAAGCCCAGGCAATATTAGCATGGATCTGCCTAGCTGAAATCTCCAATAATTGCACAGCTAAATCCTTCACACTTTATTGGTCTCACAACCCCAAGAGCAACCTGTAAGTAACTAGACATTTTATTTGATTTTGTAAGTTTCCACTTAGAAAAGATGCCAAACTGATGCTGCTAGTGTAAGATCACCTCTGGAGCTTTCATTTCTAAACACTCCATGGTTCACTTCTCACAACTGTATTGACTTATTTTGACATGTTGATTCTGTGTCGGCTTTCACAATACCTTGCTATAAGCCAGCCAATCACATCAGAGCTCATCAAATTATTAATGAGCCCAGCAAAAAGGGAAAACAGCTTGTTTCATTCTAAGGTGAAACTGTAAACTTGTAAATGGGCATTTTTTTTGTCCTGACTAAACTCACATATCATCTATGTAGACACCAAAGAACAATTTCAAATAAAGAAAAATGCATTCGATGCCACATTTAAAATGTTTATTTAATCTCACTTCAGTACTACGTCACTACTTCAGTACTATTGTCTATGTTCATATTAATGTAAAAGTTTCAAGTTTCAAGTTTCAAGTTTGGTTTATTTGTCACATATATAGTCATACACAGTATAACTCACAGTGAAATGGTTGAGTGCTCTGTCCAAACCGAGGAAAAAGAAAGCAGGGGTGTATAGCGAAATATATATTCTATATATATACAAAAATATATTAACAGTGTATGTACAATATTTGTATATTATGTTTATATACACAATGTACAATGTATATATGGATATTTAAATATGTATGTACACAATGTACAGTCCCATCTTGCAATTGACATATTTACAGTTATGTTACATGGTGGTAATTGAACATATCACAGTTATGTTACTTGGTGGTGGTGGTCCCCACAGTTTATCAGTTTCCCTGATTCAGGGCCTGAATGGCCTGTGGGAAGAAGCTCCTCTTCAATCTCTCTGTCTTGGTCTTCAGGGAGTGAAAGTGCTTCCCTGACCTCAACAGAGAGAAGAGTCTATTGTTGGGATGGGTGGGGTCCTTCACAATCCTCCTGGCTTTGGTCTGGCACCGCTTGTCGTAGATGGTCTACAGGTCTGGAAGTTCCGTAAGAGTGATGCGCTCAGCTGAATGCACCACCCTTTCGAGTGCTTGTCTGTCCTGCTTGGTACTGTTCCCAAACCAGACTGTGATGTTCCCCGTGAGGATGCTCTCAATAGTGCAGGTGTAGAAGTTCCGCAGGAGGAGATTATTTTCCTGGCACCAGTTTTCCAGTTGTTTAATCTCCTCCAGGTAGGCCCTCTCATCGTTGTCCGAGACCAGGCCCATGAATCGGGTGTCGCCAGCAAACTTGACAATGATGGTGGAGCTGGAAGTGGCTGTGCAGTCGTAGGTGTACAGTGAATAGAGCAGGCTGCTTAGGACACAACCCTGAGGAGCTCCAGTGCTGAGGGTGAGGGTGGATGAGGCACAGTTGCCCACCCGTACTGATTGTGGTCTGTCTGTTAGGAAGTTGGAGATCCAGTCACACAGGGATGTATGCAATCCTAGATCCTCCAACTTAGTAGTGAGTAGGGAGGGGATGATAGTGTTAAATGCTGAACTGTAGTCAACAAACAGCATTTTAACATAATTACCCCTCCCTTTGTCCAGATGGGTAAAATAAAATAAAAACCAATCAGTGGTTGCTTCTTTTCAATGTGAACTATTACTTCAACATCTACCTTAATTGCTTATGTTCCTTCAAAGGAAACCATCTGTGGCTAATAACATTTCCGCCTTCTGTTTGTTTCAATGTTTCTTTTACTGGCCAGACAAGAAGAATGACCTCATGCATGTCATTCAAACAGGGGGTGGGGATAGTTTCTAAACTGTACAAATATCAGGACTTCTTGCTGTTCAAGGCATGATTTCTTAAGAACATGAATTTGGACTGTTGCTATCTTACCATTCTTGCTGCATTTTTAACAATTTTTTTAGCTATTTGTTTTGGTACATTTTATTGCTGAGTACTCATCAAAATCTTATTAATGAATCTTAACCAAACCAATCACTGTTTTGGATTTTCTTGTCCAGGGAGATCTGTAGCAACTGCAGTGTACGTGTTATCATATGTGTCTGCAGCAGCTGTTGTTCTGCTGACAGTATGTGGGAACCTGTTCATCATCATCTCTGTGTGTCACTTCACGCAGCTCCACACACCAACTAACATGCTCATCCTCTCCCTGGCTGTGTCAGACTGTCTGGTTGGAGTCTGCGTGATCCCTGGAGCATTAATTTGGATGATAGAGTCATGTTGGATTTTTAATACATTTTACTGTGTATGTTTTATAGTGATTGCTTATTTTCTGACAAGCATGTCTATATTTAATGTCACTCTCATTGCTGTTGATCGGTATTTTGCTCTCTCTAAGCCTTTTGTGTACACTAGAACAGTCTCTCTCAGGACAATGTGCTTTGTAGTTTTATTTAACTGGTTTGTACTGCTGTTTTATAATATAGCACTTCAGTATTTCAATGAACACTTTGCAAGTCTGGTAATGTGCCCCGGAGACTGCTTCTTGGTCTTGGACCAAGTTTGGTCTCTGGTTGATCTTGTGTTGACTTTTGTCTTTCCACTTTCTGTAATAATCATATTGTATGTTCTAGTCTTCTTTATTGCCAAGAAACATGCCACTGCTATTAGAGAGCTTAATAGTCACACCAGGACTCAGACCTCAAAGAACATGTCAGACTCAATGAAATCTGAGCGAAAAGCAGCAAAAGTTCTTGGCATTTTAGTGTCTGTGTTTGTGGCCTGTTTACTTCCATACTTTGTTTACACTGTATTAGGAAATGTAACACAAATTGAAGTAGAACATTTTCAGAAAGTGTTGATGTTGGTTTATCTTAATTCCTCCATTAATCCAGTGATTTATGCCTTGTTTTATCCATGGTTTAGGAGGTGTGTTAAGCTAATTTTAACTCTTCAGATATTCTACACTGATTCTGCCTTGATAAATGTTCTTTAATTAATGAAATCTAAATTACACCACTGCTCAGAATGATATATATAATTTACTGTAGCATATGGTAACTTCTAATGAAACACAAATAATTGCAACACATTTCCATGATCACAGAAGTAAAATTTAAAATTAGTTTACATAAAAAATATATATATATATATATATATATATATATATATATATATATATATATATATATATATATATATTAATATGCATAAATCCATTTTAAAAATGAATAACCAACTTGATCACTCAGTTTAAAAAAATCTGTGATTGTGGAACTGTTTAAGAAACTTGAGAGAAAATGCAAAGAGAAAACTGTGTTGATGCTAGAGGTAAACAGGAATAGCACAAAAAAAAATGCTTCAAAAACCCTACAATGCTTGACAAGTGTTTAATTGGAACCATTAATCATCAGTACAAAATAACAATGGGTATTTATGTATTGTATGTTCTTAAGTCAAAAAGGATAAGAAGGTTAATTGGACCTGCTAATTGGGGTGTGAAAGATGCCCTGGTGTTTTCTTCTTGTTGATTAGTGTGATACTAGCTGCCCATTTAGATCTACTTGGTCACATTTATAGAATTAATCCTACAAAGAAATCCAAACATTTTCTGCTATCCTGCAACACTTAATAATGACATCGTAAAAAGATGCAGCTGTTGGATACATAGGAAAAGAAAACATGTTTATGCCTAACAGTATTGTTATAGTTAATTGTAATATTATTAACACGCTTGGGCTAAAAACGTATATAAATAGTTAATGGTAAGATTAACATGACTGGGCTAAAGATGTATGTAAATAAGCACTAGAAATATGTGTCATAGGTACTATCTTAGAGGACTCCTACATTGTCTTTAAAATGTATTCTGTATTCAGAGTAATTCACAATGGTTTTTGGGTGTTTTTTTCAAATGCTTTGCTTAGGAGTTAAATACGATAAGAGACACTAAGCCCTGGAATTATGACCTCTGGACATCTATGGAAATGTTTCACAGCTCTATTAACCAGTTTTTAACAAATAATATCATAAAACCAGTTCTGTTTTTTTAAACATTTTACATATCTAGCTGACACATTGGGTCAGTCCATTTCCACGGACCACCCTAAAAACAGACTGACCACATGACCTTGCATGCACCTGTCTCTACCCGCTCTACCTGCTGAGATACAGGAGCTCTGACCACTGAATAAAATATGTTTTCTTAGGTTAACACTATTCCTTTCATTCTGTGATGAAGATGATGTGTATTGTTTATTTTTGGTGAAGTACTGTGGTTTTGAATACAATCTACTAAACATAGGGACTGAGTTAATAAAAAGAGTGTTTACAGGAAAAATATGTTTAAACACTGAAATAAAAATATTAATAATGTAAAACATAAAGGATCATAGAGATTCTGTATCCTTATCAAATGAGCTGTGTACAGAGCACAGGCCTCTGTAGAGGCCTCTGCAGGCTTCTGCAAAGGATTAGAGGTAAGCCTCTGCAGACTTCTGTGTAAGGCATATCATCTCTCCAACAGGTACAGGATGGTACAGAAAAACTACCTTATGTTAGATGGAGTCATTTTTTTAAAAAAGAGAGAAGTCTTCCCTTGGATTGTAATGGTACCAAGATCCAGCTGGTATAGGTTTTGAAAATCGATTTGCATAATGGTAAATATTGTATAAGTTAGACATAATGGTGGAAATGTCAGAGAACAATAATGTTTAAAAAATATATTGGAAAAGTGCATTAAAATTAAACTCTAGTGTACCCCTCAGACATTCTCCGGAGGATGACGGAAACTCATGTTATCTTTAACTTGCAATAAAAGACGAGACCAGCTATTCTCTTCAACTAATTCTAGAGTCTGCACCTTTATTCTCTATTTGAACTTTAAAAATAATAAATTGGAACGTAGGAACAACAGGACAATGGAGAACATGCATTTCTATTTATTTTAACATTTCTAAAGTGTGACTGCAAGCTACCAGAAATTATGTAGAATTACTTTTGAAGTTTGTATTGTGAATTTTCATCCTACAAATTGAACAAGGTGGAAATCTGAACACCCTCCAGGATACTGATTGTACTGTATCACATCAGTGTCTGCAATTCACAAAAAATCACCACCAAAGGTCCTCATTCTCAGAATTCCGGCCTTTGCCTGCTTACACTTATGCTAGGTGCACAGCACATGATTTTAGCTGTTGCAGACAAATTCTGGGGCTCAGCGACAAAATCCCCTCCAAAACATCTTTATTTGTTTGTTCTTTAAGTGATATATTTTCTAGCCATCCCACAAACCATGACATCACATGTCTCAAGATGTCAATCAGTCCAGAGGGAGGGAGCATTTTCTAAACAATACAAATATCAGCAGTGGTAGCTGCTTAGCCAATAACTCTTAATATGAATTTGGTCTGTTACTATCTTTCCTGGAATAAAACAAGGTCTGCATTATTTCTTTGAGTAAAATTTAAACACTGAGTCCATGAATCTTACAGAGATAAACCGTACTGACGGCTGCCTTCGGTTTTCCTGTCCAGAGAGATCTGTAGCTACTGTAATATATGTGTTATCATATGTGTCTGCAGCAGCTGTTGTTCTGCTTACAGTGTGTGGAAACCTGCTTATCATCATCTCTGTGTGTCACTTCAAGCAGCTCCACACACCAACTAACATGCTCATCCTCTCTCTGGCTGTGTCAGACTGTCTGGTTGGAGTCTTTGTGATCCCTACAGCATTAATTTGGATGGTCGAGTCATGTTGGCTTTTTAGTTCAATTCACTGTTTGTGTTATATATCAATATCATATTTTCTAACAGGAACATCAATATTTAATGTCACTCTCATTGCTGTTGATCGGTATTTTGCTCTCTCTAAGCCTTTTCTCTACACTAAAACAGTCTCTCTCAGCACAATGTGCATTGTGGTTTTGTCTAACTGGTTTATATTGTTGTTTTATAATACAGCACTTCAGTACTTTAATGGACACTTCACAAGTCTGGTAATGTGTACTGGAGACTGCTTCTTAGTCTTGGATGAGGTCTGGTCTCTGGTTGATCTGTTGTTGACTTTTGTTTTTCCACTTTCTGTAATAGTTATTTTGTATGGTCAAGTGTTTTTTATTGCCAGGAAACATGCCATTGCTATTAGAGATCTTAATAGTCACACCAGGACTCAGACCTCAAAGAACATGTCAGACTCAATGAAATCTGAGAGAAAAGCAGCAAAAGTTCTTGGTATTTTAGTGTCTGTATTTGTGGCCTGTTTACTGCCATACTTTGTTTACAGTTTATTAGGTAATGTAGTACAAATTGAAGTAGAATCATTTCAGAAAGTTTTGGTGTTAGTTTATATGAATTCTTCCATTAATCCAGTGATTTATGCCTTGTTTTATCCATGGTTTAGGAGGTGTGTTAAACTAATTTTCTCGCTTCAAATATTCAACGCTGATTCTGAATTGATAAATGTTCATTTAGGAGTGAAATAGGAATAAAATAAAGTTGCATTTCTGGATTTCTGTAACATTGCATGTGCAAGACATAATTATATGCAATTATAATGAATTTAGTTTCACTAAAATCATGCTAACATTATAACAGTTCTAGGAGTATTTACAACCATTGCAATGTAATAATTACTTTAACATCTGTCATGAAATCTGCTCCCTATCTTACTGGCTTATGGAAGTAAAGTGAGGCATCATTTATAGATTGCACAGCAGAGATGCAGGAGTGTGCCAGATCTCCATCAATGCAAAAGGCAATCTTGCATAGCATTTAATGGACTCTTTTTAATATGGTATGAACAAGAAGCAACCCCCAAGAGGAAGCATAATTACACTTGAACCAATCAGAATAGTTTATTTTCTGGTGTAGACTACCAAACCAAGCTTCTCCAATACACTGTGGAGTCCAAAAACTCTGAACAGTGTGGCCTACAAACCAGTCATTAAAGCTAATGTACATGTTATAGTGGGTGATTCTAAAATATAGTTTGCCATTGATTAATTATTATAATTAATTATCAGCTTTTTACTGTTATAATTATATTAGTTTATGTTTCCTTGCTCCTCTGATAAAAAGTCACTTAATGTCTCTCCATGTTCTACATGTTTGCTACAAACCTCATGCTGTCATGCGCATGCTGATGTAGTTTAATCAAAGGCTGAGTACACAAGGACACATACTCAAATAAAAGTGTGTGTGTGTGTGTGTGTGTGTGTGTGTGTGTGTGTGTGTGTTTTGGCCGTGAACCTTTTAGTGTTTTATATGGCTTTTTTTCTTTTTTTTTTACCTTGCTGAGCATGTCACACCCTAACCAGGTTAGACTACTTAACCTGTTAGACTACTGTTTTTAGAATCACACATACAACCAGTAACTAAAATATAGTATTAAAATATTTTCTAATGAATTATGTATTGTTTTTACATTATATGCTTTTCAAATATAGTGATACTGACAGACTATAATTGTAATTATACACAGGATAAGATGTCAAATATCTTATGCCAAACCATTAGAGCTTCACACAGGGCCCTGCCAGGGCACCTGATAACTAAAGATAAATAGGAGTTTCATGCAAGCGAATTTGTGCAAATCTGCTGTAACTGGCACCTTGCAGCCCTGGCATAGTGAATAAATGCTTCAAAAGGATGGTCAAGGACCTCATTTGCTCCATGTTACCTGTTACACTGGACCCACTGCAGTTCTTCTATGGTCAGAAAAGGTCTACTGATGATGCAATATTCTTTACACTGCACACTGCCCCCAACCACCAGGATAAGAGCGATATGCTGTTTGTAGATTACAGCTCTGCATTCAGCACTGTAGTTCCCTTCATACTGGACAGGACTATGTCAAAGAAGTTTGCATGAGTCACAGTGTTTGTTTAGCGTTAACCGTTTCATGTTTCTTGTCTGTGATAAGTGTGAGTGCCTTTGTGTCTTTAAATGTTAATAAATGTTCGTCCCAGTCGGAGGAGTCTGTGCGTCCTGCCCCTCACCCTATGGCACTCAGGCCACTGCACATTACAGAATAACCAACCACTACAGGACACACTTTCCCTCGACAAAGAACAGACTTCCTAGTAGGAGGTGCATAGACACCTCCTGCACTGCTGCCTGAATCCCAGGATATTGGGGAAAGGACCGCGACTGTTGTCTGCATCTTCTCAGGAGGCGGAGGGGAACACCCCCAGGAATTTCTTGGGGGGGAACCTGAGGCTGTTGAACGCGGGCCGAGGAGGACCGAGGGGCACCACGACGACCAGAAAGAGGGCAGTCGTGTGGAGCCAGCGGAATCTCCTAAGACCCTTCCCCTCAGCGGACTCGCCAGCGAAACTGGAAGGGTCTGCCCAAAGCCTCAGAGGCAAACCACCTCTGGGACACTCTTAGAGCGGCGGGAAAGAGGAGGACCATTTAGGGAGGTGGCATGTCTGGAACCAGGGCGGACGTGCATCCCCGCGTGTCCGTTGAGACCACAGACATGTCAAGGCACCTGTGGGGATGGCGGGCACCACGTCACAGTGCCTTGGGTTTGTGTTGGCACTATTGTGTGTTTGTTACAAAATAACAATGGGTATTTGTGTATTGTATGTTCTTAAGTCAAAAAGGATAAGAAGGTTGGTTGGACCTGTTAATTGGGGTGTGAAAGATGCCCTGGTGTTTTCTTCTTGTTGATTAGTGTGATGCTAGCTGCCCATTTAGATCTACTTGGTCACATTTATAGAATTAATCCTACAAAGAGACCCAAACATTTTGTGCTATCCTGCAACACTTAATAATGACATCGTAAAAACATGCAGCTGTTGGATACATAGGAAAAAAAAACATGTTTATGCCCAAATAAAAATGGACTAACAGTATTGTTATAGTTAATTGTAATATTATTAGCATGACTGGGCTAAAGATGTATGTAAATAAGCACTAGAAATATGTGTCATAGGTACTATCTTAGAGGACTCCTACATTGTCTTTAAAATGTATTCTGTATTCAGAGTAATTCACAATGGTTTTTGGGTGTTTTTTTTCAAATGCTTTTATTAGGAGTTAAATATGATAAGAGACACTAAGCCCTGGAATTATGACCTCTGGACATCTATGGAAATGTTTCACAGCTCTATTAACCAGTTTTTAACAAATAATATCATAAAACCAGTTCTGTTTTTTTAAACATTTTACATATCTAGCTGACACATTGGGTCAGTCAATTTCCACGGACCACCCTAAAAACAGACTGACCACATGACCTTGCCTGCACCTGTCTCTACCTGCTCTACCTGCTGAGATACAGGAGCTCTGATCACTGAAAAAAATATGTTTTCTTAGGTTAACACTATTCCTTTCATTCTGTGATGAAGATGATCTGTATTGTTTATTTTTGGTGAAGTACTGTGGTTTTGAATAAAATCTACTAAACATAGGGACTAATTTAATAAAAAGAGTCTTTACAGGAAAAAGATATTTAAACACTGAAATAGAAATATTAATAATGTAAAACATAAAGGATCATAGAGATTCTGTATCCTTATCAAATGAGCTGTGTACAGAGCACAGGCCTCTGTAGAGGCCTCTGCTGGCTTCTGCAAAGGATTAGAGGTAAGCCTCTGCAGACCTCTGTGTAAGGCATATCACCTCTCCACCAGGTACAGGATGGTACAGAAAAACTACCTTATGTTAGATGGAGTCATTTTTTTAAAAAAAAGAGAGAAGTCTTCCCTTGGATTGTAATGGTACCAAGATCCAGCTGGTATAGATTTTGAAAATCGATTTGCATAATGGTAAATATTGTATATTTAGATGTGATGGTGGAAACTTCAGAGAACAATAATGTTTAAAAAATATATTGGAAAAGTGCATTAAAATTAAACTCTAGTGTACCCCTCAGACATTCTCTGGAGGATGCCTGAAACTCATGTTATCTTTAACTTGCAATAAAAGACGAGACCAGCTATTCTCTTCAACTAATTCTAGAGTCTGCACCTTTATTCTCTATTTGAACTTTAAAACTAATAAATTGGAATGTAGGAACAACAGGACAATGGAGAACATGCATTTATTTATTTATTTTAACATTTCTAAAGTGTGACTGCAAGCTACCAGAAATTATGTAGAATTACTTTTGAAGTTTGTATTGTGAATTTTCATCCTACAAATTGAACAAGGTGGAAATCTGAACACCCTCCAGGATACTGATTGTACTGTATCACATCAGTGTCTGCAATTCACAAAAAATCACCACCAAAGGTCCTCATTCTCAGAATTCCGGCCTTTGCCTGCTTACACTTATGCTAGGTGCACAGCACATGATTTTAGCTGTTGCAGACAAATTCTGGGGCTCAGCGACAAAATCCCCTCCAAAACATCTTTATTTGTTTGTTCTTTAAGTGATATATTTTCTAGCCATTCCACAAACCATGACATCACATGTCTCAAGATGTCAATCAGTCCAGAGGGAGGGAGCATTTTCTAAACAGTACAAATATCAGCAGTGGTAGCTGATTAGCCAATAACTCTTAATATGAATTTGGACTGTTACTATCTTTCCTGGAATAAAACAAGGTCTGCATTATTTCTTTGAGTAAAATTTAAACACTTAGTCCATGAATCTTACAGAGATTAACCGTACTGACGGCTGCCTTGGGTTTTCCTGTCCAGACAGATCTGTAGCTACTGTAATATATGTGTTATCATATGTGTCTGCAGCAGCTGTTGTTCTGCTAACAGTGTGTGGAAACCTGCTCATCATCATCTCTGTGTGTCACTTCAAGGAGCTCCACACACCAACTAACATGCTCATCCTCTCTCTGGCTGTGTCAGACTGTCTGGTTGGAGTCTTTGTGATCCCTACAGCATTAATTTGGATGGTCGAGTCATGTTGGCTTTTTAGTTCAATTCACTGTTTGTGTTATATATCAATATCATATTTTCTAATAGGAACATCAATATTTAATGTCACTCTCATTGCTGTTGATCGGTATTTTGCTCTCTCTAAGCCTTTTCTCTACACCAAAACAGTCTCTCTCAGCACAATGTGCATTGTGGTTTTGTCTAACTGGTTTATATTGTTGTTTTATAATACAGCACTTCAGTACTTTAATGGACACTTCACAAGTCTGGTAATGTGTACTGGAGACTGCTTCTTAGTCTTTAATGAGGTCTGGTCTCTGGTTGATCTTGTGTTGACTTTTGTTTTCCCACTTTCTGTAATAATCATAGTCTATGTTCAAGTGTTTTTTATTGCCAAGAAACATGCCACTGCTATTAGAGATCTTAATAGTCACACAAGGACTCAGACCTCAAAGAACATGTCAGACTCAATTAAATCTGAGAGAAAAGCAGCAAAAGTTCTTGGTATTTTAGTCTCTGTGTTTGTGGCCTGTTTACTTCCATGCACTGTTTATAGTGTATTAGGTAATGTAGTAGAAATTGAAGTAGAATCATTTCAGAAAGTTTTAGTGTTGGTTTATCTTAATTCTTCCATTAATCCAGTGATTTATGCCTTGTTTTATCCATGGTTTAGGAGGTGTGTTAAACTAATTTTATCTCTTCAAATATTCAATGCTGATTCTGAATTGATAAATGTTCATTTAGGAGTGAAATAGGAATAAAATAAACTGCATTTCAGGATTTCTGTAACATTGCATGTGCAAGACATAATTATATGCAATTATAATGAATTTAGTTTCACTAAAACAATGCTAATGTTATAACAGTTCTAGGAGTATTTACAACCATTGCAATGTAATAATTACTATAACATCTGTCATGAAATCTGCTCCCTATCTTACTGGCTTATGGAAGTAAAGTGAGGCATCATTTATAGATTGCACAGCAGAGATGCAGGAGTGTGCCAGATCTCCATCAATGCAAAAGGCAATCTTGCATAGCATTTAATGGGCTCTTTTTAATATGGTATGAACAAGAAGCAACCCCCAAGGGGAAGCATAATTACACTTGGACCAATCAGAATAGTTTATTTTCTGGTGTAGACTACCAAACCAAGCTTCTCCAGTACATTGTGGAGTCCAAACAGTTATGTTTGCAACCAAAAACTCTGAACAGTGTGGCCTACAAACCAGTCATTAAAGCCAATGTACATGTTATAGTGGGCGATTCTAAAATATAGTTTGCCATTGATTAATTATTATAATTAATTATCAGCTTTTTACTGTTATAATTGTAATAGTTTATGTTTTCTTGCTCCTCCAATAAAAAGTCACTTAACGTCTCTCCATGTTCTACATATTTGCTACAAACCTCATGCTGTCACGCGCATGCTGATGTAGTTTAATCAAAGGCTGAGTACACAAGGACACATACTCAAATAAAAGTGTGTGTGTGTGTGTGTGTGTGTGTGTGTGTATGTGTGTGTGTGTGTGTGTGTGTGTGTGTGTCTGTGTGTGTTTGTTTTGGCCGTGAACCTTTTAGTGTTTTATATGGCTTTTTTTTACCTTGGTGAGCATGTCACAACCTAACCAGTTTAGTTAATACTATAAAAGCATGTTAAACTACTGTTTTTAGAATCACACATACAACCAGTAACTAAAATATAGTATTAAAATATTTTCTAATGAATTATGTATTGTTTTTACATTATATGCTTTTCAAATATAGTGATACTGACAGACTATAATTGTAATTATACACAGGATAAGATGTCAAATATCTTATGCCAAACCATTAGAGCTTCACACAGGGCCCTGCCAGGGCACCTGATAACTAAAGATAAATATTCAGGTGTCTGAACTATCTAATAACTTGCTAGTCTAACTTCTACTATCCATTCAGTGCTTGTTTTAACTACTTACTATTCTTCCTTTAGTTTACCTTTGTATTATGCAGTATGCCCACCTGAAAATTTGGTGTAAAGATAAACAGGCACAAAATAAGGAAAATAACACAATAACAAACTGTTTAACAACACACATTGCCAAAATGTCTGCAGTGCACATGGGCTGCCTAAATTCATTGTTCTTGTTCTTTCAAATTCCATGGCAACCCTGAATAAACTTCCAATAACAGAGGGGCAGCCCAAGAAAGACCCTAGGCTGTTTTATGATACACAGAACTGGCTACTGGCTAGTCTGATGTCTATGACCTTACAATCCTCAGTGGCCACCCCCTCCTTGCACACACAATGGACTTAGGAAAGTTGCAGTGCTTTGCATTTGTCTAGCTGTAACTGAAATTAAATCTGATATACACACACACACACACACACACACACATACAGTTATGTGCAAAATAATAGCAGTGTGCTTAAAACAACTGAGAAATATACACAAAGGCATTGGGAGCACTGCACATTCAATTCCAAATGAAAACATGAAGGAAATATCAATTTTTAAACTGAAAATGAAGAAAAAAGAATAATGGGCTGTTCAAAAAAATAACAGTCTTCATTTTCATTTACAAACTCGAATATTTACAGTATAAACTGAAAGTTGTTTACAGATTTAGCTTTTCTGTTGATCACTGAACTAATATTTATTTGTATAACCTTTATTTCTGATAACTGCTTTACATCTGTTTGGCATGGAGTCAACTAACATCTGACACTTGCGAACAGATATTCCAGCCCAAGTTCACTGGACTACATTCCACAGTTCTTCTGCATTCTTGGGTTTTGCATCAAAAACAGCATTTTTGATGTCGCTCCACAAATTCTCAATCGGATTGAGGTCTGGGGATTGGGCTGGCCACTTCATGATATCAATCTTGTTGGTCTGGAACCAGGATATTGCCCGCTAGCTGGTGTGTTTGGGGTCGTTGTCCTGCTGAAACATCCATTTCAAGAGCATTTCTTCTTCAGCATAAGGCAACATGACCTCTTCCAGTAGGGTTTCTTGCAAATAGTTTGGCTTCATGTAAGCAGCTTCTGATTGTTGAAGTACTCACGCGTAACTGAAGATCTTCTTTGATTTCCCTGGAGCTGATCATTGGATGCCTCTTTGCCATTCTTGCTATTCTATGATCTACGCGAATGGTAGTATTTATTTTCCTACCACGTGTTTCGGGTAAGTAGAAAAACAGAAAATGAAACTGTAACCTATTAGGGAAACAAATAGACAGTAAAAAAATGGTCAGAATTCAAGAGGCGGCTCAAGAGACAAGAAGGGAAAGTGAGTCTTAAATAGGACACATATTTGAGGAAGAGGAAGAGGCTATGGATGAAGATCAGTAAGACACCGATGATGAATGAGGGAATGTGGGAGATGCTCAGGCACAAGTCTGACAATATGCCCAAATCCCCAGGGCTGACACCACCCTCTGTGTCCAATCAGGACATACATAGGAGTTTCATGCAAGCGAATTTGTGCAAATCTGCTGTAACTGGCACCTTGCAGCCCTGGCATAGTGAATAAATGCTTCAAAAGGATGGTCAAGGACCTCATTTGCTCCATGTTACCTGTTACACTGGACCCACTGCAGTTCTTCTATGGTCAGAAAAGGTCTACTGATGATGCAATATTCTTTACACTGCACACTGCCCCCAACCACCAGGATAAGAGCGATATGCTGTTTGTAGATTACAGCTCTGCATTCAGCACTGTAGTTCCCTCCATACTGGACAGGACTATGTCAAAGAAGTTTGCATGAGTCACAGTGTTTGTTTAGCGTTAACCGTTTCATGTTTCTTGTCTGTGATAAGTGTGAGTGCCTTTGTGTCTTTAAATGTTAATAAATGTTCGTCCCAGTCGGAGGAGTCTGTGCGTCCTGCCCCTCACCCTACGGCACTCAGGCCACTGCACATTACAGAATAACCAACCACTACAGGACGCACTTTCCCTCGACAAAGAACAGACTTCCTAGTAGGAGGTGCATAGACACCTCCTGCACTGCTGCCTGAATCCCAGGATATTGGGGAAAGGACCGCGACTGTTGTCTGCGTCTTCTCAGGAGGCGGAGGGGAACACCCCCAGGAATTTCTTGGGGGGGGGACCTGAGGCTCTTGAACCCGGGCCGAGGAGGACCGAGGGGCACCACGATGACCAGAAAGAGGGCAGTCGTGTAGAGCCAGCAGAATCTCCTAAGACCCTTCCCCTCAGCGGACTCGCCAGCGAAACTGGAAGGGTCTGCCCAAAGCCTCAGAGGCAAACCACCTCTGGGACACTCTTAGAGCGGCGGGAAAGAGGAGGACCATTTAGGGAGGTGGCATGTCTGGAACCAGGGCGGACGTGCATCCCCGTGTGTTCGTTGAGACCACGGACATGTCAAGGCACCTGTGGGGACGGTGGGCACCACGTCACAGCGCCTTGGGTTTGTGTTGGCACTATTGTGTGTTTCTGTTTGTGCCTTTTGTGTTTACAGGCCCAACGTCTTGTGGAGCACACCAGACCGCCCCGAGAGAGGCAGGGAAGCTGCCTTTCTCCCTCTCGCTGCGAGGTCTCTCTTGCTGGCGGCACCTGGCCCACCTGGTACTGGGTGGGCGCCAGGCACTGCCGTGCTGTGTTTGTGTGTACGTGTACACGGCACCTGGAGGTTCACTTTCATTGGACGGACGTGTTGAAAGCCGCGCCCCTTGGGAGGGGGTTCTGTTAGGGAACGCTCGCCTCCTGCGAGTCACGTGGTTTGGCCCGCCACGTGCAGTGGGAGGACTGTCTTGTCTGTAACCACACCTGCACACACCTGCACCTGGTTCGTCTTTATGTATATATTTCTGTATATATTATGTATATTCTTGTGTATCATGTTTGTTTAGCGTTAACCATTTCATGTTTCTTGTCTGTGATAAGTGTGAGTGCCTTTGTGTCTTTAAATGTTAATAAATGTTCGTCCCAGTTGAAGGAGTCTGTGGGTCCTGCCCCTCGCCCTACGGCACTCGGGCCACCGCACATTACATGGAGAGTACCACAGCATCAAGGCACTGATCATTCAGCTCAAAGACATGCCATCAGGCTGCTGAACTCTGCCACACAGACATCAACACTAATATCACTGATCCACTCATGCACCCATGCACATTCCCATGCTGCCTATGTGTAGTCTAGATTATTAATTACTAAATGTATTGCACTTTATGTACACACGGGGTGTATTACACAGTGACTACTGTATAGTATTTATTGTACAGTGTCCACTTGGACAGAATTGTAATATCCAATGTCAGCACTGCAATTGTACCATGCATATTCTATAGTGTCTATCATACAGCATCTACTTTAGGATGTCTATAGTACTGCACATCATATTGTATCTGACATCTTTGAATAATTCTTATATCATGCTTATCTTATATCATATATTATTCTTATGTACTGTTCTGTGCATTAGCTAGATTGGACCTTGTGCTTAAGATTTTTCCTCATATGCACACCATGTAGTGATAGTAAAACCAATTTGCTTTGATTTGACTTTGAAAGCTGAGACAGTAGCCTATGGAGAAGGCTCACTACCTCAGACATAGACAAAGTACTTAACTCCTTCAGCTGTCACTGGTGGGCACTGAGGTGTTTACCTTGGTAGATCAGTTAGCCCAACATTTTGACTCTCTGCTCCAAGATGGATGTTCTCGAGTGTTTAGTTGATATTAGAAGTTTTGAGCCCTAATCCTCCTCATATTTCTTTGCCAAGCTCACCACAGTGTGCTCAGATGGTTATGTTGTCAACACTCCATTTTTTTTTTTAATCTAATGTTTTTCCTAAAATATGTGTCTGATCAGGGGGAATTATTGGCTCCTTGTAAAGTCATAAAATTAAAGACCAAATGATCTTGCCAATAAATGATACAACTTTACAGCTAAATCTCTCTTAGGCCAAGAACACTGTCTCAAAAGGGAATCTGATCTGTTGGTGTTAAGCTTGTCTCATACTGTACAGCTAACAAGCCATGACATCACGAGTCTTGGGCTACCATTCAGACAGGGGAGGGAGCAGTTTCTAAACCATACAAATATCAGCACCACTACCTGCTCAACCCATAATTCATTTCTTCTTGAATTTGGATTGTTACTACCTCACCAGGGGAAAGCGAGATCTAGATTTTTTAAAGTAAAATTTTAATGACAAGTCCATGAATCTTACGGAGATTAACCATTCTGATGCCTGCCTTGGGTTTTCCTGTCCAGAGAGATCTGTATCTACTGCACTGTATGTGTTATCATATGTGTCTGCAACAGCTGTTGTTCTGCTAACAGTGTGTGGAAATCTGCTCATCATCATCTCTGTGTGTCACTTCAAGCAGCTCCACACACCAACTAACATGCTCATCCTCTCTCTGGCTGTGTCAGACTTTTTTGTTGGAGGTCTTGTGATCCCTGTATCATTAATTTGGATGATCGAGTCATGTTGGATTTTTAGCTCAATTTACTGTTTATTTTATATTTTAACCTCATATTTTCTCACAACCACGTCAATATTCAATGTTGCTCTCATTGCTGTTGATCGGTATTTTGCTCTCTCTAAGCCTTTCCTGTACAATAATGCAGTCTCTCTCAGCTCAATGTGTATTGTAGTTATGAGTAACTGGTTTGCACTTCTTGTTTACAATATAGCACTTCAGTACTTTAATGGACACTTCACAAGTCTGGTAATGTGTCCTGGAAACTGCTTCTTAGTTTTGGATGAGTTCTGGTCTCTGGTTGATCTTGTGTTGACTTTTGTCTTTCCACTTGCTGTAATAGTTATATTCTATGTTCAAGTGTTTTTTATTGCCAAGAAACATGCCACTGCTATTAGAGATCTTAATAGTCACACCAGGACTCAGACCTCAAAGAACATGTCAGACTCAATGAAATCTGAGAGAAAAGCAGCAAAAGTTCTTGGTATTTTAGTGTCTGTGTTTGTGGCCTGTTTACTTCCATACTTTGTTTACAGTTTATTAGGTAATGCAGTACAAATTGAAGTAGAATCATTTCAGAAAGTTTTGATGTTGGTTTATCTTAATTCTTCCATTAATCCAGTGATTTATGCCTTGTTTTATCCATGGTTTAGGAAATGTGTTGAACTAATTTTAACTCTAAAGATATTCAGCACTGATTCTGCATTGATGAATGTTCTTTGATAACAAAAATGAACATTAAAGATGTCTCGCTGCTTGGGGATTATGGGCACTAATTTCCTTGATCAAAAAGTATGAATAAAGATTACGCAGTGTGGATTAATAAATAGAATAGCAAAGGCAGAGTGATCTTAGTGATATTTCAAATGTAAACACAGTGTTTACTTTATCAATGGTTTATCAATAGTCCAGCTCACTAGAGGAGAAGGATGGCTTAATAACTTTAATCTTGCCTGTCAGAACAGTGCTAGCTTTCTGCAGGTTTCTCTTCTGCAGGTTATGGAGCCAGAAGTGGACAGTAAACTCCACCATACATGCAGACTTAACTGTCCTGTGACCTTGCCTGAAGCCATTCCTTAAAGAACTGGTGACTGACTAAACACACAAGAAGAATATTTGAGCCACTTCCTTCCCATCCCCATCACTATCCAAATATGTAATATTGAATCATATAAATTATATTTTAAATTGGGTTATTTTAACTTAGAAGTGTAATAGTATTTTCACTCATATCATGCTAGTACAATACAAAAATTTGTCCATGCACTTTATTTCTCAGTTTGCCAGACTAGGTCTTGAGCAAAATATTTAATAGAATTTTCTAATTAGAACCTCTTGAATTATGAATCATGAAATGCATGAATTATGACAATAATGCCGCCACTATTCCATTGGACAATTTAAGAGCCAGCAGCTTCTCTTTCTCCAAAGCCACAGTTACTTTCTGCTGGTGTGAGCTTGTGTGAATAGAACTGGTTGCAGCTTACGTATATTCCCTGTTTGTTGGGATAATGTGACATTTGCTATCAGACCAAGCGCGAGGCTGAATGCATGTGCAGGGGGTGGTTTATTAATACGGGAAATACAAACACTGATATTATAACAAACCAACGCGAGGAGAAAACACTGAGGCAAAATGATACACAAATTAAGCAATGGTGGCAACAGTACATGGAGCGTAACATAGACATGACAGAAGGAACGTGACTTACTAAAACAACCAACAACCTAGAGGACAAAACACAGGGCTTAAATAACCAAGACAATCAGGCACAGAACAGACTTAAGTAAACATGGGAACAGGGAGAACCAAAACACGAACTGGAATAAAGGAACAGACCAGGGGCAGAGAAGATGAAACTAAGGAGCAGAACCAGGGAGTGCAGGAAAACAAAGGACAGGGAAACCATGACAACAAGGACACCAGGAGGAAGGCCATTTGTGACAGATAAGATCACCCCAATACTGGTCTCTGGTGCATCCAGTATGGTTGACCTTGACTATAAAAAGTTTGGAAGGGTCAGGGTGTTTGAGAACAGAAGCAGAAGTGAGCACCTCTTTTAAGACATGTAGAGCTCCTTCTGCTTGGAGTGACCACTGTAATTTCCTAGCTCCACCCTTCAAAAGGGCAGTTAGCAGGTCTGTGATGCTAAAGTTTCAGATAAAGCATTTTTTAAAAATTAATGAATTGAAAAGAGTATTGTATATCTTTCACAGAAATGGGCCAATACATCACACCTTCAGCCTTATGATCATCTATAGTGATGCCATTAGCACTGATGAAGTACCCCAAGAAGGAAGTGGACTGGAGATTGAATTCAGACTTCTCATCTTTAACATAGAGGTTGTTAATCAGATACTGTAACATCTGACGGACATGATTACATGAGTTGCATAGTCCAAGAAGTAGAAAAGAATGTTATCGATGTACACGATAAATTGGTGACACTGAGGCCAAAACCCATCATCGCCCCCTAGTGGTGAAAAGGCAGTCTTCCAGTCATCACCTTCTCTAACATAGATTATGTTGTAGGCACATCACATATAAGGTTTAGAAAAAATCTTAGCATCCATAAACTTTTCAAAAACCGCTGGAATGAGAGAGAGAGAGGATATGTATATTTCTTAGTTATTTGCTTGATATCACAATGATTTACAAAAGGGCAGACACCTCAATCTTTCTTTACAGAAAGAAGCAACTGGAGGCCAGGGGAGTGGTGGAGGGTTGAATGAAACCCTGAGATGAAGTCTCCAGAATGTAGGATTCCATGGCTTGTTCGTCCTTCAGTGTGAGAGTACAGCTCCACCCCTTAGGGAGTGTGGCGCCCTTTATCCCATCGATTGTGTAGTCTTAAGGATGGTGTAGGGGAGGCTGGGTACTGATGTCCCACACCTGAACACCTCCTTAAGATCTGCAAACTCGAGATGGGTAGTGAGTGGAGTCTCGGCATCGGGGCTTTCTATGGTGGGGGATCTCACCATGAGAGTAGAAAACTGTAAACATTTCTGGTAACAATAAGGTGACCAGAATAATAACTTCTGGTCGAATCATGAAATACAAGGGTCATGACCTAATATAACAGAATTCTGATGACTCATTTACAGGGAAGGTGATGAATTCCGTGAGAAGATCCTGGAACTCCACCTATCCATGTTTCCCCTATTACAGCATATTTTGTCTGGCAACCCTGTCCCTGAGAATCCAACAACTATAAAGCAGGCCATTAAGATATTATTTAAGAAGTCTAGGGCTCAAATCTGTTGCCTTGTTTTGCATTTGCCATTTTGTTGTTATAAGCCATTGCAATGATAAAAACATATCAGCCATTTCCCCTTTTTGTGTAATCAATTTAGTACAACATTTACCCAAGGCATCTTATAATTATGACTGTGAGCAACTGAGAGTTAAGGGACTTGCTCAGGGCACCAACAGTGGAAACCTGGCAGTGGTGGGGCTTGAACTAACATCCTTCAATTTACTGCTCAAGGACCTTAACCACTGAACTATCACTGCAACTTGTAGTTAGCTTTATTTTGTAGACCACAGAAAAACAGTAAATGGACATGTATGCTTTTTCATTGCAAGGGCTTGACTGCTGTTTCATGATCTGATCTCTATTGCTAGTTACTATGACTCTTAGTTTTGTTTGTCCCTTTTGGTACCTTTGCTTGTGTATGTAGCTTTGTATTGTTCTATGTTTAGCCTTCTCTGTCTGTTTTTGTATGTTTGTTGTACATATCACATCTGCTGTAGGGTTGGTCGCTGTTTGTGTTTGTTGATATTTTTGTAGCTAGTCTGGGATGGTTAGATCAATAACTGTGCCTTTTGTTTCACTCTCCTTTTGTTTTCTGTCCTGTTAGAGAGTTACTCCTTTTACTGTCAGTGTGGGGTTGTCTGTTGGTTTCTCTTTTCAGCATCAGGCTTCTCAAAGTCTTTTTGGTGTGTCTGTTACTCTCATCCTCTTCAATATATCAATTTATTATAGCATCCACTGTGTCTGTTCACATTCATTGTAGACTTTGTTACACTTGTTTATTTTTACTACTGTTCACCCCAGTTACAGTCTTCACAGTTATCCATCCATCACTCCATCCTCTCTGTTACAGGTCAACCTAGACAGTTCATAAGAGTGGGTACACTCACCACATTCCACACCCCTTCACACGCTGCTGAGCGGTTGGCCGCTGAGATCAGTGTGGACAGACAAGAGAGTCATGAAGAGCGTGTCCAACACTGCTGCAACATTTGCACAAGCCTTCATGTCATTGCTGCTGTCTCTTCTCTGGAAGTAGATGGGAGAAGTCACACAGCACAGGCTAAACCTCTTTGTTTCCCTCACATGCTCAGGGAACAGGAAGTGCAGTATGAGAACTGCTAGCTCCACAAGAACTGTGTTCACAATGGTGAACATGAATATGATACCAAACCTCCCTGATTCAGTCCTGAGCTTTGTCCATAAAATGTGACATTAGAAATTATATCTTGGCCTGAGCAGAACTGGGGAATGAGTTTGCAAAATGAATAGAACACTGCAGACGAAACCCATGGTACACAGCATGGAATCTGTCATATTTATTGGACTTTTATATGTGAAACAGAGGTAGTGCAGGAGCAGTGTTAATGGGAGCAGCAGCACCCATAGCCCTTTAGATGGTTACTTAAGTCTTTCATGCTGTTAGCTCAATTGAGACACGTGTGCCTGTTGTACTAACTCCTATTCGGCCAGATTGAGTGAACCCCTCCAGTAAGTGCTAGTGTTGTTCCAATAGTTGTCCTTGACTAGCAAAGGCTTATATTAAGGCAACTGAATTCACCTTCTACATTGTCGTTGAAGTAGTTTGTAATACGGCAGGATCAGCCAGGTTCTTGTGGATAATAGTGTGTTTATTGACAGACTGTCAAGCCAAAAAGGAACTGCTCAGTAACAGCTCTAGAAAAAAAGATCATAAAGTCATACAGAGTCTATATAAGGCAAAAGTAATGAGAAGCAGGTGGACCAAGTCAGTACTCCAGGGATGATGATCTCAGTAAGTCCATCTGATTGGATGATTGCTGAATAGGGACGTTAAACGAACTCTCGTGGGAATTCTGGAAAGTTGAATGTAGAAGCAGAGTTGTAGACTTGTTGGCTAGGGCTACAGTGATGGTAATCATTTTGAGGCACAGTAATGGAAAGTGAGCATTAAAAATACATTATTATATTATTTATAGTATATTATTATTTTAAATTAAACCTATAATCATTTAGATTTTATTTCTTAGATTTTCACATTTTTTTGTTTTGTTTTCCAAAAAAGTGCCAGAGGAACATAAAATCTAGTTATGTGTGGAGTTGCAGTCAAATGTTTGGACACGCCTACACTCTGTTTATTTTTACTATATTCTATATTTACAAAAAACAGGGAAAATATCAAAACAATGAAATCTTAGATTTTAGATTCTTTAAAGTAACTATGCTGTAGTCTTAACCAGCTTCATAAGGCACCACCTATGATGTTTTTATATCAGTCTTGAGGACATTCTTACATATGTAGAGCACTTGTCGGGTAAGGAACTAAAGTTCTGAAAGACAACTTTTTGCTGAGTGTGCATCTAAGTGTGCACTGTGTGTGTGTCTGTTTTGAAAATTAATTCATATATAGGCTATGTATGTCTTAGAGACAAACTTGTCTGTTGTCAGTGTTTGATGTTACACTACCTTAATTGCTATGTAGTCTTTATTCTGGGTGTGAATAAACATGTTTTTGTTCAACTTAACTCGTCCCCGCATCCTTGTAACGTGAGGAGACTTTTTTTTTGTCTTAGGGACAAACTTTAGCATAATTCATGAAATTTGCATGCTTATATTTGGCACACAGTAAAACCACAAATACACACCCAGACATACACACACATTTTTTTCAGACGGGCAGGATTTCAGTAAGCTCTGGCACAGGACATCTTAATCTAAAACTATTACAATAAGGTGGTTAGATATGTAGTTTATTAAGATTTTTACTAAATACATTTATGAATTTGAGTTGATGCACATCCCTAATTTTTGTATATTTGGAAGTTACTGAAAAAGAAAGTCTGTGGCCAATAACTATGTCCCAAAAGAGAGTTTGTGCTTGTGTGAAGCTCATCTCTTACTGTCTTAGCAACCAATGACATCGCATGTATCAAGCTGTCATTTAGACTAGAAGGTGGGAGCAGTTTCCACACCATACAAATATCAACACTGCTAGCTGCTCAGCACATCATTACTTTGACCATGAATTTGGAAAGTAACTGTCTTTCAAGGAAAACCTAATATCTGCATTATTTCTTTAAATGCTCATGAATCTTACAGGGATTAACCAAACTTATGGCTGCCTTGGATTTTCCTGTCCAGGGAGATCTGTATCTACTGTTGTGTATGTTTTACTTTATGTGTCTACAGCAGTTGTTGTTCTGCTAACAGTGTGTGGGAATCTGCTCATCATCATCTCTGTGTGTCACTTCAAGCAGCTCCACACACCAACTAACATGCTCATCCTCTCTCTGGCTGTGTCAGACTTTTTTGTTGGAGGCCTTGTGATCCCTGTATCATTAATTTGGATAATCGAGTCATGTTGGATTTTTAGCTCAATTTATTGTGTGTGTTTTATATTGATATCCTATTTTCTCACAACCACGTCAATATTCAATGTCGCTCTCATTGCTGTTGATCGGTATTTTGCTCTCTCTAAGCCTTTTCTGTATAATAATGCAGTTTCTCTCAGCTCAATGTGTATTGTAGTTATGAGTAACTGGTTTGCACTGCTTGTTTACAATATAGCACTTCAGTACTTTAATGGACACTTCACAAGTCTGCTAATGTGTCCCGGAGACTGCTTCTTAGTTTTGGATGAGGTCTGGTCTCTGGTTGATCTTGTGTTGACTTTTGTTTTTCCATGTGCTGTAATAATTTTATTGTATGTTCTAGTTTTTTTTATTGCCAAGAAACATGCCACTGCTATTAGAGACCTTAATAGTCACACCAGGACTCAGACCTCAAAGAACATGACAGACTCAATGAAATCTGAGAGAAAAGCAGCAAAGGTTCTTGGCATTTTAGTATCTGTTTTTTTGGCATGTTTGTTTCCATACTTTGTTTATAGTGTATTAGGTAATGTAGTAGAAACTGAAATAGATTCATTTCAGAAAGTGTTGATGTTGGTTTATCTTAATTCTTCCATTAATCCAGTGATTTATGCCTTGTTTTATCCATGGTTTAGGAGGTGTGTTAAACTAATTTTAACTCTACAAATATTTAACACTGATTCTTCTCTGATAAATCTTCTTTGATTAATTAAATGTGCAATACGTATCACAACACTTGAGTTTGTGTGCACTTATTTCATAACACTAGTTATAATGGCCCACTCAAACTACAATTGAACCTAGAATATCAAACAGACAAATAAACAAATTCTATTATTATTTTGACCTTATTATTGGATGCAGTTAACGCACATTATTTAAAAGGCAAAATAAGCCTGTCCAGTGGAGGACAAACTGGTATTCTTTGATAATAGCACTACACCCTATCAAAGTGCTTATTCATTTGTCCATTAGATGTTCATTAGGTCACAGATAAATAAATGCACATGTATCTCTCTCCTCCAAGCACATTCAACACACAAATGTGAAATTATGCAGCGACTGGACACTGATGCACTGTGGAAGCACATCGGACCCCAATAAGAAAAATCAGTGCTACTGTTATTGTTTTGGTTACTTTGCTGTTTCTGGTAACAAATAAAGCAACAGAAAAAAAATATTTTGTATGTATGCCATAGTTACTGTCTTTAGGTTAGTGAGATTATAATTTTCTTATTCTTCTCACAAAAATTTAAACACTGCAATATTTTTGAGTGTAACTAACAATATGGGAAGAATCATTGTGAAATTCTGTTATTAATTGCATATCTAAAATAATTTAAGCATTTGAGAGTTGTGTGTATGTTCTTAGTGCCCAAATTAACTGTGGCAGAATATGCAGAATATTATATTATGATGTTACGTGAACTTGCTGTAGTTTACCTTGGAAGTTTTGGACTTTTGGAGCAGAAGATCTTTTACTTCTGCAATTCTGTTACTCTTTTTTGTTTACTCTGTGACATGTTGATAACCATAAATAATCATTTATATTTTGCACAGTTATAGGAGTGCTTCATCTTTCCAGACAGGAAAAAGTGAGACTTGCTTATCAGGTTCCATTTGACTAATTATTGTCACACTTTGCTTCTCTGTAAAGGCAGGGCTATATTAACCCACTGGGCATTAAAGGATGCATTGACAGGGCCCTGGCCATCAGGGGGCCCCATGAGCAAATCTAAAAGTCATCAATGTAAAAACAAAAACAACAAACACACAAACAAACAAACGCAAAAGTAGCATGTTGAGGTAGGCAAATGTAGTTTGGAGTCTTGCCAGGGAACCATATTGGTATAGCATAGAACACTTGCCCAGATGTGGTTTGAACCCCAGTCCCCCACATGAAAAAGAGCACCGTTACACACTATAATATACCATAATATACTGATTGTGAATTTTTATTTTTTAATTTTTGGTGAAATCATATTTAGTGAAAAACATGCCAAACATAAAGCAAACCATGAAGAAAGTTAACGAAAACATAATTTGAACAAAAATACACAGGATTTGTGTAAATGCACATCCCATTTGATATACATGAACCAGCAGATGCCAGTTCTCCTCTGAAGGCTGGAGTCAAAACATCACTTTTAGTGATACCCACTGAGCTACCACTGTGGGCAGTGGTTAAGGTACTTCTCTTGTAATCAGAAGGTTGCTGGTTCATGCCCCACCATTGCCAAGATGCCACTGTTGGGCCCCGGAGCAAGGCCCTTAACTCTCAATTGCTCAAGTTGTACTCAGTCAGAATTGTAAGTTGCTTTGGATAAACATGTCAGGTAAATGTAGTGCACATTGACATACATCATTCATGCAATTCTCATAAATGCTCTGGTTGTTGAACATTCTGGCCAGCAGAAGGCTTCATTCTTGGAATAATAACTGTAGCCATAATTATGCATAATACTTCTCTTACATCAGCTCCTTTTAATCCTCATCCAACTCAGTAAGTTTGTTTATATATTGCTACTGATTCTAGTTTTTGACTCTTTGCTTGTTCATTGGACTTTTGGGATTTTTGCCTCACCCTTTTCTGCCTTGTCCTCTTTCAGCAAAACATGCATATGAATCATCACAAACTGCCTAAGTCTTACATGTGGCAGAATACTTGGCAACCCACTGATCAAGCAGAACTACCTGAAATGCAAGCAGTGATACAAGTGATTTTCAATAGCAGGAGAACAAGTCCTATTCACTCTTCAGGTTCTGTGCATGTGGGAGAGAGCCACATACATACATACATACATACATACTTACATACATACAAACATACATTTATGGCATTTAGCAGATGCTCTTATCCAGAGTGACTTATATACAGGGAAATACAGGGATCAATACTGATGTCTAGAAGTACAAAATACATAAGGTATATTTTATACAATGATAAGTCTAATAAACAATAAGTACTAGTTTTTTGAGACAACATCAGTGTAATAAACAATACCCTACCATAAGTACTGATTTAGTTATATATGAATGAAGCTGTGCTTTTCAACTCTAGGAGTTGGACATCTCAGGGATTGACTGGGACCAACTAATGATGGAGACTGTACAGTACACTCCAGATCCAATTTGGGAATTGAGTCTTGCTGTCTACCTCATTACTGGCTCCGCCCTGCCATGTTTGCTGTGGCCTATGGAAGGACCCTGCTGGGGGAAGTCAGAAGCTTGCCCAAGCTCACTCTAGCATCAACCTAGCTTTGTGTAGTGTTGCTTCAGAGTACAATTTATTTGTTTGGTTTTTGTGGTCTTTTGGCTCTGTGCATATTTTGCCTCTTGGTATCTATAGTTAGCAGATGTATTGTGTATATCTGAACAGACTGCATCAGTTTCTGCAGTCCACTAATCTGTTGCTAGTAGTAAACCTCTGTGGGTAGAGACTGTGTATAAGGCACACTAGTACATGCAATAGGTTTGACTCTTCCTTTAATTGAGGGTGGCATAGTTGACTTGAGGTTGACGTCCACTAAATAAAGGTCTTAGAAGTTGGCTGTCATGAGTGAGAGACACGATACCCTCTACACTCACATGACCTATGGAACATACAAATTGTTTGGCAGCCTGTCACTGTGCCTGGAGTCACTTGCTGCTGTGTTGGAGATGTCCTGATCAATTGTCCATATAACTGGAACAACCGAGCAGGTGAGTTGTTCATTGGAGGCTGATAGTCATGGAGTCTTGCTATGGTATCAGCCGTCCCATTTTTGAAGCCAGGATGTGTGTGTGCTAATTCCTGTTAACTTGGCCAGTGTGGTCACTGTGTTGTATAGTACCTTGAGTATTAGTAATCCCAGTCCAGGCCATGTAGCCCTTAACCATACTATCCCTGCCAGTGATTACTGAAAACATTATTTGTGCATGCGATTGTATTTGATTTGACGCTATTAAATCATGTTTTAACTATATTTCATAAGTGAATCAATAAACAATTTGTGTATCAGTTTCTGCAGTCCAGCAGTCTATTGCTAGTAGTAAACCTCTGTACATAGAGACTAGTGTATGGCGCACTAGTACATGCAATAGGTTTCCCTCTTCCTTTAATTGAGGGTGGTGTAGTTGACTTGAGTTTGATGTCCACGAAACAAAGGTCTTAGAACTTGGTTGTCACGAGTGAGAGACACGATACCCACTACACTTGAATGACCTATGGAACATACAACTTGTTTGGCAGCCTGTCACTGTGTCCGGAGTCACTGACTGCTGTGTTGGCGATATCCTGATCAATTGTCCATATAACTGGAACAACCAAGCAGGTGAGTTGTTCATTGGAGGCTGATAGTCATGGAGCCTTGATATGGTATTAGCCGTCCCATTTTTGGAGCCAGGATTGTAAGGAATTGCGAACTGAAATAAAGAGCCCATCTGGCTTGGCAAGGAAAGAGTCATTTGGGCCCTCTTAGAGGGTTCCTTGGTCCTACAGTCAGTATAGATGATGACGACAGTGATACAACTACTCAATACCTAACTTTATAGCTTAAAAAGCAGACATGATTAGTCAACCTCTATAGGTTCTAAATCACAAGTGTTACTCCTGGGTCTGGTAGGCATGGTCAGTCTGGGACTGTGTTCTCTGATTAGATTGTCCAACTGAATCTAGATGTTGACCAGCTGGCCCCAGGATCAGGATGTCATCATGACAGGCCATCTCCTTTTGTAATTCTGGTTAGAGGTTTGACATTTATTTAAAC
Source organism: Electrophorus electricus (assembly GCF_041902795.1). Lineage (NCBI taxonomy): Eukaryota > Metazoa > Chordata > Actinopteri > Gymnotiformes > Gymnotidae > Electrophorus > Electrophorus electricus. The sequence goes on from NC_137498.1 coordinate 2,165,072, forward strand.
ATGTCATGTACTATTCAGAAACTGGATTTGTTCCTGTTTACAGCATTCATTTACATTTACATTACAAAATTGCTTTGTCATTTACTCATAGAATACATCTTAGTACAGTAGGCTAGAATTAAACATACCAATGAACTAGAATACTGTAGAATACAGGGATGAATGATGATACCTAGAAGTACAAAAAACATAAGGTCTATCTTAAACAATGCTAAGTTCTATAAACAATAAGTGCTAGAGTTTGTTAAACAACATAAACAATACCCTACAAAAAGTATTAATTTAGTCAGTCAGTATGGGAGCAGTGTCAGTTGTCCTTTAAATATTCTACAAATAGATGGGTATTCAGTCTGCATTTGAAGACTGCAAGGGACTCTGCTGTCCAGACAGCAAGCGGGAGTTCATTCCACCATCTTGGAGCCAGGACAGAAAATAGTCATGATGCTTGTCATCCATGAAGCCTAAAGTAAGGTATTTCAAGCTAAACTGTCCTAGAGGTTCGAATTACTTGAGGTACAGATTGGGCTTTGACCATTGACCTCATGTATGAAGAGGCTGGTCCATTTTTGGATTTGTAGGCAAGCATCCAGGTTTTAAATCTGATGTGTGCAGCTATAGGGAGCAAATGAAGGGAGTGCAGCAGTGGAGTAACGTGTGAACTTTGGAAGATTGAAGATCAGTCGTGCTGCTGCATTCTGGACAAATTGTAGAGGTTTGATGGCTCTTAGAGGAAGACTAACAAGTAGCGAGTTGCAGTAGTCTAGCTTTGAGATCACAAGAGATTGCACAAGCACCTGAGTAGCTTCCTGCGAGAGAAAGGGTCGAATCCTTCGTATGTTACAAAGGAGGAATCTGCAAGGACGGGTTAGATTAGAAACATAATTTGAGAATGACAACTTGTTGTCCAAAGTTACGCTCAGGCTATGGGCAGCTTTGGATGGTGATACCAGGGAGTTCTCAAAGGAAATAGTGAGGTCATGATAAGGGTTGGGAGTACCTGGGATGAAGCTCGGTTTTACTGGGGTTAGGCTTCAAGTGGTGGGCTGTCGTCCATGACGTAATGTCAGTCAAGCATGTCAGTAAAGCATTCAGATGCTTTACAAACCCCAGGCAACCATTACAGTTATCTTGGTATAGCCCCTCCTCCAAAACGTCTCACCATGTGTATTTGTGTGTGTGTGTGTGTGTGTGTGTGTATGTGTGTGTTCGTCCGTGTGGCCACGGCCCCCATGTGTCACACCTGTTTGTAATTGTTTTTCATTTACATGTGAAAAATCTGGTTTGAGGTTTGACATTTTTTTTTTAAATATGTCTTGTATTAGCCTGAAACTGGATTTGTTCCTTTAGCAACTGCACTTACTAGACTCTACAAATCCCAACAAGCTTTTGGTTTTGGGCATGTACATGCACATACATCAAGGAGTGCATGGGTTAGCTGGTTGTGTGAGGAAAAATACTAGCTGTAGGTATGCAAATAACATCAAAAAAACTAAAACCCGTTTTACATCAGAAGTGGTGCAGCAAGAGTTACAAGTCACAGATACTCTGTGACGCTAGATATCTAATACCAGATGCCACACGGTGCAGTTGTCCATAATGAAAAATATTCCTGCTGTGACAAAGGGAATGGGGATGAGCTTTTTGTTAGCCTACTCCTGTGGGAATGACAGCTAATAAAATATCTGTTAACAACTTAGTAATAATGACTGTGCTTTTCCTGCATGGTTTAATTCTAAAGTTAGGTAAAGTTTATGCTAGTCTAGACCTTTGTTAAGGTTTATATTAATGTGGCAAAGTAAAATATAGCTTGTCATGGAACACTCGCCTCTCGTGAGTCACGTGGTTAATTTTTAGGAAAAAATTAAATATTCAAATATATTTTTTTTATGTAAGAAAAAAATAATTAAATGTTACAGGAATACAATTCAAATTTAAGAAATTTACATTCAAACAATTATGTAACAATGAAATTTTTAAAATAATAATAATAAATTGGAATTTAGGAAAAAATTAAATATTAAAATATTTTTTAAAAATGCAAGAAAAAAATTTTATTAAATGTTACAGGAATACAATTCAAATTTAAGAAATGTACATTGAAACACTTATGTTTATGCGTTTTAAGCTCCAGATCAGTCTTGATATCAGCCATTGCATCCATAATGACCTAAGTAAGACAATAGTTCTTTCAAAAAATGTTTGTCTATGGCCAGAATCTTTTCTATTAACAAAAATATTGATGATTTCAGGCCTGTGAGGAACCCATGACATCACATGATTTATTCAGACTGGAGGGTGGGAACAGTTTCTGAGCCATACAAATATCAGCATAACTATCTGCTCAACCCATAACACATGTGATTGTGTATTCAGATTGTTGGAATCTTACCCTTCATGCAACAGAAAAGAAAAAAAAATTAAGATCTAAATTTTAATTTTTGAGCAAAATTTAAATGCTGTTCATGAATTTTACTGATGAATCTTAACCAAAGCGATTACTGCCTTGGGTTTTCCTGTCCTGAGAGATCTGTATCTACTGCACTGTATGTTTTATCATATGTGTCTACAGCAGCTGTTGTTTTTCTAACAGTGTGTGGAAACCTTCTCATCATCATCTCTGTATGTCACTTCAAGCAGCTCCACACACCAACTAACATGCTCATCCTCTCTCTGGCTGTGTCAGACTGTCTGGTTGGAGTCTATGTGATCCCTACAGCATTAATTTGGATGATTGAATCGTGTTGGATATTTACTGCGTTTTTCCGTGTATGTTTTACATTCATGTCCTGTTTCCTCACAACCATGTCAATATATACTGTTGCTCTTATTGCTGTTGATCGGTATTTTGCTCTCTCTAAGCCTTTTCTGTACAACAAAACAGTCTCTCTACGCACAATGCACATTGTAGTCTTATCTAACTGGTTTGTTTGGCTGTTTTATAATTTTGCAATTCTGTACTTCAATGGAGGTTTTGTAAGTCATGTTTGTCTTGAAGACTACATTTTCTTTTTGGACCAAGTCTGGTCTCTGCTTGATCTTTTCTTGACTTTTGTGTTTCCACTTTCTGTAATAATCATATTGTATGTTCAAGTTTTTTTTATTGCCAAGAAACACGCCACTGCTATTAGAGAGCTTAATAGTCAAACCAGGACTCAGACCTCAAAGAACATGGCAGACAAATCTGAGAGAAAAGCAGCAAAAGTTCTTGGCATTTTAGTGTCTGTGTTTGTGGCCTGTTTACTTCCATACTTTGTTTATTCTGTTTTGGGCAATATTGAAAAAGATTCATTTCTGAAAATCTTGATGTTCCTTTATCTTAATTCTTCCATTAATCCAGTGATTTATGCTTTGTTTTACCCATGGTTTAGGAGAGCTGTTAAATTAATTTTCACTCTTCAGATATTCAACACTGATTCTGCACTGATGAATGTTCTTTAATGAATTTGATGGTTGAATTTTGTGTGTGAGTAATTTAAATTTGTGAGTACTTATGTGAATTGGTTGCCATTGCATTTACAGAAGTTTCATTACCTACTCAAACTGCATCGCTAGAAACAAGTGAGCTTTAAAAGGGAGTTAGTGAGTGAAAGTACTAATTATATTGTATGTTCCAAGTTTTTTTTTTATTGCCAAGAAACATACCACTGCTATTAGAGAGCTTAATAGTCACACCAGGACTCAGACCTCAAAGAACATGTCAGACTCAATGAAATCTGAGAGAAATCAGTAAAAGTTTTTGGCATTTTAGTGTCTGATTTTGACCTGTTTATTCCCTTACTTTGTTTACAGCGAATTAGGTAATGTAGTGGAAATATTACACAGAGATTGGCTGGGAGCAGTGAGTTACCTCATACAATGGAAAATGTAGTTAATTAACTGCTTGAACAAGTTTGTGAACCAAGTCAGGATGTTACAGATGGTTCCTCTTCTGTTTCTGACACTGACCTTGCCCATTACCTGACCCTCTACCCAGTTTCTTGCCACTGGAGTGGAAGTGCAGTGGGACAAAACATGTAGTAGGGAGTTGTTCCTTTTCTCACTGCTTAGGATGAACAGTATATAAGTGGTCTGAGAGAGTGGGGGGGGGGGGTGCCTCTCCCTTACAGATGCTTTTGTGTGTGTGTGTGTGTGTGTGTGTGTGTGTAACTGAGATGCCCTCAGGCTGAGCTTTGAATAAACGTTTTCTTTACCCTTGCCTCCGAGTCATTTCATAGCACAGAACTTGTTGCAAATCATTATATTGTTTTTTTCTATCCTGTCCAGGAAAATGTCCACCACACTTCATGATGGAGACTCTGGGGTTCACGTGTCTTCCACAGGCTGTCCACTTACAGCTGAACTGTTTGCGGCAATCAGATATTTTGTAAACTCCAGGAACCCGTTTCAGTAATATGCTGCTGATATGTATATGGCCGCTGTGACAGGCTGCTAGACTCTCTCCAAGTGAGAAGCTTCCAAATATGTTTGCATATGTGAATTGTTTTGATGTGAAAATGACATCACTAGAAGGATCACTTGTAAAAGATGCAGGAAAAACAGATAGGATCTGTTCTTGTCGGGGTACCCGCCTCTAACTAGTTACCCACCTTTAATATCTTCTAATGAAACAAAATGATGGAAGACACATTGGAACAGGCCTCGGGGGACTGCTAAGCTGTTACGGGTCCTCGGAGGGGGGTGAGACATCCTTTGTAGAAGGATGTAGAAGCCTGATTGTTACCTTTGAGTTCTAGGAGGTCAGTGAACTCCACCAACAGTTGTGTCCAGTGCTGCTGAGGTATGGGCAGTGGTTGCAGTTTGCCAGTACGAAATTGCCAGAGGAAGTTTGGACTCAGCACATACATATCCAACATTTGTGGACTCTTATATCAGCATGAAGACCAGGCCACCTTCTTTTTGTCCTGGATTATCCTCTGTTTGGTTAAGGTAGGTTCTGAGTTTATTTACCTTTGCCTTAGATTCTGTTAATTCAAGACTTCTTGTCTGAACCCAGTTGCTTGTTAGCTGTAATTACTCGCTGCAGGTGTAGTTTCGCCATGAACTTAGTTGTAAAGTGGGGGGTGGACTCAGCATTTACTGAACTGTTAAATTAGGATGACTCAGCTACAGATGTATACATAGACATCTGTATCTGTGATCAACACCTGAAGAAGGCTTTTGTTGTGCTTTTCATTTAGTTCCTCATCTACACTGTGACCAGACCTCTCAAACTCATCTAAGTATCTTTTCCTCACACTTTCATCACATACGTCCACAAACCTAGCATTTTTAAAATCTGAAATGTGTCTTGTAATTCCTGTCCACATATCCCACAGATGTCCCAGACACTGTCATCATCATAGTCACTGCAATTTCAGCAATCTCATTTACTCCCGACGTTCCGCACAGGCACAGATCTTGGTAGTAGGAGGGCACTGGAATTGCCAATCTGCTGTCCAGATGGCTGACTTCATCTCAGCACTAGCAGCCCTCCAGTGGCTACACTTCCTGGCTCTAACAGAAACATTGATCACCCCTGAGAACTCGGCGACTCCAGCTGCCCTATCCTCTGCCTTTTCATTCACACATTCTCCGAGCGGTCTCAGCAGGGGTGTTTGTCTAGCTTGTGTAAAGGTTAAAAATTATTAGCATTAAGTGTGTCCATGTTCGTTGTTTGTGTTACATGTGAGCGCCACTATAGTCTTTTTGTTTTATGGAAATAAATGTTTGTCCATTTCGAGAGAGTCTATGCATCCTGCTCCACGCCCTTCAGCACTCAGGCCACACGTTACAGAATGACCAACCACCACACGATGCCAGCTCCCTCAGCTAAAGACGGACTTCCTAGCGGGAGGTGCATAGGCACCCCGCCCTGCTGCCTGGATCCCACAAGATTGGGGAGAGTACCGTGACTGAAGTCCGTGTCCACTCCGGAAGTGGAGGGGAACACCCGCAGGAATTTCTTGGGGGGGGCCTAAGGCTTTCGATCCTGGGCCGAGGAGGACCGAAGGGCACCATATCAACCAGAAAGAGGGCGGTTGGGTGGAGCCATCGGGATCTCCAGTGGGCGGAGCTGATACCCGAGTCCCTTCCCGTCGGTGGACTCACCAGTGAGACTGGAGTGGTCTGCCCAAATCCCCGGAGGCAAATCACCTCTGGGACGCTCCTAGAGCAGCTGGCGAGAGGACTGTTGGGGAGGGTAGCACATCTGGAACTGGGGCAGATGTGCACCCCCGCGTGTCCACTGAGGCCATGGACATGTTCAAGGCGCCTGCGGGGACAGCGCGCACCACGTCACAGCGCCTTATATGTTTGTGTGTGGGCGCTATTGTGCCGCGCCCCTTGGGAGGGGATTCTGTCACGGAACGCTCACCTCTCATGAGTCACGTGGTCTGGCCTGCCATGTGCAGTGGGAGGATCTTTGTTTGTAACCACACCTGCACACACCTGCCACGTGCAGTGGGAGGATCTTTGTTTTTAACCACGCCTGCACACACCTGCACCTTGTTTGTCTTTGTGTATTTAAACCTGTGTGTGCTGTGTGCAGAGTTGTTGGTCATTGTTGATGCAGCGTGTTGTTTGAGAGTTAATATCTAAATGTAACATTCGTAACCGTGTTTGTCTAGCTGGTGTTAATGTTAAAAATCATTAGAGTTAAGTGTGCCTATGTTCACTGTTTGTGTTACACGTGAGTGCCACTGTAGTCTTTATGTTTTATGCAAATAAATGTTTGTCCATGTCGAGAGAGTCTGTGCATTCAGCTTCACGCCCTTCGACACTCGGGCCACACATTACAAGGCTATTTTCTGTTTCATTTTTAAATAAATACATTTTAAAAAAAAAACCCATAAAACTGAAATTGAAAAAATAATAATAAAATGGAATTTAAGAAAAAATTAATCATTAATATTTTTTTTTTTAATGCAGGAAAAAATAACTATTAAATGTTACAATATAAATTTAAGAAATTTACATTCAAGCACTTATGTTTAAGCTTTTTATGATGCAGATCAGTCCTGCTAAACAGCAACACAGTTGCTGAATATCAGCCATTGCAGCCATAATGACCTAAGTAAGATAATAGTTCTTTCAAAAAATGTTTGTCTATGGCCAGAATCTTTTCTAGTAACAAAAATATTGATGATTTCAGGCCTGTGAGGAACCCATGACATCACATGATTTATTCAGACTGGAGGGTGGGAACAGTTTCTGAGCCATACAAATATCAGCATAACTATCTGCTCAACCCATAACACATGTGATTGTATGTTCAGATTGTTGGAATCTTACCCTTCATGCAACAGAAAAGAAAAATAATTAAGATCTAAATTTTTATTTTTGAGCAAAATTTAAATGCTGTTCATGAATTTTACTGATGAATCTTAACCAAAGCGATTACTGCCTTGGGTTTTCCTGTCCTGAGAGATCTGTATCTACTGCACTGTATGTGTTCTCATATGTGTCTACAGCAGCTGTTGTTTTTCTAACAGTGTGTGGAAACCTTCTCATCATCATCTCTGTATGTCACTTCAAGCAGCTCCACACACCAACTAACATGCTCATCCTCTCTCTGGCTGTGTCAGACTGTCTGGTTGGAGTCTATGTGATCCCTACAGCATTAATTTGGATGATTGAATCATGTTGGATTTTTACTGCATTTTCCCGTGCATGTTTTACATTCATGTCCTGTTTCCTCACAACCATGTCAATATATATTGTTGCTCTCATTGCTGTTGATCGGTATTTTGCTCTCTCTAAGCCTTTTCTGTACAACAAAACAGTCTCTCTACGCACAACACACATTGTAGTCTTATCTAACTGGTTTGTTTGGCTGTTTTATAATTTTGCAATTTTGTACTTCAATGGAGGTTTTGTAAGTCATGTTTGTCTTGAAGACTACATTTTCTTTTTGGACCAAGTGTGGTCTCTGCTTGATCTTTTCTTGACTTTTGTTTTTCCACTTTCTGTAATAATCATATTCTATGTTCAAGTGTTTTTTATTGCCAAGAAACATGCCACTGCTATTAGAGAACTTAATAGTCACACCAGGACCTCAAAGAACATGTCAGACTCAATGAAATCTGAGAGAAAAGCAGCCAAAGTTCTTGGCATTTTAGTGTCTGTGTTTGTGGCCTGTTTGCTTCCATACTTTGTTTATACTGTTTTGGGCAATATTGAAAAAGATTCATTTCTGAAAGTGTTGATGTTGGTTTATATTAATTCTGCCATTAATCCAGTGATTTATGCTTTGTTTTATCCATGGTTTAGGAGAGCTGTTAAATTAATTTTCACTCTTCAGATTTTCAACACTGATTCTGCATTAATAAATGTTCTTTCATGAATTTGATGGTTGAATTTTGTGCAAGAGTACTTTACATTTGTGAGTACTTGTGTGAATTGATTACCATTGCATTTACACCAGTTACATTACCTACCCAAATTGCATCAGTAGAAACAAGTGAGTTTTAAAAGGGAGTTAGTGAGTGAGAGAATAAAATATTAGAGAGCTTAATTGTCACACCAGGACTTGGACCTCTGTCACGGTATCGCCCCTCCCCCCTCAAGTGTGTGTGTGTGTCTGTGTTGCCATGTCCTTGTGTTGTGGAGCTCGTGTTGTGGCCTCGCTTCATGGAGCTACCGGGAGGGAGGAACCCGCTGATTAATTTTGGGGGGGCCCTATGTATGGTCCGGGATCGGACGGTACAGAGTCCTACGGAGAACAGCCGGACCAAGAGGACCGATACTCAGAGATGGACTCTGCTGGGTCCTACGATCCCTACCTGGACAATCATACGGGAGACACAGATCATGGAGAGACAGAGGAGTGCATCGATGTCTGTCTGCAGTCAGATAGGGGTTCCAATTGTGAGGAGGAAGGTCCTATGGAGGTAGAAGAGGACCCTCATAGGGATCTTCCGTCCCACCGCGATGCCAAAAGCTCACACAGTGAGGAGCCTCCAGCACCAAAGGCACCGCCCAGGGCACGCCACCCAGGTATGAGATGGCTAACACGAGCAGCTAGCTCTTCGCTTCAGGCGAAGAGCTCCAGAGTGTATGCGCCCATGCCGAAGCCTCATGCAGGCAAAAAGGCAGCGGCACCAGTACCAGAACCAGGACAGTCGCCGCTACCTAAGCTGGCGAGGGACACTTCCCGCCAGGCTGGTCGGTCTTTGGCCCAGCCGATGACTGGGGGACTGGCTGGAGTTCCTTCTCCCTTCCCCAGACTATTGAATGTGTGTGGTGTCATTCATTGCCTGTCCCTGTCACCGTGTCTGTCCCGATTACACTAAATGTACCGGTCACTTTGTTCCTCTTTGTGTCTGTGCCCGTTAGTGTGTGCGTCTTGGTCCCTGTCCTTCCCCCCGCTGCCCTGCTTGCGCTGGCCCATGGCGGGTTGTCTGGTCTTCCGATGTCACCTTTTGGCGTTGGTCCCGAGGCCGCAGCCCGATAGGCTGGCAGGCCGGGAGTCGCACCCTTGAGGGGGGGCTCTGTTACGGTACGGCCCCTCCCTCCCTCAAGTGTGTGTGTGTGTCTGTGTTGCCACGCCCTCTTGTGTTGTGCACCTGATCCTTGTTGCGTGTAATTGTCATGCGTGTATATAAGTCTCGTGTCGTATCATCAAGGTTGTCGGTGTTTGACCCATGTAGTGTGTTTGTGTGTGTTGAGTTGTGGTTGTGATTAAAAATGTATGTTCTGTTTAACGTGCCTCGTCCCCGCATCCTCCTTAACTCGTTAAACGTCACAACCTCAAAGAACATGTCTGACTCAATGAAAACCTAGAGAAAAGCAGCAAAGGTTCTTGGCATTTTAGTATCTCTGATTTTGCCTGATTTATTTTATTTCCTTTTTTTGCTTAACACATATTAGGTAATGTAGTAAAAATAGTAGACAGAGATCAACTGGGAGCCATGGCTTACCTCATGGACACTCTGGGGTTCATGCGTCTCCCACAGGCTGTCCACTTACAGCTGAACTGTTTGCAGTTTTCAGATGCTTTGTAAACCCCAGGCAACCATTACAGTAATATGCTGCTGATATCTATATGGCTGCTGTGAAGTGCTGCTAGACTCTTTCCAAGTGAGAAGCTTCAGAATATGTTTGTATTTGTGAATTGTTTTCAAATTACATCACTAAACGGATCATTTGTAAATGATGCAGGAAAGCTGATTTTAGGTTCTGTTCTTGTGTGGGTACACACCTCTAATGTCTTCTAATGAACCAAAATGATGGAAGACATTTTGCAACAGGGCCTCAGAGAACTGTTAAGCTGTTGTGAGTCCTGGGAGAGAGATCAGACATCCTTTGGAGAAGTCTGATTGTTACCTTTGCGTTCCAGGAGATCAGTGAAATCCAACAAGATTTGTGTCCAATCAGGTTTGAGGTTTGACTTTTAAAACATGTCTTGGACTAGCCAGAAACTGGATTTGTTCCTTTAGCAACTGCACTTACTAGAAACTACAAATCCCAACATGCTTCTGTCTTTGTGCATGTACATGCACATATATCAAGGAGTGCATGGGTTAGCTAGTTGTGTGAGGAAAAACACTAGCTTTGGGGATTCCAATAGTGTCAAAAAAACTAAAACCTATTTTACACCATAAGCGGTGCAGCAAGAGTGACAAGCACAGGTGCTGTGTGATGCTTGATATTTAACCACTCTAGAGCCACTCGCAGAGGTAGTCCATATGGAAAAGTTAAGGGAATGGAAATGGAGCCTTCACCTGTGGGAATGACAGCTAATAAAATATCTGTTAACAACTCAGTAATGATGACTCTGATTTTCCTGCATGGTTTACTCTAAAATTACACATACCTGACACTTTTATCCAAAGCAACTTACACTTATGACTGAGCACAGCTTGAGCAATTGAGGGTTAATGGTCTTGCCCCAGGGCACAACAGTTGCAAGTTGAATCAGCAGCCCTCCAATTATAAGTCGAATACCTTAACCACAGAGCTACCACTCTTCTAACGGAAAAGTTAAAATAAATTTTGTTACGTTTTGTCAGTTTCCTTTGAAAATTAATATATTGGTGAGTTGTAAAAAGTTAAGAAAAGTTAGCTCTAGTTTAAACCTTTGTCAAGGCTCATATTAATGCTGCTAAGTATAGTAGAGGCTAGCTATTTTCTGTTTTTTAAAAAATGAAAAAAACAAATTGGAATTTTGGGAAAAGAAAACATTTACATTTTTTTAATGCAAAATTGTGAAATATATGCAACCAGATGATTAGCAGTTGTCCCTACACACAGCTGGATGTGCAAAAAGGTTGCGGTAACTTTAAAGGCTAAGCACCAGAAAAAATGAAAATGTCAAACACAAACATAGCGCAAGTTGAGTTTCTAACTTGTGGTTATAGCTAGTTAGAAAACATTTTTGCACAAACTCAAAGAATACAGCTAAAATAAATTGTTGTTTAGCCTCACCCACTGTCTTTGGATGTCATAGACGTCATGCGTGTGAAGCAGAAGGTGGACAACAACTCAAGAAGTTGAACTGTAGGTAATGCAAAATGACAAAAAGGTTTGTTGTCTTTGGCTGCAATAATTCAATGTGCAGTGCGATCACCATGCACAAATAGCCCAATATCCCAAAATATCCCAAAGAAATTGACAAAATTGTCGATTTTAAAAGGGCGCTTTGGAAAGCACCGTCTGCTTACACACATAAAAGTTTTTACCAGTTCTGAATACTGGGTTAGGTTGTTTGTGCTCTCTGGGTCAGCTTCTTCTATCTCTGGCTCAAATCTAAATCATTACGTTGCTCTGTTATGATATACAGTCACCCCAAGGTCACTGCAGATTCATCAAATTCAAAAATATCTTTGGAATCTTATAAACCAGCACTGGAAAATAAGCATTTTTCAAGAAATTTTTTTTTTTTAATTCACAATCATTTTTGCAGTAGCTTAGACTTAGATTTACGGCATTTAGCAGACGTACTTATCCAGATCAACTTACAAAAGTGCTTTGTCATTTACTCATAATAAAACACCCTAGCCAAGGTACCAATGAACTACAGAAAAAGGTGAAAAACATTGCATTATGCCCTTGCCAACATGGTAATTCTCAATAGTAAATACAGTTTAAAAATTTTACCCATGTAACAAGGGGATGCTGAATGATTTTTTATTGATTTATTTTTTTGTATGTGTAGATGAGGTGTAAGCTAAATGTGCATATTGAAGCATGCAGACCTTTCCATCCATGTAGCAGGATAGCCCTCCATTAACATTGTATCTGCTTATGACAAAAGGTAAAGGCAGCCATTTGGTGATCTGTTTTTAATCTAGTTTGTTGACAGGTTTGTATAAAGAGGAATGTAAAATAATTGTCTACATTCAATGAAAAGTGAATGTTCTTTTTTTATGTTTGTGTAGCTATAGTAAGTGAGCAAAGATAAGTTCACGTGCTTACTTACAGGGTTTAGCATGTGAACATGGTAGAGACACAACTGGCCAAATATAATTTTAGAAGATTGATTCTATTTGCAGCCCTTTACAATACAGTGATGACAACATAGTAATCTTACTTTATTTATTAATTAATTTATTTATTTTTCCCCAAACAGCCACTGCTGTATTATAGTAATTAGAGGTCTATGACCTGTATCTTTTTAATTAAAAGAGATATTGATGATTTCAGGCCTGGGAGGAACCCATGACATCACATGATTCTTTCAGCCTGGAGGGGGGGAGCAGTTTCTGAGAGGTACAAATATCAGCATAACTAGCTGCTCAACCCCTAATACATGTGATTGTAATTTCAGGTTGTTAGAGCCTTACCCTTCATGCTACTGTCTCTACAGAAAAAAAAATAAAAATAAGGATCTGAATTTTTATTTTGAGCACAATTTAAATGCTGTTCATGAATCTTAACCAAACCGATTACTGCCTCAGGTTTTCCTGTCCTGAGAGAGCTGTATCTTCTGCACTGTATGTGTTCTCATATGTGTCTACAGCAGCTGTTGTTTTTCTAACAGTGTGTGGAAACCTTCTCATCATCATCTCTGTATGTCACTTCAAGCAGCTCCACACACCAACTAACATGCTCATCCTCTCTCTGGCTGTGTCAGACTGTCTGGTTGGAGTCTTTGTGATCCCTACAGCATTAATTTGGATGATTGAATCATGTTGGATTTTTGGTGGATTGTACCGTATATGTTTTACATTCATGTCCTATTTTCTGACAGGAATGTCAATATTTAATATTGCACTTATTGCTGTTGATCGGTATTTTGCTCTCTCTAAACCTTTTCTGTACAACAAAACAGTCTCTCTCAGCACAATGTGCTCTGTACTTTTATCTATTTGGATTTTATTATTTTTATATAATATAGCGCTTCAGTACTTCAATGGAGGTTTTGTAAGTTATGATGGTCCTGAAGACTACTTTTTGGTTTTGAACCAAGTCTGGTATCTGATTGATCTTTTCTTGATTTTTGTTATTCCACTTTCTGTAATAGTTATATTGTACGTTCAAGTGTTTTTTATTGCCAAGAAACACGCCACTGCTATTAGAGAGCTTAATAGTCACACCAGGACTCAGACCTCAAAGAACATGTCAGACTCAATGAAATCTGAGAGAAAAGCAGCCAAAGTTCTTGGCATTTTAGTGTCTGTGTTTCTGGCCTGTTTACTTCCATACTTTGTTTACAACTTATTAGGTAATATTGAACTAGAACCATTTCAGAAAGTGTTGTTGTTGGTTTATATTAATTCTTCCATTAATCCAGTGATTTATGCTTTGTTTTATCCATGGTTTAGGAGAGCTGTTAAATTAATTTTCACTCTTCAGATATTCAACACTGATTCTGCATTGATAAATGTTCTTTATTGAATTTGATGGTTCACTTTTGTTTGTGAGTAATTTAAATTTGTGAGTACTTATGTGAATTGGTTGCCATTGCATTTACAGAAGTTTCATTACCTACTCAAACTGCATCACTAGAAACAAGTGAGCTTTAAAAGGGAGTTAGTGAGTGAAACTAATAATTATATTGTATGTTCCAAGTTTTTTATTATTATTTTTTTAATTGCCAAGAAACATGCCACTGCTATTAGAGAGCTTAATAGTCACACCAGGACTCAGACCTCAAAGAACATGTCAGACTCAATGAAATCTGAGAGAAAAGTAGCAAAAGTTTTTGGCATTTTAGTGTCTGATTTTGACCTGTTTATTCCCTTACTTTGTTTACAGCGAATTAGGTAATGTAGTGGAAATATTACACAGAGATTGGCTGGGAGCAGTGATTTACCTCATACAATGGAAAATGTAGTTAATTAACTGCTTGAACAAGTTTGTGAACCAAGTCAGGATGTTACAGATGGTTCCTCTTCTGTTTCTGACACTGACCTTGCCCATTACCTGACCCTCTACCCAGTTTCTTGCCACTGGAGTGGAAGTGCAGTGGAACAAAACATGTAGTAGGGAGTTGTTCCTTTTCTCACTGCTTAGGATGAACAGTATATAAGTGGTCTGAGAGAGTGGGGGGGGGTTGCCTCTCCCTTACAGATGCTTTTGTGTGTGTGTGTGTGTGTGTGTGTGTGTGTGTGTGTGTGTGTGTGTGTGTGTGTGTGTGTGTGTGTGTGTGTGTGTGTGTGTGTAACTGAGATGCCCTCAGGCTGAGCTTTGAATAAACTTTTTCTTTACCCTTGCCTCCGAGTCATTTCATAGCACAGAACTTGTTGCAAATCATTATATTGTTTTTTTCTATCCTGTCCAGGAAAATGTCCACCACACTTCATGATGGAGACTCTGGGGTTCACGTGTCTTCCACAGGCTGTCCACTTACAGCTGAATTGTTTGCGGCATTCAGATATTTTTGTAAACTCCAGGAACCCGTTACAGTAATATGCTGCTGATATGTATATGGCCGCTGTGACAGGCTGCTAGACTCTTTCCAAGTGAGAAGCTTCCAAATATGTTTGCATATGTGAATTGTTTTGATGTGAAAATGACATCACTAGAAGGATCACTTGTAAAAGATGCAGGAAAAACAGATAGGATCTGTTCTTGTCGGGGTACCCGCCTCTAACTAGTTACCCACCTTTAATATCTTCTAATGAAACAAAATGATGGAAGACACATTGGAACAGGCCTCGGGGGACTGCTAAGCTGTTACGGGTCCTCGGAGGGGGGTGAGACATCCTTTGTAGAAGGATGTAGAAGCCTGATTGTTACCTTTGAGTTCTAGGAGGTCAGTGAACTCCACCAACAGTTGTGTCCAGTGCTGCTGAGGTATGGGCAGTGGTTGCAGTTTGCCAGTACGAAATTGCCAGAGGAAGTTTGGACTCAGCACATACATATCCAACATTTGTGGACTCTTATATCAGCATGAAGACCAGGCCACCTTTTTTTTGTCCTGGATTATCCTCTGTTTGGTTAAGGTAGGTTCTGAGGTTATTTACCTTTGCCTTAGATTCTGTTAATTCAAGACTTCTTGTCTGAACCCAGTTGCTTGTTAGCTGTAATTACTCGCTGCAGGTGTAGTTTCGCCATGAACTTAGTTGTGAAGTGGGGGGTGGACTCAGCATTTACTGAACTGTTAAATTAGGATGACTCAGCTACAGATGTATACATAGACATCTGTATCTGTGATCAACACCTGAAGAAGGCTTTTGTTGTGCTTTTCATTTAGTTCCTCATCTACACTGTGACCAGACCTCTCAAACTCATCTAAGTATCTTTTCCTCACACTTTCATCACATACATCCACAAACCTAGCATTTTTAAAATCTGAAATGTGTCTTGTAATTCCTGTCCACATATCCCACAGATGTCCCAGACACTGTCATCATCATAGTCACTGCAATTTCAGCAATCTCATTTACTCCCGACGTTCCGCACAGTCAGAGATCTTGGTAGTAGGAGGGCTCGGGAATTGCCAATCTGCTGTCCAGATGGCTGACTTCATCTCAGCACTAGCAGCCCTCCAGTGGCTACACTTCCTGGCTCTAACAGAAATATCGATCACCACTGAGAGTGATGGACGCATCAGGGTAAGAAGAGAGGCAGCTGAAGTGATGCAGCCATCATGACTAGTGCCTACCGTAGAAGCCTGTGGGGACAGTGCTATGATCTGGGGTTGCTACAGTTGCCCAAAAATGAGGTCAGCTGACTACCTGAATATACTGAATGACCAGGTTATTCCATCCATGGCTTTTTCTCCCTGATGGCATCGGCATATTCCAAGATGATAATGCCAGGATTCATTGGGCTCAAGTTGTGAAAGAGTGGTTCAGGGAGGATGAGACATCATTTTCACACATGGATTGGCCACCACAGAGTCCAGATCTGAACCCCATTGAGAATATTTGGGATGTGCTGGAGAAGACTTTGCACAGTGGTCCAAATCTCCCATCATCAATACAAGATCTGGGGGAAAATTTACTGCAACTCTGGACAGAAATAAATGTTGTGACATTGCAGAAGCCTGTGGGAATGATGCCACAGCGAATGCATGCCGTAATTAAAGTTAAAGGCGGTCCAATGAAATACTAGAATGTGTGACTTTTTTGGGGGGCAGGCGCTGTATTGTATTGTATATGTGTGTGTGTGTGTGTGTGTGTGTGTGTGTGTGTGTGTGTGTGTGTGTGTGTGTGTGTGTGTGCTGATTCCTGTTAACTTGGCCAGTGTGGTCACTGTGTTGTATAGTACCTTGAGTATTAGTAATCCCAGTCCAGGCCATGTAGCCCTTAACCATACTATCCCTGCCAGTGATTACTGAAAACATTATTTGTGCATGCGATTGTATTTGATTTGACGCTATTAAATCATGTTTTAACTATATTTCATAAGTGAATCAATAAACAATTTGTGTATCAGTTTCTGCAGTCCAGCAGTCTATTGCTAGTAGTAAACCTCTGTACATAGAGAGTAGTGTATGGCACACTAGTACATGTAATAGGTTTCCCTCTTCCTTTAATTGAGGGTGGTATAGTTGACTTGAGTTTGATGTCCACAAAACAAAGATCTTAGAACTTGGTTGTCATGAATGAGAGACACGATATCCACTACACTTGAATGACCTATGGAACATACAACTTGTTTGGCAGCCTGTCTCTGTGTCCAGAGTCACTGGCTGCTGTGTTGGCGATATCCTGATCAATTGTCCATATAACTGGAACAACCAAGCAGGTGAGTTGTTCATTGGAGGCTGATAGTCATGGAGCCTTGATATGGTATTAGCCGTCCCATTTTTGGAGCCAGGATTGTAAGGAATTGCGAACTGAAATAAAGAGCCCATCTGGCTGGGCAAGGAAAGAGTCGTTTGGGCCCTCTTAGAGGGTTCCTTGGTCCTACAGTCAGTATAGATGATGACTACTTAATACCTAACTATATAGCTTAAAAAGCAGACATGATTGGTCAACCTTCATAGGTTCTGATTCACAAGTGTTACTCCTGGGTTTGGTAGGCATGGTCAGTCTGGGATTGTGTTCTCTCATGAGATTGTCCAACTGAATCTAGATGTTGATCAGCTGGCCCCAGGATCAGGACGTCATCATGACAGGCCATCTGCTTTTGTATTTCTGGTTTGAGGTTTGACTTTTATTAAATTGTCTTTCATTATCCAGAAACTGGATTAGTTTCTTTAGCGACTGCACTTACTATAAACTACAAATCCCAACATGCATTTGTCTTTGTGCATGTACATGCACATACATCAAGGAGTGCATGGGTTAGCTGGTTGTGTGAGGAAAAATACTAGCTTTGGGTATTCCAATAACATCAAAAAAACAAAAACCCATTTTACACCAGAAGCGGTGCAGCAAGAGTTACAAGTCACAGATACACTGTGACGCTTGATATTTAATCAAAGATTATTTTAATTAAATGTGACAAAGGGAATGGGGATGAGCTATATGTTAGCCTACTCCCTTGGGAATGACAGCTAATAAAATATCTGTTAACAACTCAATAATGATGACTGTGTTTTTCCTGCATGGCTTAATATAAAAGATTATTTTGTGAGTTTTGTCAGTTTCCTTTGAAAATTCATATATTGATGAATTGTAAAAAGTTAAAAGATAACTAGTGTAGACCATTGTTGAGGTTTATATTAATGCTGCTAAGTAAAGGATAGTATAGGCTAGCTATTTTCTGAAAAAAAATTAAAATGTGAGAAAAAAGGTGAAAAACCTTGCATTATGCCCTTACCAACATAATTCTCAAAAGTAAATACATTTAAGATTTGTTTTAGCTGTATAACAAAGGGACACTGAATTCGATTTTTTGTGTGTGTGGATGAGGTGTAAGTTAAAGGTGCGTCTTGCCACATGGGGAATTTTCCATCCTTGTGGCAGATTAGCTTTTGAGTAACATTTGTATGTTTCATAAACGGTAAGGAAGCCATTTTGTGAACGTTTTAAAATTTAGCTGTTGACAGTTTTGTATACCGAGAAATGTAAAATAATTGTGTATAGTTGATAAAATGAGTGAGTGAGCACAGGTAAGTTCCAGTGTTTGGCCTACATCTGTCCTGGAGTTTAGCACATGTGAACAAATTAATGCAGGTACAACTGGCCAAATGTCATTTTAGAAGATTGATTCTATTTGTAACCATTTACAATACCGTATTGGTGGCATAGTATTTTTTGTTTGTTTGTTTTTTTATTTTTTTCTAAACAGCCACTGATGTATTATGCCTAATTTCTGTGTACTGCATGCCTACAAGTGTATGAGTACAGCTTGAAGTTAAAAAGAAAAATACATTTTCTCTGTGTCTGATTTTCTCTTATTAGTAGATTTATATATGAAAGGAATGACCCACTACGGCCTGAAATATCCAAAGGCCACATAAAAATGGGAATTCAGTCCAGCTAAACATCAACATTAGTGCCCATAATGACTTAGGTAAGATAACAACAGTTCATTCAAATTTTTTTCTGTCTATGGCCAGTATCTTTTCCATTTAAAGAGATATTGATGATTTCAGGCCTGGGAGAAACCCATGACATCACATGATTCATTCATACTGGAGGGTGGGAGCAGTTTCTGAGAGGTACAAATATCAGCAAACTAGCTGCTCAACCCATAATACATGTGATTGTGAGTTCAGGTTGTTAGAGCCTTACCCTTCATGCTACTGGCACTACAGAAAAAAAGAAGATGATCTGAATTGTATTTTTTAGCACAATTTAAATGGTTTATCAATGAATCTTAACCAAACGGATTACCACCTCGGCTATTCTTGTCCAGAGAGATCTGTATCTACTGCACTGTACGTGTTATCATATGTGTCTACAGCAGCTGTTGTTCTCCTGACAGTATGTGGGAACTTGCTCATCATCATCTCTGTGTGTCACTTCACGCAGCTCCACACACCAACTAACATGCTTATCCTCTCTCTGGCTGTATCAGACTGTCTGCTTGGAGTCTATGTGATCCCTACCGCATTAATTTGGATGATTGAATCATGTTGGATTTTTGGTGGATTGTACCGTATATGTTTTACATTGACATCCTATTTTCTGACAGGAATGTCAATATTTAATATTGCACTTATTGCTGTTGATCGGTATTTTGCTCTCTCTAAACCTTTTCTGTACAACAAAACAGTCTCTCCCAGAACAATGTGCTCTGTACTTTTATCTATTTGGATTTTATTATTTTTATATAATATAGCACTTCAGTACTTCAATGGAGGTTTTGTAAGTTATGATGGTCCTGAAGACTACTTTTTGGTTTTGAACCAAGTCTGGTATCTGATTGATCTTTTCTTGATTTTTGTTATTCCACTTTCTGTAATAATTATATTGTATGTTCAAGTGTTTTTTATTGCCAAGAAACATGCCACTGCTATTAGAGAGCTTAATAGTCACACTAGGACTCAGACCTCAAAGAACATGTCAGACTCAATGAAATCTGAGAGAAAAGCAGCCAAAGTGCTTGGTATTTTAGTGTCTGTGTTTTTGGCCTGTTTACTTCCATACTTTGTTTACACTCAATTGGGTAATGTTGAAAAAGATTCATTTCAGAAATTGTTGATGTTGGTTTATCTTAATTCTTCCATTAATCCAGTGATTTATGCTTTGTTTTATCCATGGTTTAGGAGAGCTGTTAAATTAATTTTCACTCTTCAGATACTCAACACTGATTCTGCACTGATAAATGTACTTTAATGAATTTGATGTTTGAATTTTGTGCATGAGTACTTTAGGTTTGTGAGTACTTATGTGAATTGGTTACCATTGCATTTACACCAGTTACATTACCTACTCAAAATGCATCAGTAGAGACAAGTACACTTCAAATGTGAGAGAGTAATAATTATATGGGGGGTTTTTTTGTTTGTTTTTTTTATTGCCAAGAAACATGCCACTGCTATTAGAGAGCTTAATAGTCACACCAGGACTCAGACCTCAAAGAACATGTCAGACTCAATGAAATCTGAGAGAAAAGCAGCAAAAGTTATTGGTATTTTAGTGTCTGTGTTTGTGGCCTGTTTATTTCTGTGCTATGTCGATTGACATAGTTTCATTTCAGAACATCTTGATGTGATCTGAATTCTGCCATTAATCCTGTTATTTAAGCTTTGTTTTATGCATGGTTTAGGAGGTATATTATACTAATTTAACTGTTCAAATATTTAACACTAATTCTTCACTGATAAATGATCTTTGATTAGTTAAATGTGCAATAGTTATCTGAGCTTGAGGGCACTTATTTCAGATCAGTAGTTATAATGACCCTCTCAAACTACATTTGAACCTAGAATATCAATCAGACAAATAAACAAATACTATTATTATTTTTGAACTTATTATTGTATGCAGTTAAGGCACATTTTTAAAATGGCAAAAATAAGCCCTGTTCAGTGGAGGACAAACACTGCACCCTGTCTGAAACCTGACCTTGAAAAAGCCACAGTCCAACTGAATTTGCTTTCTGGGTGCGGTGCATTGCCTAGTAGCTCACTGCCCAGTAGTAGCTCATTGAATGCCCAAATCCATTAGATGTTCATTAGGTCACAGGTAGTTAAATGTATATGTATCTCTCCTCCAAGAACATTCAGTACAGAAACTAGAAATTATGCAGTGACTGGACACTGATTTTTCAGTGTAATTGTAAGAATATGGGAAGAATCATTGTGAAATTCTGTTATTTATTAATTGTTAATTATAATTAATTATAAATCTAAAATAAATTAAGCATTTCAGAGTTGTGTGTATGTTTTAGTGCCCAAGTAAACTGTGGCAGAAAATGCAGACAATTCTATTAAGCTGTTACTTAATAACACTTGAAAACTTGAAACTTGATCGTCCTGCAGTTCTCTAACGAAGAACACCTGGAACACCAGTGCTCACCAACTGTTTTCTCAAAACGCACAAGTAGATTTAGCATCAGCGTAAGAATGAACAACGCAAAGCCAAGTCATGTTAAACAGATAAGAAGCAGACGCTCTCGCAGGCTGTAATTAGCTGAATCACTGGCCAAGAACACATGCCTTGGAAGCTACCACAAATCATGTAACATTTTCAACATGTTGCATGTTGGTTCTTGTGCCTTATAACACTTCACTACAAGAAACTGAAAATGCATGGCCCCAATTGTGCTGATGAAAAGCAGCTAAATGTTGGCAGTCTTTCTATAACTTAAAATGATACAAACCTTTAGATTTGTTGCAAAATATGTGTCTGTACATTTTATTTTTGTGATTTCGTGGTCCTCTTCATGAAATCAGTTAAATAGCTTTGTGGTTGGCTTTACTGTTGCAATATTGAGGTTGTCTTAATATGGCCCTGGTTGAAGGCAGAAATGCTCAAATAAAATAGAAAAAGGGATAGTGCCTATTCAGTCCGCATAAATGATGGGGCCATCACAAATCCATCTTATGGAATGTCTTGTTGACCTCTTGGTGAGGGCGTTTATATCTCTCTGTGGGCTTTCCTTGTTATTCCTGCCAGTCCCACAGTCTGAAACTGTGCACTCATGGAGAGCCACAAAGACCCTGGGGCTAGAATAAAAATTGTTCTTGTAGATGGGATGCCCAGGAAACCAGGCTGTACAAGGGACATAATGACATCATAGGATAAGCCATGTCCAGAGGGGATGTAATTTTTTCTAGCATAGATGGAAAAGTCCAATGTGCACCCATATTCTTTGATGTAACCATCCTCTCATCTACCGTCAGCTCTCTGTGGGGAGTGATCAATCATAATCCATAATGGCAGAGGCAAAGAAAAGAGGTGATCTGTCTCCAGTAATCAGCAATGTTGCTGATTTTGACCGTGCACCAGCAGCAGCAGCCCCATGACCTTATAAAAGCACTCCACATTCAGGTCAATCCATTTGTACTTCTTCCCCTGTGATATATGTTTAGCTGCCTGCTTGTTTACTTTTTGTGTTTTGTGCACTGAGTGTTTGTACTATTTGTGCGGGGAAGAAAAGTTTGAAGAGGCTGAGGGGTGTATATGTGGAGGTGAAACTGAGCTGTGGTCCCGGTGTCCAAGCTGATTGAAACTTGTAGATGGGGGGGGGGGCAGTGTGTGGGTCTTTGTCTATCCCACAAGACAGAGCCATTGACTGCTGTACAGGCGTGTATATTGATGCATGGGGTGGTGATGGCTGTTCCAGGTGGGAACTGAGCTTCTTTGTTGGCCAGGCAGGTAATGATGGTCATAGGAGGGGAGCTGAGCACCTGGCAGGCTTCGGATGGGACCTCCTTGAATTCTTGGCTAGTGGTGATGGCTATGGGAGAGGTGTGAGGAAACGAGACCTCTTTGCTGTTCAGGCAGATGGTGATGGTTGGGGGGGGGGACTCACTGAAAGAGTTCTCACTCTCTTTCCTCACTCACTCACTCTTGCTCCATTTTGCCTTTTCTTCACTCCCTTTTCCACACACAGTGACCAAGATGGTGTGGCAATTCGAACCTGCAATAGGGCTGGGACATACTCTTTGCCATTTCTGAACTACACTCTATACGCTACAGTTTACAATAATTGCACAGAAAATAGTTACTAGTGGACAAACAATTTTGCCACACAAAAATCGGGACTGTTGTACTACAATTCAGCAGCATTTAGCGCAAAAGTATTTACCTAGAATTTAAGCAACTCGGAACAGATTACATGCCCAAGTGAAACCTTTTATTTAGCTAAGTCTACTGTTTTATGGCGATACTATAAAATAAATTCACTTACCCATTTTCAAATGGATCTCTCCTGATTTGATACTCTGCTTCATCATACAAATGAAAATCCTCAGGCTCTGAAGCTTCATTCTCATCCACACTATTTTCGAGAATTGCAGCGACAGCTTCAGCAGCTGTAAATTTTTGATGACCCATTATCACTTCCTTTGTCTCCGATGTTGAATGAATAACGAATGAAGGGTTTCAGACATCAGGAATAAATCCTTAGTGATGGTTGTCTATTGGTTAGATTCACATATATTGCCACACAAATCTGCCAATAACAAAAAATTGGGAGCAGGTGTATATGTCCATTGTGACACACAAACCCACGAATGACATGTAGGCATGTTTTATCCCCTCTATTCATTGGATCCTAACGTCCATCAACAAAATTTAAATGACAGGCTCTACAGATTCAGAAAATGTTTGAGTCATATTTCTACACTGTATTGTCACATAGATATTAATAAAAACATTGCAAAACATCAAAAATAATGTGCCAACGCGTGTGTGGATTGCTATGCATTAATGAGAAAATGGCCTCCTGAAATTGCAGATGGTGAATGGGAAGAAGTGTGGCAGTTTGCGATTCCTAAGCCCTATAGAACCCATGTTATGTCTTTGGCTCATGATCATACTTTATTGGGACAGATAGGTATCTGAAAAACCAATGGCTTTAGTAAAAACATTTATTTTCGCCTGCTATGGAGTCAGATGTCTTTAGTTATTGTCCTTCTTGTTATACATGTCAACTTGTCGGAGAACCAAATCAAGTCATCGCTCCTGCTCCATTTTGCTGTTAAAGTGTAAACCTTTTGACAGATTGTTAATTGATTATGTAGGGCCCTTACCAAAGACTAGTTCATGAAATGATTTGCCAACTTTTATGTGCACAGATACTAGATTCCCAGAAGTAATCCCATTGCATTCACTACAGTCAAAAATTATAATAAAGGCACTTGTGAAATTTTGCACTACATTCGGTTTACCTTAGTACATTAATTCTGATCAATGTTCCAACTTTACATTGAAACTCTTTGCATTAGAGCAATTCCATCAGACATTTAAGAATGTGCTTCGCTCTTATTGCTTGGAAGCACATAAAATCTGTGAGGAGTGTGTTCCCTTGCTGCTGTTTTCAATACGTGATACTGTTCAAGAGTCTTTGGGGTTCAGTGCAAACAAGTTCAAGCACTGTAAAAAAAATTATAATAATAATAATAAATCCTACTGCCAGTTTACCAAATTCAGAAGCACAATTGTCTAGCAAGATATTGTATATTGATAACCAAGATATCGTATATATCTTTAGAAGCTCAGTTCAATCTTTTCACATTGATTGACCAGTACCCTTCTCATTTTGTTGATGTACTTACCCATACATGGGTTTTAGAGCATGATATTGATTCATGTTACAACTTCATCTAGGCTCCAGGCTGGAACAGGAAGTGTGAGGAAAATGGCTAGGCAAGTGTGAAGCGGAAATTAAATCGGACCGTAACAGACCAAAGTCGGTCAATGATAGCTGGTGTATTGTACAAGAGATAGTGTGAGACTGGACTATAACATCAGGAGTGACCCAGGCCAAAATAACAAACAAATCCACACTAGAAACAAAAGACACTAAGTAAGCCTACACAGACAAAAGAAAATACACACACAACTACACTTACTACCTAAGTGGAAAACACAGATCAAACCAACACTCCAAACAAAATGGCAGTCACTCCCTACTTTCCAGTGAACACACAACAAAAGGAACAAAGTGGAATATGTACAAAAATACAACTGCAAAGTAGCTATAGGCAAAGACAAGAGAAAGTCAAAACTACCAACAATCCTGTTAAGACCAGTAGTGGCTCTTGGTGTTCCCCACATCTGTTGGTACCGAAGCCTGACGGTACTTTCCATTTTTGTACAGATTACCAGATGGTAAATGTCGTTACAGTACCAGATGCTTCCCCAAATGGAAGACTGTATCGATAGAGTGGATTCTGCAAAGTTCATCAGCAGATTAGATTTACTTTTCTGCAATATATGGTTTTGCCTTTTGGATTATGTAATGCCCTTGTTACCTTCCAAAGGCTTATGACTGTCATGTTGAATGGGGTATGGAACTGTGAAGCTTACGTTGATGACACTGTTTATTTGGATTCAAGGGAATAGCATTTGAGGACATTGGAGACTGTATTCTCTAGGTTGCAAGATTCTTTGTTGGTCTTAAATTTGGAGAAGTGCAAATTTGGAATTGCTACCTTGGTAAAATGTTGTGTCGCAGACAGGTGTGTCCCTTAGATGCTGAGGTCCAAGCCATGAAAGCCTTTCTGGTTCCCCGGACAAATCTGGACCAACAGCGTTTTTTGGGGATGGCTGGCTTCTATCATTGCTTTTAAAACTTTTCAGATGTTGTCTCACCTTGCTTTTATGCAAAAACACTTCTTTCGTGTGGACTACAGTTTCAAAATGCTTTTGACCCTGTGAAAAAAATTCTGTGTAGCTCACCTGTATTTCTTACTGCAGATTTTGGGGAGCCTTTAAACTTGAAGTGGATGCTAATGGTACTGGAGTGGGTGCGGTACTCCTACAGGAGGAATCAGGTGGTATCGACCACCCTGTCTGTTATTTCTCAAAGAGGTTTGTCAAATATCAGTTAGCCTTTAGTACTATTGAGAAAGAAAGCCTTGCTCTCCTTTTTGTTCTGCAACACTTTGAAGTTTACCTTGATGGAAGATCCAACCACTGTTTTTATTGAGCCTAATCATTTGCTGTTTTTGAACTGGTTGTGTAATGCTAACCAATGACTTATGTGCTGATCAATGATCTATACAGTGATTTCCTCTCAAGATAGAATATTTAAAAGGGTTTAGAGAATGTGATTGCTGACACCTAGCTAGCTATTTTCTGTTTTATAAAAAACTAAAATGAAAAAAAAACTAAATTTGGGGAAAATAAGATATAAAAATATTTTTAAAAATGCAAAATTCTGAAATAATTTTAAAAAAATATGAATTCTAATAAATGTTACAGGAAAACAATTGAGATCTAAAAATTTAATATACAAAAACTTATGTAGCTTTTTAAGCTCCAGACAATTCCAGCTAAACATCAACATTGTTGTTGAATATCAGCTTTCATGACCATAATGACCTATAATAATGACATATAATAATGACAGTTCATGAATAGCAGTTCATTCCAAAAAATGTTTTAGTCTATGGCCAGTATCTCTCCTATTAAAAGAAATATTGATTTCAACCCATGACATCACACGAGTCATTTTGACTGGAGGGTGGGAGCAATTTCTGAGCCATACAAATATCAGCAAAGTAGCTGCTCAACCCATAATACATGTGATTGTGAGTTCAGGTTGTTAGAGCCTTATCATTCATGCTACTGCCTCTTCAGAAAAGAAAAAAATGAAAATCTGAATTTCATTTTTGAGCGCAATTTAAATGCGGTATTTCTGAATTTTACTGATGAATCTTAACCAAACAGATTACCACCTCGGCTATTCTTGTCCAGAGAGATCTGTATCTACTGCACTGTACGTGTTATCATATGTGTCTACAGCAGCTGTTGTTCTCCTGACAGTATGTGGGAACTTGCTCATCATCATCTCTGTGTGTCACTTCACGCAGCTCCACACACCAACTAACATGCTTATCCTCTCTCTGGCTGTGTCAGACTGTCTGATTGGAGTCTATGTGATCCCTACAGCATTAATTTGGATGATAGAATCATGTTGGATTTTTACTGCATTGTACCGTATATGTTTTACATTGATGACTTATTTTCTGACAGGAATGTCAATGTATAATGTTGCTCTAATTGCTATTGATCGGTATTTTGCTCTCTCTTACCCTTTTCTGTACAAAACAGTCTCTCCCAGTGCAATGTGTATTGTAGTTTCATCTGTCTGGATATTATTATTTTTGTATAACATAGCACTTCAGTACTTCAATGGAGGTTTTGTTAATATTGTTGGTCCTGAAGACAATTTTTTGGTTTTGGACCAAGTCTGGTCTCTGGTTGATTTTTTCTTGACTTTTGTCATTCCACTTTCTGTAATAATCATATTCTATGTTCTAGTCTTTTTTATTGCCAAGAAACACGCCACTGCTATTAGAGAACTTAATAGTCACACCAGGACTCAGACCTCAAAGAACATGTCAGACTCAATGAAATCTGAGAGAAAAGCAGCCAAAGTTCTTGGCATTTTAGTGTCTGTTTTTTTGGCCTGTTTACTTCCATACTTTGTTTATACTGTTTTGGGTAATAATGAAAAAGATTCATTTCAGATAGTGTTGATGCTGGTTTATATTAATTCTTCCATTAATCCAGTGATTTATGCTTTGTTTTATCCATGGTTTAGGAGAGCTGTTAAATTAATTTTCACTCTTCAGATATTCAACACTGACTCTGCATTGATAAATGTTCTTTAATGAATTTGATGGTTGAATTTTGTGCATGAGTACTATTTTGTGTGTACTTATGTGAATTGATTACCATTATATTTACACCAGTTTAATTACCTACTCCAATTGCATCATTAGAAACAATTGAGCTTTAAAGGTTAATGAGTGAGAGGGAGAGTGTGAGTGAAAGAGTAAAATTATATTGTATGTTCTAGTCTTTTTTATTGCCAAGAAACATACCACTGCTATTAGAGATCTTAATAGTCACACCAGGACTCAGACCTCAAAGAACATGTCAGACTCAATGAAATCTGAGAGAAAAGCAACCAAAGTTCTTGGTATTTTAGTGTCTGTGTTTGTGGCCTGTTTATTTCTGTACTTTGCATCCAGTGTATCATGCAGTGCAGTAGAAATTGAAATAGAAATTAATTTCAGAAAGTGTTGATGTTGGTTTATCTTAATTCTTCCATTAATCCAGTGATTTATGCCTTGTTTTATCCATGGTTTAGGAGGTGTGTTAAACTAATTTTAACTCTTCAAATATTTAACACTGATTCTTCTCTGATAAATCTTCTTTATTATTATGCAGAATATTATATTTATATGATAAACACATTGCAAAGTGTCATTTGCCTACCTTACATTGTTATTCGTGTATGCTTACCCTGGTTACTGTCTTTACTACCTGCATTGTAGATTTACTCTATTGCCTGTTCTGTTCTGGATTTGTTTGCGTCTCGTTTGCTTTCTGGATTTGTACTTTCTGGATTTGTACCTGTTCTTTGACTACGCCTTTGGATTGCCCCTGTTTGTTATTAAAGTCCATTTTACTGCATTCAGGTCCATCTGTGCTCAACATATCTGGCACTTTGCTTCCCAGTAAAGGAGAGCCATATTAACCCACTGGGCTTTAAAGGTCCACCAGCAGGCCCCTTGAGCAAACCTAAACGCAATCTTTGTTAAAAAAAATTTCTCCTTCTCGATGAGGCATAGTTTCAGAGGATGTTTTGTTTTGAGCTGCATCCATTGAAGAACTCCTGATACACCAGTGCTCACCAACTGTTTTCTCAATAGAAACAAGCCATTTTAGTATCAGCATATGAATGAATAATGCAGAGCTGAGTCATGTTTAATTAAGACAATCTCAATATTGCAACAAAACCACAAAGCTATTTAACTGATTTAATGAAGAACACCACAAAAATACAACCTAAAGACATATTCTTTGCAACAAATATAAAAGTCTGTATCATTTTTAATTAGAGATACTACCAATAGTTAGATGCTTTAAATCAGCACAATAGGGCCATGCATTTTTAGTTTGTTGTACCGAAGTGTTATAAGGTAAAAAGACCCAACAAGCAACATGTTGTTGGAAATGTTATGAGTTGTGGTAGCTTCCAAAGCATGTGTTATTGGCCGGTGGCATAGATCAGCTACTTACAGCCTGCAAGAGCTTCTGCTTCTTATCTGTTTAACCCCCAACTGTACCAGTGCCCTCTAGCAGACCCTCTAGCAGACCCTGCATAATCAAATAAATCACTTGATGCCACTGAATATTCCTAAAATACAGTTCATCTATAACATTTCTTAAGACTAATATAAGTACCTGCTTACTGATTCTCAGGCCTCTATATGAACTGTTCACCAGAAATCCCACGCTGAATACATCCAGAGTTTTTTTTGGTAAATTTCCACAACACTCATGCCTGTCCTTTTAAATGGCCTTTTAAAACATGCTTCTGGTATAAAATAACTTCAGAATTTGTCAGAAAATTCAATTACCATCGAAGCAACTGAGTGACATGTTTAAAAATATAAAGAATGTTATTAAAGTTCATTATTTATTTGCTTACATCTGTATAAAAACATGTTTTTCTTTTCTACTCAACACAAAATACACAAGCCTTTAGTTACCACAAAATGCATGCTACTTACATAGCAGTGTTCCTGAATAGACAGCTAACACCCTCCTCTTTTAGATTCCATGGTTGCTGTTGGGCCATAAAGAGCTATTTTCTTTGAGTGACACTCGTTCACACCTATTGATTACCAAGGTGTTAGGGGGGAAGGGGGGGAGGGTATCAATTTACTACACAGGGGTTTTCGATGCATAATCGGCGTGCTTGGCAGCAGTTTCAACAAATAGAGGATGCTTAGATGAAAATGTCATGGCTGTTGTTGTTAGTGGATAATTTGATTGCCAATACTTTTGGACATCATGGAAAGGATGAGGCTAATTCTAGCTGAAGCTTCCATCTGATCTGGAAGCTGAGAGACTGTTCAATGGCTTCTGGCATGGATTAGAGACAATGTTTGTATCACAAATCACTGGATGTATCAATTCAATACTGGAGAAAAGTGTAATCCTTCTACAAAGTGTAAGTATAAATGAGTAATTATACTGTTTCTTGACAGTATTACAGCATTTACAGTTTTACAGTATTTACCCCATCTTAACCTTTTAGCCTAATATCAACAAAGCTACACTATAGATACCAAAAGGAAAAAGATGCACAGCCCCACAAAAACCAAACAAAGAAAGTTAGGGTGATGCTAGAGTGAGCTTGGGTGAGCTTCTCCCAGCAGGGTCCAAATATAGACCACAGCAATCACTTAAGGCAGAGCATAGCCAGTAACAAGTAGACAGCAAAACTCAAATTCCAAACTGGACCAGACGTGCACTGTATGTCAGGTTTCATAGCACAGATATGGAGTCGATTGTAGTTACACAGACTTGGTTTAACAATACAGGTGTAATCCAAAGACGTAGTTGCATAACAGGCAGAGCTCACAATCCAGAAAGCTGTAATCCAATTTACAAAAACCAATACAGAAGACTTCGCCTCAAATGTCTCTCCCTTTTGCTTGGCCTTACCAGATACAGCATGTGAAATAAGTATTAAACATGTCACCAATTTTCTAAGTAAATATATTTCTAAGGGTGCTATTGACATGAAATTCTCACCAGATGTCAGTAACAACCCATCCAGTCCACACATGCAAAGAAATCAAACCACAGATGTCCATAAATTACGTTATGTGTAATAATGAGAAATGACACAGGGAAAGAATATTGAACACGCTTACTGAAATTTATTTAATACTTTGTACAAAAGCTTTTGTTGCTGACGACAGCTTCAAGACGCCTCCTGTATGAAGAAACTAGTCGCATGCATTGTTCAGGGGTGATTTTGGCCCATTCTTCCACACAAACACTCTTCAAATCCTGTAGGTTCTTTGGGCTCCTTCCATGAACTCTGAACTTTAGTTCCTTCCATAGATTTTCAATTGGATTCAGGTGAGGTGATTTGCTGGGCCATTCTAGCAGCTTTATTTTCTTTCTCTGAAACCAATTGAGAGATTCCTTGGCTGTGTGTTTGGGATCATTGTCTTGCTGAAATGTCTGCCCTCATTTCATCTTTATCATCCTTGTAAATGGCAGCAGATTTTTATTAAGAATGTCTCGGTACATTTGTCCATTCATTCTTCCTTCAATTATATGAAGCGTGCCAGTGCCGTATGCTAAAAAACAGCCCCACACAATGATGTTCCCACCTCCAAACTTCACTGTTGGTATGGTGTTTTTGGGGTGATATGCAGTGCCTTTTGACCTTCAAACATGGTGTGTATTATGGCATCCAAAGAGTTCAATTTTGGTCTCATCTGACCAGACTATATTCTCCCAGTATTTCACAGGCTTGTCTAAATGTTGTTGAGCAAACCTTAAACGCACTTTAACATGCTTTTTCTTCAGCAATGGTGTCTTGTGTGGTGAGCTTGCATACAGGCCATGGAAGTTGAATGCATTACTTGTTGTTTTCTTGGAAACAATTGTACCTGTTGATTCCAGGTTTTTCTGTAGCTCTCCAGAGGTGGTCCTTGGCTCTTGGACAACTCTTATGATAATTATTTTCACTCTTCCATCTGAAATCTTGTGGGGAGCACCTGGTTGTGGCCTGTTGAAATGATGAAATTATGTTCTTTCCACTTCCGGATTATGGCCCCAACGGTGCTCACTTGAACCTTCAGTAGTCTAGAAATTCTTCTGTAACCAATGCCATCAGTATGTTTTGTAACAATAAGGTTGGGAAGGTCTTGAGAGAGCTTACTGGTTTTACCCATCATGAGATGTTTCTTATGTGGAACCTTGGTAATGAGAAACCTTTTTATAGGCCATCAGTTGAACCAGCTGATATTAATTTGCACTAAGTGGCAGGATTGCTTTCTAATTACTCATATATTTCAGATGGTGTCATGACTTTCCATGGTTTTTTGCACCTCTCTTTGTTAATGTGTTCAATACTTTTTTCCCTGTGTCATTTCTCATTATTACACATAACAATTTATGGACATCTATGGTTTGATTTCTTTGCATGTGTGGATTGGATGGGTTGTTACCAACATCAAGTGAGAATTTCATGGCAATAGCACCTTTAGAAATATATTTAATTAGAAAATTAGTGACATATTCAATACTTATTTCACTCGCTGTAAGTTTGACGGGGGGGGGGGGGTACTGTCACATCTTCAACAAGGATGCAACACATGAAGGAATACAATACCCATAAAACTCTCATTTGTTCTAAGTCCCCTGATTATTAGTGTCAACTGTGTCTCATTTTCCATTGTCTGTTTCCATATTTAAGCCTGTTTCATTCATTCAGTCAATGCAAAGTCTCGTTTACCTAGTCATCTGATTCCAAGCCATTATCTCAATTATATTTACTCAGTCTTCCTGGTTCCTTGACTTATGCTTGTTCACATAGATTTTGTTCTCTTGCCTGTCCCTTTGTTGATTTTTGTACATTGGATTACAGTTTTATGGACTGCAAACTGTCTGATTTGCGACTATGTCGCATGTCTTATTAAACCAAGAATGTTTTACTGCAGTCAACTCTGCTCTTTGCTACAAAACACCATATACAGTGCGCTCCTGCTCCAGTTCAGGATTTGCGTCTTGCTGTCTACCTTGTTACCGGCTTTGCCCTGCCTTAAGTGTTTGCTGTAGCCTATGGAAGGACCCTGCTGGGAGAAGATGGAAGCTTGCCCAAGTTCACTCTAGCATCCCATTAGCTTTGTGTAATTTTCCCTCAGTGTACAATTTGTTTGTTTGGTTTTTGTGGTCTTTTGGCTGTGCATACATTGCCTCTTGTTATCTGTAGTTAGCCTGTGTATTTTGCATGTCTAGGTTTGTATGTAAGCATACACTGGGTCCCACTCATGTTGCCCTGTATTCTGTCTGTAGTTAGAGTTAGAGTTAATGTACATGTTCTAGTGTGTGTTTATGTAAAATGAAACTAAGGAGCGGAACCAGGGAGTGCAGGAAAACGGACAACATGGAAACCATGACAACAGGGATGCCAGGATGGCAGCCACTCCTGACACTGTTTCATAAAAAAAAGGAAATTAAAAAATGGAACTGGGGGGGGGGGGGGGGGGGTAAAATCAGAATATTAAAAAAATGCAGAATTATGAAATCATTTGGAAACAAAAGCTGTAATAAATGTTACAGGAATACAAATGAAATCTAAGGATTTCATATTCAAACACTTCACTTTTTAAACTCTGGACAAGTCCAGCTGAACATCAACACTGTTGTCATAGTGGCTATAACAACCTACGTAAGATTTCAGTCTATGACCAGTATGTTTTCTATTGAAATAGATATTGATGATTTCAAGCCATGACATCACAAGATTGTTTCATAGTGGAGGGTGGGAGCAGTTTCTGAGAGGTACAAATATCAGCAAATTGGCTGTGATTGTGAATTCAGGTTGTTAGAGTCTCACCCTTCATGCTACTGTCTCTACAGAAAAGAAAAAAAAATGAAGTTCTGAATTTTATTTTTGAGCTCAATTTAAATGCGGTATTTGTGAAACTTACTAATGAATCTTAACCAAACGGATTACCACCTCAGCTATTCTTGTCCAGGTAGATCTGCATCTACTTCACTGTACGTGTTATCATATGTGTCTACAGCAGCTGTTGTTCTCCTGACAGTATGTGGGAACTTGCTCATCATCATCTCTGTGTGTCACTTCACGCAGCTCCACACACCAACTAACATGCTCATCCTCTCTCTAGCTGTGTCAGACTGTCTGCTTGGAGTCTATGTGATCCCTACCGCATTAATTTGGATGATTGAATCATGTTGGATTTTTACTGCATCTTACCGTATATGTTTTACATTCATGTCTTTTTTTCTGACAGGAATGTCAATATTTAATATTGCCCTTATTGCTGTTGATCGGTATTTTGCTCTCTCTAAGCCTTTTCTATACAGCAAAACAGTCTCTCCCAGCAAAATGTGTATTGCAGTTTTATCTGTCTGGGTTTTATTATTTTTTTATAGTATAGCACTTCACTACTTCAATGGAGGTTTTGTAAGTTATGATGGTCCTGAAGACTACTTTTTGGTTTTGGACCAAGTCTGGTCTCTGATTGATCTTTTCTTGACTTTTGTTTTTCCACTTTCTGTAATAATTATATTCTATACTCAAGTGTTTTTTATTGCCAAGAAACACGCCACTGTTATTAGAGAACTTAATAGTCACACCAGGACTCAGACCTCAAAGAACATGGCAGACAAATCTGAGAGAAAAGCAGCCAAAGTTCTTGGCATTTTAGTGTCTGTGTTTGTGGCCTGTTTGCTTCCATACTTTGTTTATTCTGTTTTGGGTAATAATGAAAAAGATTCATTACAGAAAGTGTTGGTGTTGGTTTATATTAACTCTTCCATTAATCCAGTGATTTATGCTTTGTTTTACCCATGGTTTAGGAGAGCTGTTAAATTAATTTTCACTCTTCAGATATTCAACACTGATTCTGCATTGATGAATGTTCTTTAATTAATTTGATCATTGTATTTTGTGCATGAGTACTTTAGGTTTGTGAGTTGAATACCATTTCATTTACACCAGTTTAATTACCTACTCAAAACAATGAGCTTGAAAAGCAAGAGTGAGAGTACAAGAATGTGTGTGCTTGTGTGAGTGCAAACAAATGGAGTGAGAATTGTTGATTCTGATTGTTTCACTAAAACCATCAATACCTGCCAATAAGGAACATCAATGGAAAGCATATAGCAAATGTAATATGGTCTATGCACCACAAATGTAATATGGTCTATGCACTTTATCAAATGTAATATGGTCTATGCACCACAGCTTGGACTGTACTGAAACAGGATACATTGGTTGGTGTCAGAAGAAAGTCATACTCAAAATAACCATTTTTGGCTTTGGATATCAAAATCAGGTAACTTTCTTGATGAGAATCAGAATGTT
Organism: Electrophorus electricus; assembly: GCF_041902795.1. Taxonomy (NCBI): domain Eukaryota; kingdom Metazoa; phylum Chordata; class Actinopteri; order Gymnotiformes; family Gymnotidae; genus Electrophorus; species Electrophorus electricus. The sequence continues at coordinate 2,199,890 of NC_137498.1, forward strand.
TTATTTTCCCAAATATATTATACATTACATTACATTATACATTGATCATTGCATGTGTGACATACTAGACTAACTGAACAGTTCACTAGGTTATTGGTCTATAGAAACAGAATAAAAACGAAATGTATAACTAAAATCTACATATATGATAAAATTTGAGAATATTTAAAAATTGATTTATAATAAATTGTAAAGAGTAAATATTCAACCAGCAATACATGTGGGTTTTATATATAAGAAGATTCCAGGATGCATCTGCAGTTTACTGAATTAAAAGATGTACTTTTACCTCTTAGAACTTGAGAAGCACTTTGCTTGCGCAGTTGGTGAAGGACCTCTGAAACCTCTTCTTTCTCTCAAAACTTGTGTACTTTACTGCAATGCTATTTGTGTGTGTGTGTGTGTGTGTGTGTGTGTGTGTGTTTGTGGGTGTGGGTGGGTGAGTTTATAATAAAATATATATTATGGGGGACATTTAGTAAATAAATATGAAAAATGTGAGAATACAGAATAAAACATAAATATGGAATGGAATGGCTACAAAGCTGCCCCAACCCTAATCTCCTTTATTAACTATTCTGTGATGCTTAAATTGGCTACAACACAGCTCATAAACATCCAGTTCTGATCATTTCATAATATGCCATAACTAAGCCATAGTGTTGTAGATAGGCACTAATAATAACAAACTACCTTCGGTACTACTATGTAATTAAGATTAAAATACCTGGTAGAATAAGATAACTTTTTGGATAGAATTAAGATGTTGTTACACCCTCTCTCCCCTATGGATACAAAGGAGGGCCTCAAAATCATGTAAAGTGTAGAATATCATGACCTCACTGTAAAACATCATTACTTCAGTGTAACACATCATGATTTCAGTGTAAATCATCACTTTAGTGTAACACATCATGATCTCAGTGTATAACATGATGACCTCAGTGTATAAGATCATTATTTCGGTGTATAAAATCATAACTTCAGTGTATATCATCATGGCCTCAGTGTATAACATCATTACTTCGGTGTATAACTTCATGATCTCAGTGTATAACATCATTACTTGGATGTATAACTTCATGATCTCAGTGTATAACATCATTACTTCAGTGTAGCACATCGTGACCTCACTGTATAACATCACTTCAGTGTAACACATCATGATCTCAGTATATAACATGATGACCTCAGTGTATAACATCCTTAATTCAGTATAACACATCATTATTTCAGTGGCTAATCATCAAAAACAGGTTTATTCTGATTATTCTCATCTTTGATTTTTGGGGGGATGTATATATTATTTATTTGAATTAATTAAATTTTTTATACATTTTTTATGCTTTGCCAGCGAGTGTCATATTGCATCCTCATCACCCAACTTGCTCCAGTGCCCTTCTTCACCAGTGTCTTAACCCCATCACATCCACAAGCTCCTCAATCACATCCACCTGCTCCTCCATCACATGCAACAGGTCCTCTATCACATCCACCTGCTCCTCAATCACACCCACCAGCTCCACCATCACATGCACCTTCTCTTCCATCACATCCACTAGCTCTCCTGCCATATCCACCTGTTTTTAATCCTGATCTCAATATAACCATCATTTGTTTTTAACATGAGTTACCTATGGGCTCCTCGCAGACCAGGGAAGAACCCATGACATCACATGATTCTTTCAGCCTGGAGGGTGGGAGCAGTTTCTGAGAGGTACAAATATCAGCATAACTAGCTGCTCAACCCATAACACATGTGATTGTGAGTTCAAGTTGTTAGAGCCTTACCCTTCATGCTACTGTCTCTATAGAAAAGAAAAAAATGAAGATCTGAATTTTTATTTTGAACACAATTTAAATGCTGTATTCATGATCCTTACTGATGAATCTTAACCAAACAGATTACTGTTACTGGTTTTCCTGTCCAGAGAGATCAGTATCTTCTGCACTGAATGTGTTATTGTATATGTCTACAGCAGCTGTTGTTCTTCTAACAGTGTGTGGGAACCTGCTCATCATCATCTCTGTGTGTCACTTCACGCAGCTCCACACACCAACTAACATGCTCATCCTCTCTCTGGCTGTGTCAGACTGTCTCATCGGTGTTTTTGTGATCCCTACAGCATTAATTTGGATGATTGAATCATGTTGGATATTTACTGCATTGTACCGTGTTTGTTTTACATTCATTTCCTGCTTTCTCTCAACTACATCAATATTTAATGTTGCTCTGATTGCTGTTGATCGGTATTTTGCTCTCTCTAAGCCGTTTCTGTACAACAAAACAGTCTCCCTCAGCGCAATGTGTATTACAGTTGTATCAGTCTGGATTGTATTGTTTATTTATAATATAGCACTTCAGTACTTCAATGGGACCTTTGGAAGTCTTGTAACATGTCCTGGATACAACTTTTTTATCTGGTCTCTGGTCGATCTTGTGTTGACTTTTGTTTTCCCACTTGCTGTAATAGTTATATTGTATGGTCAAGTGTTTTTTATTGCCAAGAAACATGCCACTGCTATTAGAGAGCTTAATAGTCAGACTAGTACTCAGACCTCAAAGAACATGTCAAACTCAATGAAATCTGAGAGAAAAGCAGCCAAAGTGCTTGGTATTTTAGTGTCTGTGTTTTTGGCCTGTTTACTTCCATACTTTGTTTATTGTGTATTAGGTAATGTCATAGAAATGGAAGAAAAATCATTTCAGAAGGTGTTGATGCTAGTTTATTTTAATTCAACAATCAATCCAGTGATTTATGCCTTATTTTATCCATGGTTTAGGAGATCTGTTAAACTGATATTAACTCTTCAGATATTCTTAACTGATTCTACACTGATAAACATTCTTTGATTGTTTTTACAATTGTCACAGTGCTTGATGTTTTCAGGGCTTATTTTAATCAATTCAGTCAATGCAAAGTCATTTACCTAGTCATCTGATTCCAAGCCATTGTCTCTATTACATTTACTCTGTCTTCCTGGTTTCTTGATTTATACCTGTTCACCTAGATTTTGTTCTGTTGCCTGTCTCTATGTTGGATTTTGTTCATTGGATTACAGCTTTATGGACTGCGAACTATGTCTGATTTGCGACTATGTCTTTGGATTATACATGTCTTATTAAACCAAGAATGTTTTACTGCAGTCAACTCTGCTCTTTGCTACAAAACACCATATACAGTGCGCTCCTGCTCCAGTTCAGGATTTGAGTCTTGCTGTCTACCTTGTTACCGGCTTTGCCCTGCCTTAAGTGTTTGCTGTAGCCTATGGAAGGACCCTGCTGGGAGAAGATGGAAGCTTGCCCAAGTTCACTCTAGCATCCCATTAGCTTTGTGTAATTTTCCCTCAGTGTACAATTTGTTTGTTTGGTTTTTGTGGTCTTTTGGCTGTGAATACATTGCCTCTTGTTATCTGTAGTTAGCTTGTGTATTGTGCATGTCTAGGTTTGTATGTAAGAATACACTGGGTCTCACTCATGTTGCCCTGTATTCTGTCTGTAGTTAGAGTTAGAGTTAATGTACATGTTCTAGTGTGTGTCTATGTACATAGTACATGTGTCTATGTACATAGTTACTGATTGTAGAAAGTGGTGCATGTTTATTTGGGGTTGGGATTATTGTCTGTTAATTGTCAGGGAGTTAGTGTATGACTGTATTTTATTTTTGTCTTGTGGAGAGTAGGTAGAGGTGGTGACTTGTGTATTGTGAGTTTTGTTTAGGTTGGCAATGAAGCCACTCCTAAAGCTATCTATGTTCACAGTACTTTATTCAACACAGCAAGTTCCATCTCACCTGCTGGTCCTTTATGTAGACATTCCACTATCAGCTACAAGTCTTTTATTACATCGCTGTCTCCCATAGGCTATCCACTTTACAGTGAATTATTTGCAAAATTCAGATGCTTTGTAAACTCCAGGGAACCATTACAGTAATATGCTACTGATAACTATATGGCTGCTGTGAAGTTCTGCTATTCTATGTGAGAAGGTTCAGAATGTTTGTATATAAGAAATGTTTTCAAATTACATTACTATTTTATTATTATTAATATTAGTTTTCTTTGAAAATTCAAATATTGATGAATCATAAAAAGTAGTTAACTCTAGTCTAGAACTTTTGTTGAGGTTTAAATTAATACTGGTAAGTAAAAAATAGGTTCACTGTTTTCTGTTTGTAACAATTCCCATAGGAACAGGCGAGAGGCAGAATGCATGTGCAGGGGGTGGTTTGTTAACAAGGGAAATACAAACACTGAGGGTAGAACAAACTGAGGCAAAATGATACACAAGCTAAGCATTGGTGACAACAGTACAGGGAGCATAATATAGACATGACAGAAGAACCATGAGTTACCAAAATAACCAACAACCTAGAAGACAAAACACAGGGCTTAAATAACCAAGACAATCAGGCAGAGAACAGACTCATGTGAACATGGAAACAGGGAGAACCAAAACACAGACTGGAATAAAGTAACAGATAAGGGGCGGAGAAAACGAAACTAAGGAGCGGAACCAGGGAGTGCAGGAAAACAGACAACATGGAAACCATGACAACAGGGACGCCAGGATGGCAGCCACTCCTGACACTGTTTCATAAAAAAAGGAAATTAAAAAATGGAACTTGGGGGTGCAGAAATAAAATCAGAATATTAAAAAAATGCAGAATTATGAAATCATTTTGGAAAAAAATTGTAATAAATGTTGCAGGAATACAAATGAACTTTAATAATTTCATATTTAAAGACTTAACTTTTTAAACTCCAGATAAGTCGAGCTGAACATCAGCACTGTTGCTGAATATCAGTCACAGTGGCTATAATGACCTACGTAAGATAACTGTTCATTCAAAGAAATGTTTGTTTCAGTCTTTGACCAGTAGCTTTTCTATTAAAAGAGATATTGATGATTTCAACCCATGACATCACAAGATTGTTTCATACTGGAGGGTGGGAGCAGTTTCTGAGAGGTACAATATCAGCAAACTAGCTGCTCAACCCATAACACATGTGATTGTGAGTTCAGGTTGTTAGAGTCTTCCCTTTTTTACTGCATTGTACCGTATATGTTTTACATTCATGTATTTTTTTCTGACAGGAATGTCAATATTTAATATTGCCCTTATTGCTGTTGATCGGTATTTTGCTCTCTCTAAGCCTTTTCTATACAGCAAAACAGTCTCTCCCAGCAAAATGTGTATTGTAGTTTTATCTGTCTGGATTGTATTATTTTTTTATAATATAGCACTTCACTACTTCAATTGAGGTTTTGTAAGTTATGATGGTCCTGAAGACTACTTTTTCATTTTGGACCAAGTCTGGTCTCTGATCGATCTTTTCTTGACTTTTGTTTTTACACTTTCTGTAATAATTATATTCTATGTTCAAGTGTTTTTTATTGCCAAGAAACACGCCACTACTATTAGAGAGCTTAATAGTCACACCAGGACTCAGACCTCAAAGAACATGTCAGACTCAATGAAATCTGAGAGAAAAGCAGCCAAAGTTCTTGGCATTTTAGTGTCTGTGTTTGTGGCCTGTTTACTTCCATACTTTGTTTATTCTGTTTTGGGTAATAATGAAAAAGATTCATTACAGAAAGTGTTGGTGTTGGTTTATATTAACTCTTCCATTAATCCAGTGATTTATGCTTTGTTTTACCCATGGTTTAGGAGAGCTGTTAAATTAATTTTCACTCTTCAGATATTCAACACTGATTCTGCATTGATGAATGTTCTTTAATTAATTTGATCATTGTATTTTGTGCATGAGTACTTTAGGTTTGTGAGTTGAATACCATTTCATTTACACCAGTTTAATTACCTACTCAAAAAAATGAGCTTGAAAAGCAAGAGTGAGAGTGCAAGAATGTGTGTGCTTGTGTGAGTGCAAACAAATGGAGTGAGAATTGTTGATTCTGATTGTTTCACTAAAACCATCAATACCTGCCAATAAGGAACATCAATGGAAAGCATATAGCAAATGTAATATGGTCTATGCACCACAAATGTAATATGGTCTATGCACTTTATCAAATGTAATATGGTCTATGCACCACAGCTTGGACTGTACTGAAACAGGATACATTGGTTGGTGTCAGAAGAAAGTCATACTCAAAATAACTTCATTTTTGGCTTTGGATATCAAAATCAGGTAACTTTCTTGATGAGAATCAGAATGTTTTATTTTCCCAAATATATTATACATTACATTACATTATACATTGGTCATTGCATGTGTGACATTCTAGACTAACTGAACAGTTCACTAGGTTATTGGTCTATAGAAACGGAATAAAAATGAAATGTATAACTAAAATATGCATATATGATCAAATTTAAGAATATTTAAAAATTGATTTATAATCAATTGTAAAGAGTAAATATTCAACCAGCAAAACATGTGGGTTTTATATATAAGAAGATTCCAGGATGCATCTGCAGTTTACTGAATTAAAAGATGTACTTTTACCTCTTAGAACTTGAGAAGCACTTTGCTTGCGCAGTTGGTGAAGGACCTCTGAAACCTCTTCTTTCTCTCAAAACTTGTGTACTTTACTACAATGTTATTTGTGTGTGTGTGTGTGTGTGTGTGTGTGTGTGTGTGTGTGTGTGTGTGTGTGTGGTGTGGGTGGGTGAGTTTATAATAAAATATATATTATGGGGGACATTTAGTAAATAAATATGAAAAATGTGAGAATACAGAATAAAACATAAATATGGAATGGAATGGCTACAAAGCTGCCCCAACCCTAATCTCCTTTATTAACTACTCTGTGATGCTTAAATTGGCTACAACACAGCTCATAAACATCCAGTTCTGATCATTTCATAATATGCCATAACTAAGCCATAGTGTTGTAGATAGGCACTAATAATAACAAACTACCTTCGGTACTACTATGTAATTAAGATTAAATACTTGGTAGAATAAGATAACTTTTTGGATAGAATTAAGATGTTGTTACACCCTCTCTCCCCCATGGATACAAAGGAGGGCCTCAAAATCATGTAATTGTGTAGAACATCATGACCTCACTGTAAAACATCATTACTTCAGTGTATAAAATCATCACTTCAGTGTATAACATCACTTCAGTGTAACACATCATGATTTCAGTGTAAATCATCACTTTAGTGTAACACATCATGATCTCAGTGTATAACATGATGACCTCAGTGTATAAGATCATTATTTCGGTGTATAAAATCATAACGTCAGTGTATATCATCATGGCCTCAGTGTATAACATCATTACTTCGGTGTATAACTTCATGATCTCAGTGTATAACATCATTACTTCAATGTATAACTTCACGATCTCAGTGTATAACATCATTACTTCAGTGTAGCACATCATGACCTCACTGTATAACATCACTTCAGTGTAACACATCATGATCTCAGTATATAACATGATGACCTCAGTGTATGACATCCTTAATTCAGTGTAACACATCATTATTTCAGTGGCTAATCATCAAAATCAGGTTTATTCTGATTATTCTCATCTTTGATTTTTGGGGGGATGTGTATATTATTTATTTGAATTAATTTAATTTTTTATACTTTTTTATGCTTTGCCAGCGAGTGTCATATCCTTATCACCCAACTTGCTTCAGTGCCCTTCTTCACCAGTGTCTTAACCCCATCACATCCACAAGCTCCTCAATCACATCCACCAGCTCCTCCATCACATTCATCAGGTCCTCCATCACATCCACCTGCTCCTCCATCACATTCATCAGGTCCTCCATCACATCCACCTGCTCCTCCATCACATTTACCAGATCCACCATCACATCCACCTGCTCCTCCATCACATGCAACAGGTCCTCCATCACATCCACCTGCTCCTCAATCACACCCACCAGCTTCTCCATCACATGCACCTTCTCTTCCATCACATCCACTAGCTCTCCTGCCATATCCACCTGTTTTTAATCCTGATCTCACTATAACCATCATTTGTTTTTAACATGAGTTACCTATGGGCTCCTCGCAGACCAGGGAAGAACCCATGACATCACATGATTCTTTCAGCCTGGAGGGTGGGAGCAGTTTCTGAGAGGTACAAATATCAGCATAACTAGCTGCTCAACCCATAACACATGTGATTGTGAGTTCAAGTTGTTAGAGCCTTACCCTTCATGCTACTGTCTCTATAGAAAAGAAAAAAATGAAGATCTGAATTTTTATTTTGAACACAATTTAAATGCTGTATTCATGATCCTTACTGATGAATCTTAACCAAACAGATTACTGTTACTGGTTTTCCTGTCCAGAGAGATCAGTATATTCTGCACTGAATGTGTTATTGTATATGTCTACAGCAGCTGTTGTTCTTCTAACAGTGTGTGGGAACCTGCTCATCATCATCTCTGTGTGTCACTTCACGCAGCTCCACACACCAGCTAACATGCTCATCCTTTCTCTGGCTGTGTCAGACTGTCTCATCGGTGTTTTTGTGATCCCTACTGCATTAATTTGGATGATTGAATCGTGTTGGATATTTACTGCATTGTACCGTGTTTGTTTTATATTCATTTCCTGCTTTCTCACAACCATGTCAATATTTAATGTTGCTTTGATTGCTGTTGATCGGTATTTTGCTCTCTCTAAGCCGTTTCTGTACCACAAAACGGTCTCCCTTAGCACAATGTGTATTATAGTTTTATCAGTCTGGACTGTATTGTTCATTTATAATATAGCACTTCAGTACTTCAATGGGACCTTTGGAGGTCTTGTAACATGTTCTGGATACAACTTTTTTATCTGGTCTCTGGTCGATCTTGTGTTGACTTTTGTTTTCCCACTTTCTGTAATAGTTATATTGTATGGTCAAGTGTTTTTTATTGCCAAGAAACATGCCACTGCTATTAGAGATCTTAATAGTCACACCAGAACTCAGAAATCGAAGAACATGTCAGACTCAATGAAATCTGAGAGAAAAGCAGCCAAAGTGCTTGGCATTTTAGTGTCTGTGTTTTTGGCCTGTTTACTTCCATACTTTCTTTATTGTGTATTAGGTAATGTCATAGAAATTCAAGAAAAATCATTTCAGAAGGTGTTGATGCTGGTTTATTTTAATTCAGCAATCAATCCAGTTATTTATGCTTTGTTTTATCCATGGTTTAGGAGATCTGTTAAACTGATTTTAACTCTTCAGATATTCTTCACTGATTCTACACTGATAAACATTCTTTGATTGTTTTTACAACTGTCGTAGTACTTGATGTTTTTGAGGGCTTATTTTAATAAATGTATTTACACCTGTTTGTCACATATGGATGTCCATTGGGTCATTTATACAGAATTGGACTGTCTTCTCCTTAAAGTCCCTTCTGCTGTGCTACAGTGTTTCATTACATCCCAGTGATTGACTGTACATGTGGAGGAAGGACTTTTAGTAATAACTGGTTTTATATATTGAATTAAAATCCCAAGTGCTTTAGAAGATCTTCAATAAAATGTATATGTAGTTAGCACTGCTAATATTTCTGTACTCAGTTGCAAGCAAATCTAGTGATGCTAGAAACTAACAGCCTTCTTCAACTGATATATGCAGACATGATGGGCTCTGGCACTTTAATCAAATATGATATTAATAGTTTTTGTCAAACAAGCTGTTTGACTGATCACTATTTTAAAATTAATAAAGCATTTGACAGTGATTTTGTGTTTGTTTAAGCCACAGCTTTAAAATAACACAGTAAATATCTGAGAATATGCATTATTGCATGTTTGATGGAAATATTTTATCTAAAATAAATTATGATAAGATTAGATAAACTATGTATAATCATTGGGATAGTTTTTTTCATATTTATTTATGGGCATGGCTACATCTTGTCAAGTCTTTGTTTATGCAGAATGCACAAAATTGTAACGAAGTACAAATTTTCCAGAGAAACGGGATGTTTCGGACAGAGAGGACCTCCTGTTTCTCTGGAAAACGTGTAATTCACTACAATTTTGTGCATTCTGCATAAATAAATAAGTTTGTTTAATAAACAAACCTTCTGCATAAACAAACCTTGAGTTACTTTGTCCTCCCATGCATTTATGCACATTGAGTGACAAGGTCCTACTACTGGTGTCTGTATTCTGTGAGCATTTCAACTTCATTCCAGGATGTATTGACCATCTTAAGATTGTTCATGAACATTCACTACCAGGTATTCTGAAGGCGGCCTCTGGCCCATGTAGCTGGGTCCCAGTGCAAGGCCAATCAGGGTATGAAATGTCTGGGCATACACAGAATATGACCAGCTAACTGGAGTAGACGCCTCACAATACTGAAATGAAGTCTAGTCGATCCATGGCAATGCAGCACTTGTGCGTTGGGAACGTGGTTGGTGTATCGAATATTGAGGACCCGTTGCAGACAGCGGTGATGGAAAACATTGACCTCCATGGTGGTACTCGTGGACATCTTCCATGTTTCCATGTAGATTATGGTCGGAATGACGATAGATGTGTACAGCCACCGCTTGATATTAAATGAGATAGAAACTGATGTCCACAGGTTTGGAAAATGGTTGTGGCTTTTCCGATGAGAGCCTAGATGTCAGTCTTGATGTTGCCATTGTGACAGATGATGTATGTATGTACCAATGGCAGATAGCGGAAGTGTCTGATATGGAGAAATCCTGCCAATGGCTGGAAAAGGATGGATTGAAAGACAGCACAGAGGCATTAATCAGGCAGCACAGGAACAAGTGCTAAACATGAGATCAGTAGAGGCTGGAATCTATCACACCAGGCAGGACTGTGCAGAGATGCCCCTCAGACAGTCCAGCACATAACAGTGGGATGCAAGATACTAGCAGGCAGTATGGAACTCCATATCCAAGTGGCTGGTATCGTGTACAGAAACATCTGTGCTGAATACTGGCTGGAAGATGTAAGGTCAAAGTGGAATACACCCCCAAAGGTGGTGGAAAATGACCATGCTAAGATCCTGTAGGACTTACAGATACAGACACGATGGTAATGGCTAACCAACCGGACATAGTAGTGGTGGACAAAAAGCAGAAGAGGGTTGTAGTGATGGATATGGCAATCCTGATTGATAGCAACATCAGGAAAAAAGGAACACAAGAAGCTTGAGAAATACCAAGGGCTGGAGGTAAATAATTTATTTATTTATTTATTTTTATTTATATATTTTTCTTCATTCACCTTCAGCCCTTGGCATTTCTCAAACTTCTTATGTTCCTTTATCCTGATGCAAATATCTAATTAGTCAATCACATGGCAGCAATTTAATGCATTTAGGTCAAAATGACCTGCTGAAGTTAAAACAGAGAATCAGAATGGAGAAGAAAGGTGATTTAACTGACTTTGAATATGGCATGGTTGTTAGGGTGTTAGACCACAACCATCTCTATGGTTCATAGAGAATGGCCCTAAAAAGAAAAAATATCTAGAGAGCAGCAGTTCTCTGAGCAAAAATACCTTGTTGATGTCAGAGGTCAGACTTGTTTTGCTAAAGGCAATAGTCCCTCAAATAACTACTTATTACAAGTGAGGTATGCAGAAGAGCATATCTGAATGCACAGCTCATCAAACTTTGAAGCAGATGAGTATCAATTTCTGCTGCAAGATTCAGATGGTATGGTTAGACTTTGGTGCAAACAACATGAAAACGTGTGTCCATCCTGCCTTGTAGCAATGGTTCCATCTGCTGCTGGTGGTGTAATGGTGTGGGAGATATTTTCTTGGCACACTTGGGCACCTTAACACCATCTGAGCACCATTCAATGCCAGAACCTAACTGTGAATTGTCACAGAGTATGTTCATCCCTTTATGAAAACAGTGTACCATCTTCTGATGGCTACTTCCAGCAGGATAATGTCACAAAGCTCAAATCCTCTCAAACTGGTTTCTTGAACACAATTTTCAGTATATTCAGAGAGCCTCCACAGTCACAAAGATCTATATCCACCAGATCTAAATCCAATAGGCACGTTTGGGATGTGGTGGAATGGAAAATACACATCATGTATGTGCAGCTGACAAATCTACAACTGTGATGATATCATGTCAATATAGACCAAAATCTCTGAGAAATCTTTCCAGAACCTTGTTGAATCTGTGCCATGAAAAATTAAGGCAGTTCTGAAGGCAAAAGTAGGTCTAACCTGATAGTAGCTGTAGATCATTTGAATAAATGACGGTCCTGTTTGTTGCTATGAGCTACCATAGTTGTAAGTGTTCTGTGACTAGACCAATCAGCATGCAGGAGTCTACCTAGTTCCAGTTAAAAGAGGAATTTGTGAGAAGAGAGTCGTTGTACTGACTTGTTCCTCAGCATTGTTAATTGAATTAAGTCAAAGGTTCATTTAGAGTCTGCATTGTCATTTGACACAAGGAAAAAGACTCTACACTAGTAAGGTGTACCTAATAAAGTGGTAGGTGAGTGTATATCTATATATAACATACTAATTTACCTGTTAACTCACCTGATTCTCTGCGAAAATGTGTTCGTAGTGTGGTGTTATGTCTATGAGTGACAATCAGTGTGTTTTTGGCATCCAGTTGATTATGAAGCCCTGTTCTGGTGTCTGTCAAAGCTAAAAAACCAAACAAACTTATGGCCAGAACAGGCAAGTGTGATCCAGAAAGATGGGACAGATTCTGATGTGAATCCATCATATTTAGATCCAGTAGGATGGCCTCCTGTTCCAGTGGAAGAGCTGATGATTCAACAGTAAATGGGTCATATATCCATTCTTTCTATATCTTTGGGTCCTTTTCAGATGGGAAAAACCTTTCAAACATTTCATGAATGAGTGCCAAACTAGGTAGGTGACGTAGGGACATTGGTCTGATAGAATGTCCTCCTCAAGTATACTATTAATGTATAATATCCACAAAACCTTCAAAAAAGGCTCTACCATCTCAAAAGCAGAGGGTACCATTGGAATTGACATAATATGGCATAGAGAAATGGTCTATAGCAGTCAAGACTATGATGATATTATAGGAATGAGTTCATCGTGATGTAATATATGCACATCCCTGGACATGGTCTCCCACCAATATCTACAGGACATAACCTGGAAGGAAACACACCACCTTCATCATGACAGGGCAAGGCCAGAATTTAAGGAAACTGAAACTAGAAAATGGAAATTACAAATAATATAAAGTAAACAGAGGCAATGAATTGTCACATACATGCAGAACTGGAACAATAAAACAAAGGGTTTAAAGACTTAGGGGAGAAACAAGAAAATGATTAAAAATGTACCTTCAAAAATGTCCAAATCTGCCATCATTATCTTTTGTGCCAAAAGAGAAGTTGATCTGTTAGCCAGAGAACAAACCCTGACATCACATGTATCAAGCTGTCATTCAGACTAGAGGGTGGGAGCAGTTTCCACACCATACAAATATCAGCACTGCTAGCTGCGTAGCACATCATTTCATTGATTGTCAATGTGAATTTGGGATTTTATCTGCTTATCATTCTCACTACTGTTTCCAAGGGAAAATAATAGATCAGAGTTATTGATTTTAATCCAATTTAAATGTTGAAATGCTAAATTATACATAATCTTACTAATGAATCTTAACCAAACTGATTACTGTCACAGGTTTTCCTGTCCAGAGAGATCTGTATCTACTGTAATATATGTGTTATCATATGTGTCTGCAGCAGCTGTTGTTTTTCTAACAGTGTGTGGAAACCTGCTCATCATCATCTCTGTGTGTCACTTCAAGCAGCTCCACACACCAACTAACATGCTCATCCTCTCTCTGGCTGTGTCAGACTGCCTGGTTGGAGTCTTTGTGATCCCTACAGCATTAATTTGGATGATTGAATCATGTTGGGTTTTTACTGCATTTTACCGTATATGTTTTACATTCATTTCCTATTTTCTCACAACCATGTCAATATTTAATGTTGCCCTCATTGCTGTTGATCGGTATTTTGCTCTCTCTAAACCTTTTATGTACAACAAAACACTCTCACTCAGCACAATGTGCATTGAAGTTTTATCCATCTGGACTGTATTGTTCTTTTATAATATAGCACTTCAGCACTTCAATGGAACCTTTGGAAGTCTTGTAACATGTCCTGGATACAACTTTTTTATCTGGTCTCTGGTCGATCTTCTGTTGACTTTTGTTATCCCACTTTCTGTAATAATCACATTGTATGTTTTTGTTTTTTTTATTGCCAAGAAACATGCCACTGCTATTAGAGACCTTAATAGTCACACCAGGACTCAGACCTCAAAGAACATGACAGACTCAATGAAATCTGAAAGAAAAGCAGCAAAAGTTCTTGGTATTTTAGTGTCTGTGTTTGTGGCCTGTTTACTTCCATACTTTGTTTATAGTGTATTAGGTAATGTGATAGAAATTGAAGAAAAATCATTACAGAAAGTGTTGATGTTAGTTTACCTTAATTCAGCAATCAATCCAGTGATTTATGCCTTGTTTTACCCATGGTTTAGGAGATCTGTTAAATTAATTTTAACTCTGCAGATCTTATCCACTGATTCCACGCTGATTAATGTTCTTTGATGAATGAAGCTGGTTTTACAATTGTCACAGTACTTATAGTTTTGAAGGACTTATTTTAATAAATGTATTTACACTTTTCACCTATTCTATACAATATGTCTATTCAGATTGTACTAGAAATAACCGACATAATATGTGCATTATATAATACTTGTCACATATGAATGTCCATGAGGCATTTATACAGAATTGGACAGTGTTCTCCTTAAAGACCCTTCAGCTGTGCTACAGTGTTTCATAAAAACCCAGTGATTGACTGTACATGTGGAGGAAGGACATTTGAGCCTAATAACAATACTTACAGGATTTATCTAGTTAGAGCTGAGAAGAGTTATTTTTATTTCAGCAAAACTGGGCTACAATAATGTATTTGGGCACTTTAAACACAATTTTACATTTATGGTATTTACCTGACACTTTTATCCAAAATGACTTATAATTATGACTGAGTATAACTTGAGCAATTGAGGGTTAAGGGCCTTGCTCAAGGGCCCAACAGTGGCAACTTGGACGAGGAGTTTTTGAGGCCGAAAGCCATAACAGTATACTATAAAAACTGATCCAGAGTGGAGAAATCTGAGATATCAGTGGAAGGACACATAATTTGCACTTGCCAGTAACCCTTTAGCAACCCAACTTTACTCATATAAGTAGCTGATCTGATTCTATCCTTGCAATGTTTGTACAGTCACATCGTTTACCTTATGTTAATCAGTGCAAAAAAAAGTTCAGTTGGGTTTTTGGACAGTTGGTGAACAATAAGTGCTAGTACTGGGAATGGTGAGACCTGTTTCAAGAAGATTTTGGTTTCGTTTTCAGGCAATTCACCTTTCTGGGGGTTAACACAATAAGGATATTGCTTAATTGAAGAGTAGGAACCCACATTAATGTCGTGTTACAAAACCGAGGTATGAAAGGGGATGTTTGCGAAGAGAGTGGGGAGTTTCAGAATGAGAGCAATGATGTTGTCAGAGATAACTAAAAATAACATTGAAGAGGTGTGTCAATTAGTGAAGGCAATGTTCGATGCTGTAGTAGCTATGGTCCCATACCAATGTGGCGTGGCGATATAACATACAGCCAGTTAACTTCGCTGAACTGCTGGATACCCAAGTGGTGCTTACAAAACAATGTGGGGTTTATAGATAATTGGAGCACATTCGAGGGCAAGCTTGGCCTTTTAGGGTGGGATGCTATCGATCCTACTAGAAAGGGTGCTGCTCTCCTTTCCTGTAACATAAGCCATAGCCTCATGACAGACCTAGTTAATCTGTGACAATCCAGAGCAGAGGCCAGGCAGGAGACAAAGAGGCTTAACAAACCATCTGCTGGTCGCTACATGACGTCACCCAAGGTTTATCATATTGACACTGTCAACAAAGAAAAATATGCCTCAATAACATAATTAGTATTAAAGTAACTGATTCACAGAACACTGCCTGCACCTTTTATCTAAAGCTGGGTTTACTAAATGTTAGATTCCTAACTAAACACCCTCTGAGATAGTTTTATATTAGAATCAATTGGTTTCACTCAATATATAAGAGAGTCCACACATTCTGGTGGACATATGCTTGACTTAGTACTGACATACAATGTAGACATAGAGAATGTAGTTATACTATCCCAGTCAGATGCCATCTCAGACCATTCCCTAATTTCATTTTAACTACATTTGTGCCACAATATAGTAACCTTGCCTCACTACCTTACCAGATGCACGATCATGTCAGCTACTGCACCTAGATTTATTGTGAATCTCCCAGATTTATCATTTTCAACTAGGAAACCCTCAAGTCCCACAGAACTTGATCAAAGAACTGAATGCTTAGGCTCAATATACCACTGCACACTGAATGATGTTGCTCCAATTAAAAATAATACCTTGGTATAATGATCACATTTGCAATTTAAAACAAAACACTTGAAAACTAGAATGTAATTGTGCCACACTAAGCTTGTAGTCTTCCATCTTGCATGGAAGGAAAACCTTATTATGTATAGAAAAGCATGTATTACCACTCAAACAGCTTATCTTTCAACCCTAACAGAAAATAACAAAAATAAGCCTAGATTTCTTTTTAGCACAATTGCAAATCTAACTAGGAATAAGACTGACACCAATGCTCAGATTACATCACATAGCAGTAATGAGTTCATGAATTTTTTCAATGAGAAATTAAAGCCCATTAAGGATAACATTAAGAGCAATAACATGACATCGGGCAGCTACTTAGGGATCAGAACAACCAAGCCAAAAATTACCCTAGAATCCTTTACACCTATCCAAGAGCCAGAATTTACATCTCTGATTTCGCACTCAAAATCCTCCATGTGCTTACTAGATTCACTGCCCACACACATGTATGGATGACATAAGTCCCATGAAATGTGCACTAAGGAAACTAATGGCAAGAATGCTGATACTTTATCCACCACCTCAAAAGAGCGATCAACAGCTTTTCTGTCGTACATGGCTTTCATGGCATTCTGAGAGGCACTAAGGCTGCACTGTGCAAGTTTTCTAATCATACATAACCAGTCACATAGTTTGGCTGTGAATTCACATAGGGAAATGTTAGTACTAGGGGGTGAATGTTCATATATGATTTTCAGTGGACTGCACAGTCCAAACAACTATGCATTAGAGCTGAACCCTGGAGATTCCTGAATCATGTCACGAACAAAAAATAGTAATAAGGGCATACCTTCATCACAGTTTTTTTTCATGCTTCACACAATAAGCTCTCTGCATGTTCTTGAAAGTCTGGTGGAACCTTTCCAGTGCCCCCTGAGACACCAGGTGATATGCGCTAGACATAATATGTTTAAGCAAATGGAGTGGAATCATGTCTGGATATCTAGTCACTGCGCACATTATAGTTAACAATTAACAGTGACCCACTCACAGGGCTCACAAAGTCTATCAAAATGTGGTCGAAGGGTTCACACACAATGGTAATGGAAGACAAGGGTGCAGGATTGACTGTACTGAGCATCACTGTTCCAAATCAATGACCAAAAGAAGTATTCTAAAATACTCGTGGTGGTTTTCCTTTACATAAATTGCCAGATAATGGGTAATCATGTGCTAAAAACATTATATGCATTCGATATTTAAGAGATACAACAACCTGTGTAGCCCCATCTCTGTCTCCATCTATAATGGCATCCATTTTGTCATTAAATAAAATTTTCTAGACAATATTGACTATTATGCCTCGCTGTTCCACCTTTTTGAACAGTAAAGGCGAAACTGTGCCAAAGTACAATCGGATTTCTGGGCTTTAGCAAGGTCCTCTCGGGACATCAAATCTAATTCATTAAAATCAGGGTTAACAGGCACAGTAACATCCACTGTGACAGGTGTCATAGTAGTAGTAACAGGATCATCACACTTAGGTTTGTCAGGAGTAGCCATGGCTAGGGGAATATCTCTTGTCTCTTGTAATCTTAAAGCTAGACTACTGCAACACACTATTGCAGACATCCCAAGCTTTCTGGATCCCTGGATCCCTGGAAGTTGGGAAGAGTACCTAGACCAGAGCTCGTGGCCACACCGGAGGAAGAGGAGGAAGATACAGCCCGCTCCAGCCAAGTTTGTGGGCGCACCTCCTCATTAATGTGTGCACCCTCTGTCCATTGGGTGCATTATGTCATCCGTCTCAGCTGGGTCCCACCAAGGCTGCTGTCATTGATGATCACTGCAGTGCCTCCAGTCCCTTTGAGGCTGCTGCTTCTGCAGGTCTCCATGGTGCTTCCCATCCGGTTGAAGCTACTGCTATCACTGGTAGCCGCAGTGCTTCCACCTCCATCATGGCTACTGCAGATCGTCACCACACCTTCGGCCCTGTCAGACCCACCACGGCGCATCACCGTACTGCCCTGGGAGCAGCACAGACTTCGGCTTTTCCCCTCACATGTTGAGAGACCTACCTGGTCTTGTGGTGGGTGGGCACCAGCCTTTGACATGTTGTCTTGTGTGAATAAATGTACATGGTGGCCTGGGGTTGGCTGTCCCAAATGTGAATGCATCGGGAGTTGCACACTGGGGGGGGGGGGTTACACTCCCCTTCCCAATGATCACATGGTACAACCTGCCATGTGCAGTGAAAGTTTACTGTTGACAAAGTGACTGCCTCATTGTTTGTTGCCACACCCTCTTGTTAAACACCTTGTTCTTGGTTTTATTTATGTTTGTATTTAAATCTCTGTGTATTGTACCTCGTTGTATGTGTTAGCATGAGAGTTGCTTACATTTATAACTTGTACTCATGTTTATGTTAACATGTTTGTCTCTCTTTCATCATATTCACACTGCACTGATTATGTCTGAGTGCCTTATCATTTATCATTCATAGCTTATGTAAATAAATGCTTGCCTGTGTCAAGAGAGGTCTGTCCTTCCTGCGCCTTGACCTGCGGCACTCGGGCCATCACAGCCATCCTGGCAGTTTGATGTAAGATGGACATTTTCTTTCAGTGACATCCAGACGGCTTCAGTGGAAAATGGGCAACGAGTCATAAGAACAGGCATTTCCCTTTTTATTACCATTTGGTATCAATAGTAACTTTATGGTAACTTTATACATTAAATTAGATCAGTTCACTTTTTCCTCCCATCTGTGATACAACCTCCTCGGTCCTATAATGAGTTTTCCCGTCGCTTCACTTCGGTTTAGGTTACTCTTCCCCTGTTGATATATGCAAGCATTGTCTGGTTTTCCTTTCAAGTTCTGTTACCTGTGTTTTCATCTTGCATATTGTTTGTTTATTTTACGTAGCCCAGTTCGGTGTAATCCCTGCTGATTCTAGTTTTAATAACGTTTCACTGGTCTCCGTTAGTGTTTCCTTTAAGTTTAATTCCCTTGTTCCCTAGTTCTCGCCCTCACCCTGTGAGCCTGTTACTCTTATGTTAGTTGTTTGTTCTCTGTTCTATTCTGTATTGTTAGTCGTATTCTGTTATTAAACATATTTAGTTATTCTATCCCATCCATCCCTTCTATTCTGGCTTTCCTATGTAATTCAGTTCAGTATCATGTCCAAGGCACCGGCACTCCGCAAGTATGTTCGCTCTCCACCTCCCTCATGTTACAGAGTTATCCCTCTGCTGTTTCACAATGTTTTCCCCTTTTTAACCTGATCTGTTATGCTTTAGTTGTGTTCTCTCACCCTGAATCTCATTTGACTTAGAGGGAAAAAAATTATGCAGAGAGAAGCATAAACTGTTCAGAAAATTAAAGCTAATTGAGCAGTAGTAAGTCCAAATGTGAAAACAGAAGTGGAATAGTGCTTGAGATCAGATGCAGCCTAGGCTGAATGTGAATTGCTGTTGAAGGGCATCTGTGAGGTTTAAATAACAAGTGTGATAATGGGAGATAAATGCAGGCAATGATCAATAACAAGGTGATTGGGAGATCAGATCCGATCATGATATGTAACTGGCAGATAACTGGCTTTGTGCCACTTAGGCCTGACAGTACCCCCTGGGAGGGCCCTTCGTGGACCATGTGCAGGGCTTTTATCTGAGTGGTGAGGACAAGTCCTGGAAGGATCGATGTGGTTAAAGGCTATAAGCTCAGGGACCAGGATCTGACTGGCCAATATCCAGCTTATGTCACCTAGTCCATTCCCCTCCCAGTCCACCAAATACTGGAGGACCCTGCAATGTTGTCAGAAGTCCTGTGAAGTCCTGTCCAATGGCCTGTGAAGGTGGAGGGCTACAGATGGTGTTGGTATCATTCAAGGGTCCTGCAGTGACCAGCTTGAATGAGGATACATGAAAGGTAGAGGACACCCAACTACCCACAGGCAGTTTGACTTGATAGCTGACCTCATTTACTCTTTCTCTGATGGTGTAAAGGCCAAAATACTAGGGATCAGTCTTTTCACTGGGGCCTATCCAGCCATTTGTCATAGCCACCAAAACACAATCTCCTGGTTGATAGACAGGGGTCTTCCCACACCATCTTTCTTCCTTGCTCTTGTATGCCTTGATGGTCCTATGCAGGGGATGGAGCATCTCCTCCTGAAGTCTTTGGCTCTGCTGGAACCAGAAAGGAAACCAGAACTGGGCAGGTTCCAGGTGTAAAACGGGGCTGGAATTGCAAAAAGCAATTTATCTTGTAATCAGAAGGTTGCTGGCTCAAGCCCCACCATTGGGCCTTAGCAAAACCCTTAACCCTCAATTGCTCAAGTTGTACTCAGTCATAATTGTGTAAGTTGCTTTGGATGAAAGTGTCTGTGAAATGCTGTAAATGTAAACAGAGTGAGCCCCTTTACCAAGCACCTGTGTACCATTATTGCTCACCCATTTCACCTGCATCCTGTTATGTTCCTTTTTTTCTTGCATCGGTTGTCGGGGATTGTCTTTACATTAGTATATATAATTGTATGTCATCATGACTTGCATCCTGCTTTATCCAACATGAATGTCACCACATGTCTACTATTAACACTTCTATACATGTGTCACTACCCCAGGTATGTAGTTTTTTCTTTGTATGTCCTCTGTGTTTCAGGATGTGTCTCTACATCAATTGTCTCCAACCATGTGCCGCACCAGGTGGTGACAGTCTTCTGATTGCAGTGCCCTTTGCTCCAATTGGTTCACCCACCTCACACCAGTATATACAGCCCACCTGAGTGAGAAGCTGGGAAGACGAAATGCCTCTTACTTTCGCTTTAATACACCGATTGTGACTTTGTGAACTCGTTTATTTAATTATTTATTGCTTCTAGAGTACGCAAGAGTTTGTGTTTGGTTCTGGTACAGTTGTGTAATTCTTGCTAATGGATATTTTGTTGGGTAAATCATGTTTGGACTAGATCTCTGGAATTCTGACCCTTGCTTTGTCAAACTGGTTATGATTATCGCTTATGCCGCGTATGGAGCTTGGTTGCTATTGTAAATAATGGTCTATATGGCATGTTATACTTGCTTAACTATTCCTACGTATATTTTTGTCATAGTTTGGGAAGTAGGGAGGTGAATGTTTATTTTGAGCTATCTTTTTGTCTTTTGTTTTGGTGCAGTGAGTTAGGGCAGGTTATTGTCGTTTATTTATATATGTTATTTCTCTGTTAGGTAAGTTATCTGCTTTGTTTTCATTCTAGGATTTTGTTAGTTATTTTGGCCCTGTCATCTCCTGAAGCATGCCCCACTACGAAATAAATATCTCCTTTTTCTTTGCTACATCCTTTTCCCCATCAAGGAAGATGGAATACAAAACAAAATAAAATATAATAAGTAATAAATGGAGGGTGGTGGAAGGCATATCAATATCCCAAAAAGTTACATTTTAAGACGTTGCTGAACATTGGGTTAAAAACCTTGTTTCAACTGTTTCAGTTTGTGGTTAATATATTTTGTGCAAAAAGAGAAGTTGAACTGGTAGTTTCAAACAGGTCTTTCACTAGCCAGACAACAACCCCTGACATCACATGTATCAAGCTGTCATTCAGACTAGAGGGTGGGAGCAGTTTCCACATCATACAAATATCAGCACTGCTAGCTGCTCAGCACATTATTTCCTTGATTGTCATTGTGAATTTGGGATGTTATCTGCTTATCATTCTCACTACTGTTTCCAAAGGAAAAATACTAGATCAGAGTTGTTGATTTGAATCCAATTTACATATTGAAATCCTAAATTATACAGAATTTTACTGATGAATTTTAACAATACTGAACGCTGCCTCTGGAATTCATGTCCAGAGAGATCGCTGTCTACTGGAATATACACTTTGCTTTATTTTTGTGAAGCGGTTGTTGTTCTTCTGACAGTATGTGGGAATCTACTCATCGTCATCTCTGTGTGTCACTTTAAGCAGCTCCACACACCAACTAACATGCTCATCCTCTCTCTGGCAATGTCAGACTGCCTGGTTGGAGTCTTTGTGATCCCTGCAGCATTAACCTGGATGATTGAATCATGTTGGCTTTTTAGTGCATTGTACCGTATGTGTTTTACATTCATGTCTTTTTTTCTCACAACCATGTCAATATTTAATGTTGCTCTTATTGCTGTTGATCGGTATCTTGCTCTCTCTAAACCTTTTATGTACAACAAAACAGTTTCAGTGAGCAAAATGTGCATTGTACTTCTATCTTTCTGGATTTTATTGTTTTTTTATAATATAGTACTTCAGTATTACATTGGCAGCTTTGATGGTCCTGTAATGTGTCTTGGAAACAGCTACTTTATCTGGTCTATGGTTGACCTAGTGTTGACTTTTGTTTTACCATGTGCTGTAATAATTATATTCTATGGTCTAGTTTTCTTTATTGCCAAGAAACATGCTACTGCTATAAGAGATCTTAATAGTCAGACCAGGACTCAGACCTCAAAGAACATGTCAGACTCAATGAAATCTGAGAGAAAAGCAGCAAAGGTTCTTGGCATTTTAGTATCTGTGTTTTTGGCATGTTTATTTCCTTACTTTGTTTACACTGTATTAGGTAATGTCATAGAAATTGAAGAAAAACAATTACAGCAACTCTTGATGTTGGTTTATCTTAATTCTTCCATTAATCCAGTGATTTATGCTTTGTTTTATCCATGGTTTAGAAGATCTGTTAAATTAATTTTAACTCTTCACATATTCTACACTGACTCCACACTGATAAATGTTCTTTGAATGTTGAATGAAATTCTTTTTTTTATAGTTTTCACAATGCTTAATGTTTTTGTTGAATGTATTAACAGCATTTACAGCACTTCTAATTGCCTACTCAGACTTTATCAGAACTGCTAGACTGTACATGAAATACCACATAAAATATGTGCAAAATGTAATGCAGGTCACATATGGTTTTTCATCAGTTTATGTACTTGGACAGCACTCTCCTGAATGCACCTTCAGCTGTGCTATAGTGTTGCATAATGGCATATCAAAAAGACACAGTGGTTGCCTACATATGTGGAAGAAACCCAGTCGGGTCCATTATATAAAAGACCATTATATAATAAGAATGTTATATAATAAGACTATTAGTGTTATGATAGTACAGAATCATTTTTGGTGGTAGCTAAACTGGGCTTTAGAAATGTAAATGCAGACTGAAATCACAATTTCAAAAGTATTTTCTTTATGTGAGTCCTTATAATGAACACGATAACAAATTTCCCATGGATTTGCTATTAGTCTACTTTTCCATGGAGTAGACTAAATACTACTACTACTACTATTACTACTACTACTACTACTACTACTACTACTACTACTAATAATAATAATAATAATAATAACAACAATAATAATAATAATAATAATAATGATGATGATGCTGATGATGATGATTTTTTCATCTCTGTGTACATACTGAATCTAAAATATCAAAGTACTGTTTATAGAATATATTAAACAAAGTATATATGGAGTTTATTGAGTTGCAGATGAGCCATGGAATTCGAGAGATAGTAGGCCTTCCACAGCTGAGCATGTTATGAGCTGTAACACTTCAATAAAATGTGAATAAGTGTTTCTGAAAGAAAGTGGGTGATGGTAAACAATTTTCAAATAAATGAAGCATTTGACAGCTGTTTTGTTTGTGGCATGTATGAGTAGACCAAAGCTTTAAAATTACCCAGTAACTATAAAATGCAGATGTATATTTAATATCAGCATTTTTTTTTCTATACTAAACTATCAATTTAAAATAGGTTTGTCCTATTTATTTATGGAAGACATTTATGGACCCATTCATACAGAATGGATTAGTAACACATGAAAAAAGTCAAACATTTCTTTCTTTATTTCACAGGCCAGAATATGATTTTAGGTTAGGTTGTTGTTGATCTTCCTGGCTTTCACACCTCACATTGAGAGCTTGTTCATGTTTCTAGTTTGCAGACTTGGCTTTATGTATTTGTTTGAACTGACATTTTTGGTTTTAACCTTGGCCGTATATGACTGATGGGAACATACATTTTATTTCTAAATGAGTCTCCAGACAATATATCAGTTTTGATCAAAATTGTGATCACATTAATTAAAATGAGATATGGGACAGGTCCACAAAGTGTTTACCACTCGATCATGCACAACTCTCACATATTAGTACCCTGTGAACACACATTACACCTCATTCCCATGTATTACTTCACTGAGGTGTGTGGAAGATGCTTACATCACACATATTTTCCAGTGCAAGCCTGTGCATTTGTGTCCTGCAATTATTTTAACAAGTGTTTGCTAAGCATCAGTTCATTGTGTGTTGCTGAGGCTGCAAGTGCTGAACTGAGTAGAGGTTTGGATTCCTGGATGGAGGCTTGTACAGGCTTGTCTGCACCAGCATCCTTTTGGCATAATAACGACTGTGCTGGTTTTGTCCACCTCTGCAGCGGATAACTGTATCCCACCTCATAATTCTGCATTTGTACATCCATGTGAAATGACCCATATGCTCATATTTATAAATTTGCCTTTCCTTCTTCCTATCTTGCCATTTAAAGCAGCATTGGGCTCTCAATAAAGGTGTAGTGAAGATAAACTACAAACTATCCCTCTTTTGAAAACTTGACCTGCTTAGCTTTCTCTCACCCAGGGCCACGGACAGGACCCAGGACTTCTCTGGCACCATGAAACTGATCAACAAAGCCATACACAGACTAGTTTATTGTTTACCATGCTGATCTAGCTTTCTGACCTTCCCCCTCTTATCAGGTGTCAGAAACGTCACAGAGTGGAAGGCAGGAAGCCCTTACCAGCCTAGTTATACTTCAAGGAACTGTGACCAGAAATTCCGTCATCAAGGACAACAAACCTTTCTCATCCCACAGAGATATGTTCGCAGATATACATGTTTCTCTTTCCCATACACTCATAAAATATCATCTTGCCATTTAACTTGCTATGATTTTAACCTACTCTGACAAATTGTTAATCACTCCTAGTTGTCTTAACTAGAAATCCTATAGGAACTATATGCACCAATTAAACAGCAGTTCTAGAAAATAAGAAAGTTTTAAGTTGATTATCCAATTGCTCTACACATCCCAGGGTTTACTTTACAAACTTCATTCTATGTCCAGGAGGTAGAAATTGGTAGGAAATGTATGATTTTCTTTGATTAATTGATCCTATTGTTAAATTGTTATGCCCGAATCTATGCACTGGATTATGCCCGAATCTATGCACTGGACTGTAAGAGGGAAAGGAGAGATTTCCTCTCTTCTGTGATACAGCCTCTTCAGTCCTGTAAATAGTTCAGCCTCCGGTGGTTTCACAATGTTTCCCCTTTTGACCCTGACTCTTCTATTTTACTTTAGTCGTGTTCTCTCACCCCAGAGGAGGAGGAGAGAGCCCACGCCTGCCAAGGAGGGGAACACCCTCTGGAATTTCTTGTGGGGGGGCCTAGTACTACCAATCTAGGACCACTGGGACCACTATGTAGGTGGTCTGCTGGAGTCGGCCAGGTCCCTGGCTAGCGCTGCTATAGTCTGTGTGCTCCTTCTTCCAAGTACAGGTCATGATCACTGCCTCAAGGGCTCCCCCTCTAAGATGGGCTCTTCCTGGGTGGCTGGTGCCAGGTGGGCTGTAGTCTGTGGCAGCACGTCCAGGGTGAATGTACCCCTCTGCCTCCAGCACCTGCCCTTCCAGCACCTTATGCGCCTCTTGTGTTTGTGCACGTGGGTGTGCTTGTTTGTCCAGACTGGGTCCCTCCGAGCATGATGTCGCTGCTGAATGTTGTAGCCGCACCTCTGGACCCACCACTGAACATTGTAGCCGCGCCTCTGGACCCATCGCTGAACATCATAGCTGCGCTTCTGGACCCACCACTGAATGTCATAGCCACACCTCTGGACCTACCACTGAACACCATGGCCATGCCTTTGGAGCTTGTGGACCTGCCATGGAACATCACCAGACTGTCCTGGACTTTGCACGGACTTTGCCTTTCCCCCTCATAGACTGAGAGACCTCCAATGTTGATGGCTCCTAGCCCTAGCTCGTGTTATGCGGGCACCAGGCTTTGACAGGCCTTGTATGTGTTTGTGTATATGTGTACACAGTGGCCTGGGGTTTGCAGTCCCAGGGAAAGCTGTGTCTGAAACCCCTTTGCTGGGAGAGTGGACAGAAGGGCCAGTTGGGTTTTCTGTAACGGAATGCTCCCCTTCCCACTATTCACATGATCTAGCCAACCACGTGCAGTGGGAATTTACAGACAGAGTATTTACAGAGTATTGGGTTAATGTCAACCAGGGAACTGATAAGTGAGTCAGGAGGAAGTGGATCAGAGGGCTTTGTGCAGATTTAAACTTGAGCATCATCCACATAACAATGAAACGGAAGAGGATGCTGTCAGATAACATCAAGTGGATGAAGATAGATTATGAAAAGAAGGGGCCCAAGAACTGAACCCTGGGAGACACCATGAGTAAGAGCAGACATATCTGACCTGAAGCTGTCAACAGTGGCAAATTGTTGCTGTTGGTGAGATATGACCTAAACCAAGCTATTGCTGTTGGTGACACCAGTCCAGAACTCTAGCCCTTACAATGTGTGATGACAGACTGTATGGCAGTGGTAGCTCAGTGCTTAAGGTACTTGTCTTGTAATCAGAAGGTTGCCAGTGTTGGGTCCCTGAGCAACCCCCTTAACCTTCAATTGCTCAAGTTGTATTTGCTCATAATTGTAAGTTGTAAGTCGCTTTGTATAAAAGTGTCAGCTAAATGCTGTAAATGTACTCTGGAACCAAACTGAAACTGCTCAAAAAGGTTGTTGGAGGTAAGATGATCCTTGAATTGGACTGACACTATGCATTCCACTATCTTACTGGTGAATGTTTAATATAGGATATGTTGTGATATAGTTGTGAAGTTTAATGGGGTCAAGGCCTGACCTTCTCAGTAGTGGGGTAATAGCAGTTACTTTTAAGTTAGTAGGAACATGACCTGAGCTAAGTGAGGCATTGATGATCGCCGTGATGAGTGAGAGGGGTTG
Organism: Electrophorus electricus; assembly: GCF_041902795.1. NCBI lineage: Eukaryota > Metazoa > Chordata > Actinopteri > Gymnotiformes > Gymnotidae > Electrophorus > Electrophorus electricus. The sequence goes on from NC_137498.1 coordinate 2,227,380, forward strand.
GCAGAGGATCTAAAATACAAGTAGTTGCTTTAGAGCCAATGATAAGTCTGGTTACAAAATTCTCTTTAACCTGGTAAAAGGAGGAAAGGTGGCTTGTTGTTCAGAGAGTGAACGTTAAACTTTGTGTTCACATGCACAAAAGAAACAGAGACAGGCCAGTCAGTAGTTTTAGGGAATTGTAGCAGTAAAGAGTGGTCAAGTGACCAATGGGCAGTAAAGCAACAATGATTTAGGTTCCATATGTGAGGGATACATCCAGGTTTGGGAGTGATATAGTTCACAGAAGGTGATGGCCATGAGTTGCAGTGTAAGTAGCGAACTATTCCAAGGTTCACACAGTTAAAAAACACTACAGGAGGATGCCCGTATTATCTGTCTGTCACAGTTGGTCCCTCCTCACTTCCATTGTTTCCCTGTCTTGTGTGTTTTAGTTCCATTCCTTAGTTTCATTTTCTCAGGCTCTCATTTGGTTTTCTGGTCCTCATTTCTAGTCTTGTTTCGTTCATGTATTTTAAACCCTGTCTTGTTCCCTGTGTTTTTGCTGTTCACTGGCTGTATGAATGTCTGTATGGATGTGTTTGAAAGCCTGTATCTGTATGTTTGTACTCCATGCTTCCTAGTATGAGTGTTTTTCCTAGCCTTGGTTATAGCCTGCTTTCCCTGTTTGCCTTCGTGTACATTTGTTTCTTTATCATTTATCCTAGTACTCTCCATATCTGTAAATTGACCCTGGACTACTCCAATGACTACGACTCTGCCCCTAATAAATCTTGCTCTTCTTTGCACATGCATCCACCTCCTTACCGCTCACCATTACAGAATGAACACCTCAACAAGGACACAGGAAGAGAGCAAGACTCAGGGAGGTGGATGTTCTGCTGGGATGAAATTCCAGCTGTTTCTGCACAGTCCAAGTTCATTATGTCTCAGCGACAACAAATCAGAGACAGTAAATCCCCTGGCAATACAGGTAAATGGGCTTCTTGTTGTTCCTGGAAAAAGCAGGATCCCATGTATTAGGACAACGACAAGATCCCAGGTAAGTCCCATGAGTCTACCCATCTTGACCCACACTGATGTGTGTTCATCCAGGGTCACCCAACCTGTACCTGTAGCTATCCCGCAAGCCACCCAGTCAGTTCCTGTTCCCGGCGTGAGACACCGCCCATCCAGATTCAGTTCCTGTTCCCCACACAGTGGATGCTGCCCATCCAGTTCCTCTTCCCAGCATAGTGGATGCTGCTGCTCATCCTGTTCCTGTTCCTGTTCCTGTTCACAGCATGAGAAATGCCATCCATCCTGATTTTCTAGCTGTAGGGGTGTGTGCCATTTTCTTTTGGCCTTTTCTCCTGTTTTGATGTCAGTTAGGAAAATTATGTTGTGCTTTTCTTTTGTTTTTCCTTTTTGTTTAAGGAAGTGAGTTTCCAGAGGGTTGTTTAGTGTTTTTCTTTGTTATGTTGGTCTACGCCCACCCTGACGTTATGCTCCTGATATTGTGTGTGTGACTAAATATCTAATTATAGCAATAAAGTGGTTAATTCTATTGCAAATCTTGCATCTCCTTTATGTTGCTTCCCTTTGGCCTTAGACCTTCAAGCCAGTACATTTGGATTTTAACATATACCATAACCAAACTAGCAGTTCCAGCTGTTAGCCAGAGTAGAGCATGTTCAATATTAGAAGGGGTTTAGTTAATCTGAGAATATTTGGGCCTCTCCTTGTCCATAAAGTGCTGAGTGTGTGAGACCTTAAAGAGGAGGGTGGGCAACCACCTCAGACTACCAAAGACCCTAAACAGCATTTGACCCTACCAACAACACAAGTTACAGCTGTCTCTTAAATCCAGAGAGGAGCTGCTGAGCAATAGCAGCTCAGTGGTTGCCAGGTCAAGCTGACAAGTTTGTCAGTCATGATTGTAAGTTGCTTTGAATAAAGTTGTCAGATAAATGTGATGAGAGCCCAAGAAGTGCCACAGTCTAGGGGTTCATAGGAAGCTGCCTGAATTCCTATTTTTCCACCCTGTTGATTTCTCACTTAGTAAACACATATGAACAGTAGCCAATTAAATGGAACTACTTTTTGTGTTTTTATAAATCAATTAACAAGGATTACACCTTGAAAGGAACCTTTATAACCTTGTTTGAAATATATATATTTTTTATCTGTGGTCAATATCTTTTGTGCCAAAAGTGAACTTGATCTGGTAGTTTTAACCAGATCTTTCACTAGCCAGACAACAACCCCTGAAATCACATGTATCAAGCTGTCATTCAGACTAGAGGGTGGGACCACACCATACAAATATCAGCACTGCTAGCTGCTCAGCACATCATTTACTTCATTGTCAATGTGAATTTGGGATGTTATCTGCTTATCATTCTCACTTCCAGTTTCAAAGGAAAAATACTAGATCGGGGTTATTGATTTGAATCAAATTTAGACAATGAAATGTTAAATTATACAAAATATTACTGATGAATTTTAACAATACTGAACACTGCCTCTGGGGTTCATGTCCAGAGAGATCTCTGTCTACTGCAATATACACATTGCTTTATTTGTGTGTGGTGGCTGTTGTTCTGCTGACAGTATGTGGGAATCTGCTCATCGTCATCTCTGTGTGTCACTTCAAGCAGCTCCACACACCAACTAACATGCTCATCCTCTCTCTGGCTGTGTCAGACTGCCTGGTTGGAGTTTTTCTCCTGCCTGCAGAATTAATCTGGATGATTGAATCATGTTGGATTTTTAGTGCATCCTACCGTATATGTTATACATTTATGTCTTATTTTCTGACAGGAGTGTCAATATTTAATGTTGCTCTCATTGCTGTTGATCGGTATCTTGCTCTCTCTAACCCTTTTATGTACAACAAAACAGTTTCAGTGAGCAAAATGTGCATTGTACTTCTATCTGTCTGGATTTTATTATTTTTGTATAATTTAATAATTCAGTATTACATTGGCAGCTTTGAGGATTTTGTAATGTGTCTTGGAAGCAACTTCTATATCATGTCTCTGGTTGATCTAGTGTTGACTTTTGTTTTTCCACTTTCTGTAATAATCATATTCTATGGTCAAGTGTTTTTTATTGCCAAGAAACACGCCACTGCTATTAGAGAGCTTAATAGTCACACCAGGAATCAGACCTCAAAGAACATGTCAGACTCAATGAAATCTGAGAGAAAAGCAGCAAAGGTTCTTGGTATTTTAGTGTCTGTGTTTGTGGCCTGTTTACTTCCTTGCTTTGTTTACACTGTATTAGGTAATGTAGTAGAAATTGAAGAAAAACCATTACAGAAAGTCGTGATGATGGTTTATCTTAATTCTTCCATTAATCCAGTGATTTATGCTTTGTTTTATCCATGGTTTAGAAGATCTGTTAAATTAATTTTAACTCTTCACATATTCTACACTGACTCCACACTGATAAATGTTCTTTAAATGTTGAATGAAATTCTTTTTTTTATAGTTTTCACAATGCTTAATGTTTTTGTTGAATGTAATAACAGCATTTACAGCACTTCTAATTGCCTACTCACACTTTATCAGAACTGCTAGACTGTACTTGAAAAACCACATAAAATATGTGCAAAATATAATGCAGGACACATATGGTTTTTCATTAGTTTATGTACATGGACAGCACTCTCCTGCACGCACCTTCGGCTGTGCTACAGTGTTGCATGAGGGTATATCAAAAAGTGACTGCCTACACATGTGGAAGAAACCCATTTGACCCCTTTATATAAAAGACCATTAAATAAGGACTGTTATCTAATAAGACTATTAGTGTTACTATAATTAATGCAGAATAATTTTTGATGATAGCTAAACTGGGCTTTATAAATGTAACTGCAGACTTAAATTATCACTTTCAAAAGTATTTTCTTAATGTGAGTCCTAATAATAGTATAATAATAGATTAAATAAGAAGAAGAAGAAGAAGAAGAAGAAGAAGAAGAAGAAGAAGAAGAAGAAGAAGAAGAAGAAGAATTGTTATTGTTGGTTTCATCTCTGTGTACATACTGAATCTAAAATATCAAAGCACTGTCTATATCATACATTAAACAAAGTATACATGAAGTTTATGCAGCCATCTCGGTTCCCCACAGAGCGAACAAAGGTGGTGTACATCATCTCCCTTCTGACTGGGCGGGCTCTGGCATGGACCACCCTGGTCTGGGGGAACGTATGTTCCACTGCAGCAGAATTTGCTGCTGCCCTGAAGTGGACTTTCGACCATCCAGTCGCTGGAGGAGAGACAATTTCCCGTCTCCTTAATATATGTCAGGGTGAAAGAGCGGTGGCTGATTATGTGATTGAGTTCCGCACTGTGGTGGCTGAGAGTGGGTAGAACTCCACAGTGCTGATGGTCGCTTTCCACCAGGGCCTCAGTGAGGACCTTAAAGACGAACTGGTCCACCGTGATACTCCCGCCTCTCTCGGCGATCCGATCGATCTGGTCTTGCGTATTGACAATCGCAGAATATGGGGACCAGAGATCAGTCAAGGCTCTCGTGGAGCTCCATGCACCCTTAGCCCTGTTAATGTGCATGACGAGCAGGGGGACTCTGGATACCAGCCAATGCAGCTCGGACACACCCGCCTTTCCCGAAGTGAACGCAACTCTCGGATGCGGGAAGGGAGATGTATGTACTTGGGTCATCTCCACCCAGCTTGTCCTGAGCTCCATGGAAAAGACAACGTCCGTCAGGGGAGGGCGGACCTCTGACAGACTCAACCAGGGTTGTTCCTCAGCACCACAATGGTTTGGGGAATGTCGGAAACACGTCTTTAGGCATTTGTGGACTCTGGGCCAGCGGGCAACTTTCTCGAAGCTAGGTTGGCCAACAAGTTAGCCCTGCCACTGGTCCCACTGGACAAACACCTACCCATTGCTGCCATTGATGGCCGGTCCATTGAGCGAGGGGTTGTTAGTCATCAGACCCGTCTAGTCACATTGCGAGTCGGAGCACACACCGAACACATTGTACTGTTCATTATCCATGCTCCCGACTTGCAACTGATTTTGGGGTACCCCTGGCTTCAGCGACACAATTCTCAGGTAGACTGGCTTAGCTGCTCGGTGCTGTCATGGGGTTTGACGTGTCAGACCTCCTGCCTGCAGCCACCCAAATCCCGGTCTGGGGCTGGTTGCAATTCCAATGGTCTGGATCTGTCTCGAGTCCCCCAGAAATATTGGGACCTTAGGGAAGCATTTAGCAGACAGAAGGCCCAATTATTGCCCCCCCACTGGCCATACAACATGGCCATAAACTTCCTCCCGGGCTCCAATCCCCCTAGAGGCCGCTTGTTCTCCCTTTCTGGGCCTGAACATCAGGCAATGGAAGAATATATAAAGAAAGCATTAGCCCTAGGATTCATCGGGCCATCTGCTTCCCCGGATGGTGTGGGAGTTTTTTTTTGTTGGGAAGAAAGACGGTGAGTTACGCCCCTGTATAGACTACCGGGGCCTTAACAAGGTGACTGTCAAGGACCATTATCCATTGCCCCTCATGACCTCAGCATTTGAGGCACTGCAGCTGGCCTCCATTTTTACCAAATTGGACCTGCACAATGCCTACAACTTAGTGAGAATCCGAGAGGGAGACGAATGGAAGACAGCGTTCATCACCCTCTCTGGACACTACGAATACCTGGTTATGCCATTTGGATTGATGAACGCACCTTCTGTCTTACAGTGGTACATCAACAAGGCCCTAAGGGAGGCCCTTGACAGAAATGTGTTCGTCTACTTCAAAAACATCCTAATATACAGCCAAATGGTAGATGAACATGTCATTCATGTTAGGTAGGTCCTCCAGCTTCTGCTCGAGAACCACCTATTTGTAAAGCTGGAGAAGTCCATGTTCCATGCCTGTACCATCTCCTTTTTGGTATTTGTTGTCTCCCACAATAAATTGTGCATGGACCCCGCCAAAGTGCGGGCTGTAGAGAACTGGCCCAGACCCACCTCGGTGCGTATGGTCCAATGTTTCCTGGGTTTCACGAATTTTTATCACAGATTCGTTAAGAACTTTAGCGCAGTTGCAGCCCCACTGATCGCATTGAGCAGGAAGGCATCAGGTCACTGAAGCCCAGCAGGGGTTTGACGAACTGAAAAGCTGTGTGATCAAGGCCCCTATTCTGCAGCTCCCTGATGCTGAGCTTCCATTTGTCATTGAGGTGGACGCTTCTGAGGTGGGCGTTGGTGCAGTTCTGCCCCAACCAACTGGAGAGGACAAAAAACTGCATCCCTGTGCCTACTTCTCTCAAAGTTTGTCCCCAGCAGAACGGAACTAGGATGTGGGCGACCACAAATTACTGGCAGTCAAGTTTGCGCTCGAGGAATGGAGGCACTGGCTGGAGGGGGAAAAACACCCCTTCCTGGTCTGGACAAACCACAAAAACTTGGCCTACATACAGTAGGCCAAGCGAATTAATCCACGGCAAGCCAGATGGGTGCTGTTCTTTGTCCGGTTTGACTTTACCATATCATACTGGCCGGGCACCAAGAACATTAAACCGGGTGCCCTTTCCCGCCAGTGGAACTCCTCGCTGCCTTCTGCTCCACCCTCAACTGTTATCCCCCGGGCCCACGTCATAGCGCCAATCCAGTGGGGCATTGAGAAGGCAGTACATCAGGTTCTCCTTACTGAACCAGACCCAGGTGGAGGCCCGCAGGGATGGCTGTATGTCCCTAAGGCAGTTAGAGCTCAGGTCCTTAAGTGGGGACATGCTTCCCCCTTTTCACCGCACCCAGGAGTCACACGGACATTTGAGTTTCTCCATCGGCAGTTTTGGTGGCCCTGCGTAGAACCCAATGTCCGAGCATTTGTGAACTCCTGTCGCACCTGTGCTCAGTGTAAGGACCCCAGGACAAGGCCCACTGGTCTTCTGCACCCACTGGTTGTGCCTTCGCATCCTTTGTCTCACCTGTCACTCAACTTTATTACAGGGCTGCCCCCATCAAGGGGCAACACAGTGATTTTGGTGGTCATGGACAGGTTCTCCAAGGCTGGCCACTTCTTTGCACTGCTTAAACTGCCATCTGCAAAGGAGACAGATAAGTTATTGCTTACCCAGGTGGTCTGTCTTCATGCTAGCTTGTCCTTCAGCTTCCACCCCCCAATCCAATGGCCAGACTGAAAGGGTTAATCAGGACTTGGAGCGCACCCTCCGCTGTCTGGCCTCTTCCTGTCCATCCTCTTGGTTTTAGCACCTATTATGGATGGAGTTTGCCCACAACACCCTGTGGCACTCCTCCCTAGGCATCTCACCAATCGAGTGCCAATACGGGTATGCTCCGCCCATGTTTCCTGGCAATGGGCACATAGGGCTCTTTTGGCTGCCGCTGCTCAGAAACGTTATGCTGATAAGAGACTGTGACCAGCGCCAACCTATCGGCCTGGGCAGTGGGTTTGGCTATTAGCCAAGGACGTGCCTTTGTGTGGGAATCCCCGCAAACTCACTCCTCAGTACATTGGGCCATTCAAGGTCCTTTACCGCATTAACCCTATCTCTTATCACCTTGCCATTCCCCCATTGTTGAGGGTCCACCCTACTTTCCACATGTCTCGGCTTAGGATCATGTTGTGCTCAGTGGGCCCCTCCGACCTGCCGGGCCCGTGCATGGTGGGTGGTGCACTGGTGTACATGGTGAAGCATCTCTTGGACATCCGGCGGGTTCATAGTGGGGTCCAGTATTTGGTGGACTGGAAGGGATACGGGCCTGAGAAGCGGTCCTGGGTCCCCTCCCATTACATCCTGGACCGCAACCTCATTCGGGCTTTTCGGCGGGATTGTGTGGCTGGCCTTGGGACATCAGGAGCCACCCCTTCGAGGGGAGGGCCTGTAAGGGTTGGTGTCAGGCCGATTCAGGCACACCACTCATCAGGCTTAACACCCAACATCTGGGCTAGACCTTATATAAGCCCAATGAGCCAGATTCAGTGCTGGGTCTTTGCCAAAGTTCTGAGCCAAGCTCCTAGCCAGTAACTTCAGGTATTGAGGTCTGTGAGCCCTCGTGCTACACCTCACTTCTTGTCTGCGAGGGTGTTCATGTTTTTACATGTCCCCTCCACTCTCCAGTTTTCCCTCTTGAGTCTGTCTCCCTCCCGAGGCTTCCCTTAGCCATTCAAGTTCCTCCCTGTTTTCTAGTTTTGTTTGGGAAGTTTTAGTTTAGTTTTCCCCCATGCATTGGGGTTGCCATTTCTTCCCGTGGCGTCCTTTGTACTCCCTTTTTCCATGCTTGGCATGGTGTTTAGTTTTTTCCTTTTGTTTTGCCTGATCGAAGATCTAACTGTTCTGCACACATGCCCACCATTGTTAGAGAGTGGTTGCTCACCCAATAGTCTGTTGGTGTCGTCACCTAGCTGATCTGGATTTGAGCCCACTGTGTAGCCAAAAGCTAACTAGTGAAGCACAGCCACATAACTGCTCAGACACAGCCAGGTTAGCCTATAGATCACCAGCAACTGTGGAGACAGGCAGTTTTTTCTACTTGTCAGGACAAAACATGTGAGGGAGTGGGATGAAGTAGGTTAACGCCAGTCAGGAAAGCTCATGTTCAATAGTTCCAGAGTGAGTGCAACAGGTAGCAGCACAGCAAGCGGCAACACACAACAGTCAAATAATCCATCAGCGCAGTCGTATAAAGTTGTAGTTAGTGAAGTTCACCCAGTATGCCACAACAAAAAAGTGTCTCATTGGCTACTGGTTAAATACACCTATCGAGAATGTGCTGTTGCCCCGTAGTGTTTTGTGCTCTAAAAACCATGTGGTCATGGTAGATGCAGCCTTTTCTCCTGTTTTGATGTTAGAGAACTAGGGAAGTTATGTTGTTGTCACATGTCCCGACACCCACACAAACTACAATACCCATCATGCTGTTCGTCTCCAGGGGAGCAACTCATCCAATCATCGACAGTTCACAGGATCCTCATCACCTGTATATTGAGTTCACCTGTTTCCCATGTATATATGCCATTCTAAGACTTGTTGCGAAGTATTGCCTCCAGTTTACCTGAGCATACCAAGCATTCTTTTCCTGTTTTGGATCTGCTCTGTATTTGACCTAGTTTTCCTGTTACTCTTGATTCCGATTTTTGCCTACCCTTTGTTGAGTTTGTCTGCCTGTGTTTTTGCTCTATGGTTATTGGACTTGGTCTGTTTTCCTCGATGATTGTTTACCCTTGACTGCATCTCTCTGGTTCTGACCCTGGCTAGTTTAACCCCTACAGATCTGCATTACAATAAAACTCCTGCCTTTTATCCGCAAGCATCTGAATATGCTTACAAGGTTGCAGTTGTACTTTTCTTTTGTTTTTCCTTTTTGTTTTGTTTAAGTAAGTGAGTTTCCAGAGGGCCATTTGTCGTTTTCTTTGTTATGCTGGCCTACGCCCACCCTGACATTATACTCCTGATATTGTGTGTGTGTGTGTGTGTGTGTGTGTGTGTGTGTGTGTGTGTGTGTGTGTGTGTGTGACTAAATATCTAATTATAGCAATAAAGTGGTTAATTCAATTGCAAATCTTGCATCTCCTTTATGTTGCTTCCCTTTGGCCTTAGACCTTCAAGCCAGTACATTTGGATTTTAACATATACCATAACCAAACTAGCAGTTCCAGCTGTTAGCCAGAGTAGAGCATGTTCAATATTAGAAGGGGTTTAGTTAATCTGAGAATATTTGGGCCTGTCCTTGTCCATAAAGTGCTCAGTGTGTGAGACCTTAGAGAGGAGGGTGGGCAACCACCTCAGACTACCAAAGACCCTGACCAGCATTTGACCCTACCAACAACACAAGTTACAGCTGCCTCTTAAATCCAGAGAGGAGTTCCTGAGCAATGGTAGCTCAGTGGTTAAGGTACTTGACTTGTAATTAGAAGGTTGCCGGTTCAAGCCATGTTACCACTGTTTGGCCAAGGCGCTTAACCCTCAACTGCTTAAGTTGTACTCAGTCATGATTGTAAGTTGCTTTAAATAAAAGTGTCAGATAAATGTGATGAGTGCTCCAGAAGTGCCACAGTATAGGGGTTCATAGGAAGCTGCCTGAATTCCTATTTTTCCACCCTGTTGATTTCTCACTTAGTAAACACATATGAACAGTAGGCAATTAAATGGAACTGCTTTTTGTGTTTTTATAAATCAATCAACCAGGATTACACCTTGAAAAGAACCTTTAAAACCTTGTTTTAAATTTTTTTTTATCTGTGGTCAATATATTTTGTGCCAAAAGTGAACTTGATCTGGTAGTTTCAACCAGATCTTTCACTAGCCAGACAACAACCCCTGACATCACATGTATCAAGCTGTCATTCAGACTAGAGGGTGGGACCACACCATACAAATATCAGCACTGCTAGCTGCTCAGCACATCATTTCCTTGATTGTCAATGTAAATTTTGCATGTTATCTGCTTATCATTCTCACTACTGTTTCCAAGGGAAAAATACTAGATCAATGTTATTGATTTGAATCCAATTTACACGTTAAATTATATAGAATCCTACAGATGAATTTTAACAATACTGAACACTGCCTCTGGGGTTCATGTCCAGAGAGATCTCTGTCTACTGGAATATATATGTTGCTTTATTTGTGTGTAGCGGCTGTTGTTCTGCTGACAATATGTGGGAACCTGCTCATCATCATCTCTATTTGTCACTTCAAGCAGCTCCACACACCAACTAACATGCTCATCCTCTCTCTGGCTGTGTCAGACTGCCTGGTTGGAGTCTTTGTGATCCCTGCAGCATTAATCTGGATGATTGAATCATGTTGGCTTTTTAGTACATTGTATCGTATATGCTTTACATTCATGTCTTATTTTCTTACAACCATGTCAATATTTAATGTTGCTCTCATTGCTGTTGATCGGTATCTTGCTCTCTCTAAGCCTTTTCTGTACAACAAGGCAGTCTCTCTCAGCACAATGTGCACTGTAGTTTTATCTGTCTGGATTTTATTATTATTGTATAATATAGTACTTCAGTATTACAATGGCAGCTTTGAGGGTCTTGTTATGTGTCTTGGAAACAACTTCTTTATCTGGTCTATGGTTGACCTAGTGTTGACTTTTGTTTTACCATGTGCTGTAATAATCATATTCTATGTTCTAGTTTTCTTTATTGCCAAGAAACATGCTAGTGCTATTAGAGAGCTTAATAGTCACACCAGGAATCAGACCTCAAAGAACATGTCAGACTCAATGAAATCTGAGAGAAAAGCAGCCAAAGTTCTTGGTATTTTAGTGTCTGTGTTTTTGGCCTGTTTACTTCCATACTTTATTTACACTGTATTAGGTAATGTAGTAGAAATTGAAGAAAAAACATTACAGAAAGTCTTGATGTTGGTTTATCTTAATTCTTCTGTTAATCCAGTGATTTATGCTTTGTTTTATCCATGGTTTAGGAGATCTGTTAAATTAATTTTAACTCTTCACATATTCTACACTGACTCCACACTGATGAATGTTTTTTGAATATCTAATGACTTTTTTTAATAGTTTTCACAATACTTGATGTATTTGGAACTTAATAACAGCATTTACAGTACTTCTAATTGCCTACTCAAACTTTATCAGAAATGGGAAACTCTTCACATATTCTACACTGATTCCACACTGATAAATGTTCTATCAATATTGAATGTAATTCTTTTTAGAGTTTTCACAATGCATGATGTTTTGGTAATTTAATAACAGCATTTACAGTAGTTCTCATTGCCTTCTCAAACTTTACCAGAACTATGAGACTGTACTAGCAATGCCACATAAAATATGTGCAAAATGTAATGTAGGACACATCTGGGTTTACATTAGAAGATCTAGACCAGATGTAAATGCTTTTGTCAGCTATACATATGCACAGTGCAATTAAATTCATTTTTATGCATATCAGTATATATGTAAAAGTATATATGGAGTTGCTGGTGATCCTAGGGCTTGTACAGATAGTAAGCCTTCCACAGATGTGCATGTCATGAGCTGTAACATGTCATAAGATGAAATTGTGTGATTGCTCACTATTTTCAAATAAATGAAGCATTTTTTTTGTGTGGTGTGTATATGCAAAGACCAAAGCTTTAAAACCAAAGCTAGTACAAGCAAGAAATATGTTTAATATCAGCCTTTAGTTTTATAATAAACTACAGTTTAAAATATGTGCATCCTATTAATTTATGGAGGACATTTTTTATGGATCTATAAATATAGAATGGATTACAAACACATCAAAAAAGTCCTTTTTTGTTGTTGTTGTTGATCTTCCTGGCTTTCACCCTTTCTAGCCTGCAATCCTAGCTTTGTGTATCTGTGTGGACTGACATTTTTGGATTTGACCTTGCCTGTATGTGACTGATTGAAGCCTTGTTATAAGCGAGCATACTCAAAGTCTCCAGTGTGACAGTATATCAGTTGTGATCAATATTGTTATCACTTTAATTAAGATGAGTTATGAGACAGGTCCACAAAATGCTTCACATCTAAAACCAACAAACAGCCATCATGCCTCATGTCACTTGTTCACACACCACTCTCACATATTAGTATCCTGTGGAAACACATTACACCTTATTCCCATGTATTACTTCACTGGGGTGTGTGGAAGATGCTTACATCACATGTACCTTCCAGTGCTAGCCTGTGCACTTATATCCCACATTTATTTTAATGGGTGTATGTCCAAATAATAGTAAGTTGTGTGTGGAAGTGCTGAACTGGGCAGAGGTTTGGACTCCTGGATGGAGGCTTGTGCAGGTTAGTTTTTGGTGCTGTTACACTGGCAGGCATTTTGTATAATAATGACGCTACTGGTTTGTGCACCTCTGCAGTGGATAACTGTATTCCATCTGATAATTCTGAATTTATACATCTATGTGAAATGACCCATGTGCTCATATTTATTAATTTTTTCTTCAAATTACCTAAAATCTTTATGGTTAAATGGTTTCAACCTAACTGGCTTCTTATCAGCATTGAGGAACATCTGCTCTTAGATCTTGTCAGCTCTCAGGTCCTCCATTATCTGCTTTGTGTTCGGGTGATCTACTTCAGCTTCTGTTCCTAAAGCTATCTTGCAATGGGCTCCCAAAGTACATGAGGAAATGAATGCCTTGTTTCAACTGAACAAAGAAATTTACGCCAAATGGTGCCTTTCCTAAAGGCTGCACCAGAATCACAACTAACAGTTTTCTGTGACATTCTGAACACAGGAGTGAGATGTTGGATGTGGAGGTAAATGGCAGATTTATTAAAGAAAACAAAACTATGCAGAGTGAAGCATAAACTGTTAAAAAACAAAAGTTAAGCGAGCATAGCTTGATTGTCTTGACACAACTGTGTATAATTGTAGGATTCACGTTTATCAAAACCATATATTTTGGTCTTATATCCTTCTTTATCCTGCAAGAATCTCAGGACATCTTCTAATGATACTTATTTACATGTTAACATAGACCTCACCCTTAGCAGTCAGTCCAGAAGTTGCTTCCTACTGACCAACACAGACCAATTAAAACATCACCACATACCGGTATCACCCCCACCACAGGACAATAGTCCTGAAGAACAAATGACGCTTTGTAAATGTGACTTGTGACGTGACAACTCATATGTCTGAGAGACCATAGATGTGCACATCAGTGGGGGTAGACGAGAACAATACATCGCAGACCAGAGTGGCCTACAGGATTCTGGGAAATTTAGTGATATAGACTGTTGGCTAAGCTGGGAGAAAATGGTTGTGTGACAGTATCCATCCCCCCACCCATATAGGTCTGGGACGACCAAGGGATGAGGATGACTACGATGACCTCCATCCCCAGCAGCAGTAGAGTCCATGGCATTGTTCCTAGATCCAGCAAAGAACACACTCTGAGGATGCCCGCTAAAGTGAGGAGCCAGGCTTTCAGCGAATCACCTATGAAAATCTAACAAAAGACCAGGATCCAGGACATCTTTGGCCAGCACCCAACACTGCTCCTCCGGGCCATACCCCTTCTTGTCAATCAGATACTGAAGGGTTCCTCCACATCTCCAGGAATTCAAAATCAGATGTACAATGTATATGGTAGCTCTGTCATACTCTAGAGGAGGGGGTGGAGTGGCACCAGGTGAGACCTCATCCAAGGGGCATGAAAGCAGAGAGATATGGTAAGAATGGGATCATAGTGACAGGTCTAACTGGTATGTGACTTCATTAATATGCTTAAGAATCTTAAAGGTCCATTGTACTTAGGGCTGAGCTTACAACAGTGACCAGTGTTACGGAAATCCATGGTTGATAAACAAACTCTATCCCCTGGATAAACTCTGGGTTTGACCCTCTGTGAGGATCCGCTACCTCTTTGTACCTTTGTAAGACTTGCTCTTTGCACTGATGAGTGTCCTCCCATACTTTCTCACTCCTGTTCATCCAGTCATCCACAGAAGGAATGTTAGTAATCACTGCTGTCCATGGAGCCATGGGAGGCTGACATCCTAAAATACATTCAAAAGGAGTGAGGCCAGTGGTGGAGCTCATGAAAGCGTTCTGTGCCTTCTAGACCCATATAAGAAACCTAAACCAATCAGAAGGATGGTTAAGGATGGGGACAAATACATGCCTTAGGTAGCATGGTCCCCTCTAATAACTCGATGGTTCAGTCATATGGGCACTGAGGAGGAGGTTTAGTGGCTCTTTACTTACTGAATACAGCAGAAAGGTCTAGATACTCACTGTCAATCTGACAGGCTGGACAATTAGCTGGGCTTTCTACAGTAGTGAGGAAAGCATGAATAGTAGGGAGATAATTATCTAAACAACAAGAGGACCAGCAGTTGATTTTGTGGTCAGATCATAATATGAGGGGGTTGTAACATTCCAGCCAGGGTAAGCCCAGTACAATGAGGAATTCAGAAGTGTCAAGGACTACACATGAGATGAGTTTGGAGTGTAGGGCACTTATAATGAGATTAACAGGTATTTTGTGTTGGGTTAGTGATCCCAATCCCAAAGCAGAACCATCAAGTGCAGCTAGATATAGAGTACAGGTAAGGGGCTCCACTTGAATCTTCAACTCATCAATCAGGTGTGCATGCATAAAATTCCCCTTTGCTCAGGGTGAGTCATAGTTGAAAACATAGAAGAACCAGACTGAGAGAATGGTGACAGGCAAAACAAATTATTTAGAAACCAACCCCTTTGTGGGAGCACTCACCATTAGTACATCAACAAAACACATAAACACCTCCAGTAATTGCTCGTGCGGGCCAAGCATGTGGCTCTGGCTGGTAATAGCCTTGACCAGATCCTCAGTATTCACCATCTGCATGGTGGTGATGTATTCTGCTATTGGACAGAACAGGTAAGATGCTCATAGATAAAGGAAATTAATTTATTTACATTAAAAATTAAGTTAGAGTGAGAATCCAAAATGTGAGAGAGACTGCGAGAGAGAGAGTCCAAAAATCTAATAACCAGAGAGTTAAATAAACAGGGCAAACAAATCCAAAGGGAGAGACAAGATGCAAAATCTAAAATACACAGCAGGGTAAAATGCACAATACATGAAAAGAGAAAAAACTATCCTTAGATTGTTTTACATGGCTTCTTCAATAAATACATATTTCTGAACAATAGTTTGTTTGATATAGTTGGGTTTTTCATTGAAGTATTTTTTTCTAGTTTAGAACTGTACATGTATTGACGTGTGTTCTTGAGCTGTATGCCTACAGTTGTTGTAGCAGACAGAGATTTAACCAGTAAAACACATTTAACAACTACATAACTGTAATAGAAAAACATAACAAGGCAAATCCATACTGAAACCATCTTCATGATGGTCCTTAATGGAGATTCTGTTAGATATCACACCATCCTCACATATATTGCCATATATGGTGTACCATTTCCACCTATAGGCCATTCTTGGTAATGTTGGTTTTACATACACAATTTCTATATATAGGCTACAGGACTAATAAGGAACACTGCTATAACTTTTATTATGACTACTATTATTAGAATTCTTTAAACAATTGAACATGCTAGTGCAACCCTTAAATTATTTAGCTATCATCTATTATGTATATTAGTATTATGAGTTTCCCTTATTTATATAAGAGTATATGCAAGAGTACTTTTAGCAGAAACTTTGGTGTCCCCTTCAGGGATTGGTCTTAAAAAATGTTTCTGCCCTTCAGAAAACCCTGTCTGTCACAGAAATAAAAGCAGTTGAAGAATTATTTTCAAAGAACATGCAGGTGAGGCTTTTTCTGACCACACGTGGACTGAATAAAAAATTAGGAAGTGGAACATATAAAAATATATTACAATATATATAAAAGAATATGTGACAGGAAAATCTGACTCCAGTCAGAATTGATCTTTTGTTATGAAAGCTTTGCACATCATTACATCATGCAAGTGGGTGTAAACACCTTCTAAACCATATAAATATCAGAGGTGTTGGCAACTCTGCCTACAAATTACTTATGAGGCTGGACTTCCTGACATCAAATTATTTATTTAACATCTCGATGAATTTTACTGCAGTAAACCAAACTGATGACTGTTTCTATTATACCTGTCCAGAGAGATCTCTGTCTACTGCAGTATATGTGTTATTGTGTATGTCTTTAACAAGTGTTGTTTTGGTGACTGTGTGTGGGAACCTGCTCATCATCATCTCTGTGTGTCACTTCAAGCAGCTCCACACACCAACTAACATGCTCATCTTATCAATGGCTGTTTCAGACTTTCTCATCGGAGCTCTTGTGATGCCACCAACATTACTCCAAATGATTGAATCATGTTGGATGTTTAGAAGAGTTTTCTGTGCATTGTATTTGTTAACTGCTTATTTTCTCACAAGTGTATCTATATATAATGTTGCTCTCATTGCTGTTGATCGGTATTTTGCTCTCTCTAACCCTTTCCTGTACAACAAAACAGTTTCAGTGAGCATAATGTGCATTGTGGTTTTATGTGACTGGTGTATATCACTGTCATATAATTTAACACTACAGTACTTCAGTCTAAAGTCATTAGGTGGGACAATATGTTCCACAGGATGTTTTTATGTGCTAAATGAGGTCTGGTCTCTGGTTGATCTTCTGTTGACTTTTGTGTTTCCACTTTCTGTAATAATTATATTGTATGTTTTAGTTTTTTTTATTGCCAAGAGACATGCCACTGCTATTAGAGACCTTAATATTCATACCTCTAAGAATGCATCACACTCAAAGAAATCTGAGAGAAAAGCAGCCAAAGTTCTTGGCATTTTAGTGTCTGTGTTTGTGGCCTGTTTACTTCCATACTTTGTTTATGCTGTATTAGGTAATGTAGTAGAAATTGATGGAGAAATATTACAGAAATTTATGATGCTGGTTTTTCTTAATTCTGCCATTAATCCAGTGATTTATGCTTTGTTTTACCCATGGTTTAGGAGATCTGTTAAATTAATTTTAACTCTTCAGATATTATGTACTGACTCTACATTTATACATATTCTTTAGTGAATTAAATTCTTATTGCAGATGAAATATTTTTTGAGGCAATTATTTACATCCCTCGAACAGAAACAGAAACAATACATAGCATATGCATTATAGGGTGATAGTCACATATGGCTGTCCATTAGGTAATTTATACAGAATTAGACTGTAGAATATTGTAGAAACTGGAGAAAAATCATTACAGAAAGTCTTCAAGTTGGTTTACCTTTGGCCATCAGTCTTGTGATTTATGCCTTGTTTTATCCATGGTTTAGGAAATCTGTTAAAGTAATTTAACGACTCTTCTATTTCTGCACTGATTGTACATTGATAAATATTCTTTGATGGATGAAACTGCTATTAAATTGTCACAGTACTTGAGGATTTTTAGGCCTTATTTTTATAAATCAATTTACACCTGTTCTACTCACCAACTGAAGCTGTACCTGAAATGTGGGATTGTGCTAGAAATAACAGACATAATATATCCATTATACTGGTCACATATGACATCCACTAGGTCATTTCAAAAAAATTGGACAGCACTCTTCTTCAAGCAACTGTGCTACAATGTAGCGTGAGGTTGTTTAAATATAAATACAGTTATTGGCTACACATGTTGCAGATACACCTGGGCCAAATTATAATGTATTCCTGTACTGTCCCAGTTATTGCTGAGCTCTTTACATGGTAGCGAAACTGGACTACAGAAATGTAACTGAGTAAAAGAAATAACTGTTCCCAAACTATAATAAGAAGAACATATTTAAAGAGATAGAGATACCACTGCTAGCTCACACCGCTGCCTTCTGCTCTGAAGCAGTTAAGAGCAGTAAAGACAATCAAAGTATTTAATAAAAATGGACCTACATTGCACCTATAGCCTGCTGCATATAAACGACACCATGTCCATCACCCCCAGCCACTATGGGTATTTGGCAAAGCTTTATGGGCTAGATAACATCCCTTAAGAGTCCTTGGCCTTTGTCTATCAAGATTCAGATGTTTCTTTATGTCACTGGTTGCCTCAAATGAGGGGACTCTGGAAGAGGCTGACAGGCTCCAAGGGGCCGACCAGGGTGTGGACATACGCCAGGACCAGCATGGACAGTCTGGTCAGCTGCATGGAAGATCTGTCCTCACGCTCATCTATAGGGGCTTTACTACTTATGAGTCGTAGTCCTACAGGGATCAGGAGGGATGTGAGAGCTTTGTGATTTAATGTGGACTGTACTTTTCTTATCAGCCCATCATACCTGATCATGCTAAGGTGGCATTCATAATAAGCAGGCACACGGGAAGGGCCAAACCCTATTCCAACATTGTGCACCAATTCAAAGTGCGTAGCACCTGAAGCAAGGTATAGCCTGAAGCAGAGACCTATTGCTCTTCAAACAGGGTTCCCACTCAGCAGCCAAGTAAGCCCTTGAGTTCCACAAGATAGCCGTGGTAATGCAGTGGAACAAAGAAGCCTTGCTGGAGCTGCTCGTGGAGGGTCTGAGGGGATACCTCCAAGTCGAGCTCACCTGCAGAGAGGAGATGAGCACCTTGGATGCAGCAATGGGCCCCACCATCCTCTTTGATTGGCTCTTGTAGGACAAATACCTCTCACTCAGACATAGGTATTCTCTGTGGACACCTGCCCTATCGGCACGTGACACCAATCCCCAGGTTGAACTCATGTAGCTGAGAGGCACCGGCCTGTCCTCAGAGGAGAAGAGATGAGCTCAATCTCTACTGTGTGGTGCAGCTGTAGGGGTGTGTGTGTGGGGGGGAGGGGGTCCAACCAGCTTTTGTCCTGCCTGCTACAATCTCCTGCCACTGAGAGCAAAAACACTATCCACCAGGTGAGTAGTTCTCCGTCCACAGTGTTCTGGGTTTCTTTTTGCGGTCAGTCGTTACGTACAAGAACTGCTCTTCCCTGGTTATGCATGCACAATCACCTTCTTTCCTGGCAAGACAAACACATCACTAAGTTGTCCCTGCTTTGTGAGCAGCACTGCCTCATGCTCATTGTCATGCCCATCCTATTCCACTGAGAGCCCTGATGCCCACTCTAGTGCTCCTGTCTCTGAGCTCTATCATGACCTAGCTAAGGTCTTCTGCCAAGTCAAGGCTACTCAGCTTCCTCCTCATCGTAACACTGACTGTGCTATAAACCTCCTAGATGGTGCTGTGGTATTTAACCCCTCTCTCAAGAAGAGAACAGGGTCATGGACCCATATATACAGGAAGGACTGGCCCAGCATTATATACAACCCTTTAAAAAATAAAGGATGATTGGCTGAAGTCATGCATACATTACTAGGGTTTAAATGCCTAGACCAACATGGCTGCAATGTGTGTCAGGTACTCCACACTCTTCTACATAACAGCCTGTACTCTAAAATGGAGAAGTGAGTGTTTCATCTGTGCCAAGTTAGCTACCTTAGCTTCCTCATTAACACAACTATCATACATATTCAGGCAGGAAGGTGGAGGTGCTGACCTAGTGGCCCAGACCCAAAACATGCTGCGTTGTGTGTTTCCTAGGCTTTTCCAGCTTTTACCATAGTTTCATAAGGGACTTCAGTTCCAAAGCATAGTCCCTCCACTGTGGCAATCAGACCCAGCTGGATGATGCAGCTGAAAGTATTTTTACTGACTTGAAAAGACCCCTACTGACTGGGGTCTCGACTGAGCCATAGCCTGTGCGAATCCTCACCCTCAGTGTCCTGGCCACCCGCTATATGTCCCTCTCCAATGCCTCCCCTCTCTCATCGCATGGGCTCACGCCTCTCTGGGAACTGGTTAGCAAAGCACAACATATGCCAGACAACTGCTAGCATCATACTACTGGTGGCCCTCCATGCAGCAAGCCAAACACATGCCATCCTGCATGGTATGGGGGGGCCATACTGGATGGTAAGATATGGCCCAGCTGCAAGCTTGACCTCAGGTTGTTGGCCCTTACACCACCAAGGAGAGGATCGAAGTCATCTACCGGGTCAACCTGGGTGTCCACATTGTTTGCCTTCATGACTATGCCAACAATCCACTTCTGTGTTGGATGTTGTAGGGGCTCCTGCCTATACAGTGAAAACACTGCAGTACACCTGCTATATAGGCTAAAGCCTGGATCCTTCTTTCAAAGACATCCGCTTTTTAGTAGACTCTTTTACTTTTATGCTTTTTAAAAATTTTCCCATATTTACCAAAATAAAAGACTGATCACTCACAACTCAGTCCTTGTAAAAGGTCACACATTAATAATTATCAAGGGGGTTTTGTGGCCTTTATAGATTTGTAATACTTTTTTTGTCACAAGGGACAGATTGGGAAAAAAAAAAAAGGAATTGGAACATTTAAAAATCTACTATAGTATATAAATATATGTAATATTTGAAAAGAAAATCAGACTGCAGTCAGGGTTGATCTTTTGTTACCATAGAATTCTACATCATTACATCATGCTAGTGGGTGTGAACAGCTTCTAAACCATATAAATATCAGAAGTGTTGGTAACTCAGCCTACAACTTACTTATGAAGCTAGATTTCCTGTAGACTTAAGGGTCATTCAAATTAGTTGTTTAACCCATGAATTTTACTGCAGTAAACCAAACTGATGACTGTTTCCATTATACCTGTCCGGAGAGATCCCTGTCTACTGCAGTTTATGTGTTATTGTGTATGTCTTTAACAAGTGTTGTTCTGGTGACTGTGTGTGGGAATCTGCTCATCATCATCTCTGTGTGTCACTTCAAGCAGCTCCACACACCCACTAACATGCTCATCTTATCAATGGCTGTTTCAGACTTTCTCATCGGAGCTCTTGTGATGCCACCAACATTACTCCAAATGATTGAATCATGTTGGATGTTTAGAAGAGTTTTCTGTGCATGGTATTTGTTAAACGCTTATTTTCTCACAAGTGTATCTATATATAATGTTGCTCTCATTGCTGTTGATCGGTATTTTGCACTCTCTAACCCTTTTCTGTACAACAAAACAGTTTCAGTGAGCATGATGTGCATTGTGGTTTTGTTTGACTGGTGTGTATCACTGTCATATAATTTAACACTACAGTACTTCAGTGTAAAGTCATTAGGTAGGACAGTATGTTCCACAGGATGTTTTTATGTGCTAAATGAGGTCTGGTCTCTGGTTGATCTTCTGTTGACTTTTGTGTTTCCACTTTCTGTAATAATTATATTGTATGTTTTAGTTTTTTTTATTGCCAAGAGACATGCCACTGCTATTAGAGACCTTAATATTCATACCTCTAAGAATGCATCACACTCAAAGAAATCTGAGAGAAAAGCAGCCAAAGTTCTTGGCATTTTAGTGTCTGTGTTTGTGGCCTGTTTACTTCCATACTTTGTTTATGCTGTATTAGGTAATGTAGTAGAAATTGATGGAGAAATATTACAGAAATTTATGATGCTGGGTTTTCTTAATTCTGCCATTAATCCAGTGATTTATGCTTTGTTTTATCCATGGTTTAGGAGATCTGTTAAATTAATTTTAACTCTTCAGATATTATGTACTGACTCTGCATTGATACATATTCTTTAGTGAATTAAATTCTTATTGCAGATAAAATATTTTTGGGGCAATTATTTACATCCCTCGAACAGAAACAGAAACAATACATAGCATATGCATTATAAGGTGATAGTCACATATGGCTGTCTGTTAGGTAATTTATACAGAATTAGACTGTATTAGCTAATATTGTAGAAACTGGAGAAAAATCATTACAGAAAGTCTTGAAGTTGCTTTACCTTTGGCCATCAGTCTTGTGATTTATGCCTTGTTTTATCCATGGTTAGGGAAATCTGTTAAACTAATTTAACGACTCTTCTATTTCTGCACTGATTGTACATTAATAAATATTCTTTGATGGATGAAACTGCTATTAAATTGTGACAGTACTTGAGGATTTTTAGGACTTATTTTTATAAATCAATTTACACCTGTTCTACTCACCAACTGAAGCTGTACCTGAAATGTGGGATTGTGCTAGAAATAACAGACATAATATATCCATTATATAATACTGGTCACATATGACATCCACTAGGTCATTTCTACAAAATCGGACAGCACTCTTCTTACTCTTCTTCAAGCAACTGTGCTACAATGTAGCGTGAGGTTGTTTAAATATAAATACAGTTATTGGCTACACATGTTGCAGATGCACACCTGGGCCAAATTATAATGTATTCCTGTACTGTCCCAGTTATTGCTGAGCTCTTTACATGGTAGCAAAACTGGGCTACAGAAATGTAACTGAGTACAAGAAATAACTGTTCCCAAACTATAATAAGAAGAACATATTTAAAGAGATAGAGATACCACTGCTAGCTCCCACCGCTGCCTTCTGCTCTGAAGCAGTTAAGAGTTAAGACAATCAAAGTATTTAATAAAAATGGACCTACATTGCACCTATAGCCTGCTGCATATAAACGACACCATTTCCATCACCCCCAGCCACTATGGGTATTTGGCAAAGCTTTATGGGCTAGATAACATCCCTTAAGAATCCTTGGCCTTTGTCTATCAAGATTCAGATGTTTCTTTATGTCACTGGTTGCCTCAAATGAGGGGACTCTGGAAGAGGCTGACAGGCTCCAAGGGGCCGACCAGGGTGTGGACATACGCCAGGACCAACATGGACAGTCTGGTCAGCTGCATGGAAGACCTGTCCTCACGCTCATCTATAGGGGCTTTACTACTTATGAGTCGTAGTCCTACAGGGATCAGGAGGGATGTAAGAGCTTTGTGATTTAGTGTGGACTGTACTTTTCTTACCAGCCCATCATACCTGATCATGCTAAGGTGGCATTCATAATAAGCAGGCACACGGGAAGGGCAAACCCTATTCCAACATTGTGCACCAATTCAAAGTGCGTAGCACCTGAAGCAAGGTATAGCCTGAAGCAGAGACCTATTGCTCTTCAAACAGGGTTCCCACTCAGCAGCCAAGTAAGCCCTTGAGTTCCACAAGATAGCCGTGGTAATGCAGTGGAACAAAGAAGCCTTGCTGGAGCTGCTCGTGGAGGGTCTGAGGGGATACCTCCAAGTCGAGCTCACCTGCAGAGAGGAGATGAGCACCTTGGATGCAGCAATGGGCCCCACCATCCTCTTTGATTGGCTCTTGTAGGACAAATACCTCTAACTCAGACATAGGTATTCTCTGTGGACACCTGCCCTATCAGCGCATGACACCAATCCCCAGGTCGAACCCATGTAGCTGAGAGGCACCGGCCTGTCCTCAGAGGAGAAGAGATGAGCTCAATCTCTACTGTGTGGTGCAGCTGTAGGGGTGTGTGTGTGGGGGGGAGGGGGTCCAACCAGCTTTTGTCCTGCCTGCTACAATCTCCTGCCACTGAGAGCAAAAACACTATCCACCAGGTGAGTAGTTCTCCGTCCACAGTGTTCTGGGTTTCTTTTTGCGGTCAGTCGTTACGTACAAGAACTGCTCTTCCCTGGTTATGCATGCACAATCACCTTCTTTCCTGGCAAGACAAACACATCACTAAGTTGTCCCTGCTTTGTGAGCAGCACTGCCTCATGCTCATTGTCATGCCCATCCTATTCCACTGAGAGCCCTGATGCCCACTCTAGTGCTCCTGTCTCTGAGCTCTATCATGACCTAGCTAAGGTCTTCTGCCAAGTCAAGGCTACTCAGCTTCCTCCTCATCGTAACACTGACTGTGCTATAAACCTCCTAGATGGTGCTGTGGTATTTATCCCCTCTCTCAAGAAGAGAACAGGGTCATGGACCCATATATACAGGAAGGACTGGCCCAGCATTATATACAACCCTTTAAAAAATAAAGGATGATTGGCTGAAGTCATGCATACATTACTAGGGTTTAAATGCCTAGACCAACATGGCTGCAATGTGTGTCAGGTACTCCACACTCTTCTACATAACAGCCTGTACTCTAAAATGGAGAAGTGAGTGTTTCATCTGTGCCAAGTTAGCTACCTTAGCTTCCTCATTAACACAACTATCATCCATATTCAGGCAGGAAGGATGGAGGTGCTGACCTAGTGGCCCAGACCCAAAACATGCTGCGTTGTGTGTTTCCTAGGCTTTTCCAGCTTTTACCATAGTTTCATAAGGGACTTCAGTTCCAAAGCATAGTCCCTCCACTGTGGCAATCAGACCCAGCTGGATGATGCAGCTGAAAGTATTTTTACTGACTTGAAAAGACCCCTCTAACATGAGCATGGGAGCAATACTGTCTCGGGTGCTTTGGGACTAGTGCTAAACTAAAGCCAGTGATCTATTACTGCAAGACATGAGAGAAACTACAGTGTGGTGGACAGAGAGCAGCTTGTCATAAAACTGGTGTTCAAGGAATGTGGACGCTTGCTTGAGGGTGCCCAGCTTCCCTTCCCAGTGACAGCAGATGATAAGAACATACAGTACCTTCAGATAGTCAAACGACTGGATTCCAGGAAAGGCAGATGCTCTGTTTATTTCTAGCGATTTGTTGTTGGCTTTGATCAGGAACATCAAAGCCAATGTCCTCTCCCATCAGTTCAATCCAATGCCTGCTAGGCAGGAACCTACTGACTGGGGTCTCGACTGAGCCATGGCCTGTGCGAATCCTCACCCTCAGTGTCCTGGCCACCCGCTATATGTCCCTCTCCAATGCCTACCCTCTCTCATCGCATGGGCTCACGCCTCTCTTGGAACTGGTTAGCAAAGCACAACATATGTCAGACAACTACTAGCATCATACTACTGGTGGCCCTCCATGCAGCAAGCCAAACACATGCCATCCTGCATGGTATGGGGGGGCCATACTGGACGGTAAGATATGGCCCAGCTGCAAGCTTAACCTCAGGTTGTTGGCCCTTACACCACCAAGGAGAGGATCGAAGTCATCTTCCGGGTCAACTTGCCTGTTGGTACCTGGGTGTCCACATTGTTTGCCTTCATGACTATGTCAACATTCCACTTCTGTGTTAGATGTTGTAGGGGCTCCTGCCTATACAGTGAAAACACTGCAGTACACCTGCTATATAGGCTAAAGCCTGGATCCTTCTTTCAAAGACATCTGCTTTTTAGTAGACTCTTTTACTTTTATGCTTTTTAAAAAATTTCCCTTATTTACCAAAATAAAAGACTGATCACTCACAACTCAGTCCTTGTAAAAGTTCACACATTAATAATTATCAAGGGGGTTTTGTGGCCTTTATAGATTTGTAATACTTTTTTTGTCACAAGGGACAGACTGGAAAAAAAAGGAATTGGAACATTCAAAATAAATGAATGTTATAAATATATAAATAAATGTAATATGTGAAAAGAAAATCAGACTGCAGTCAGGGTTGATATTTTGTTACCATAGAATTCTACATCATTACATCATGCTAGTGGGTGTGAACAGCTTCTAAACCATATAAATATCAGAAGTGTTCGCAACTCAGCCTACAACTTACTTATGAAGCTAGATTTCCTGTAGCCTTAAGGGTCATTCAAATTAGTTGTTTAACCCATGAATTTTACTGCAGTAAACCAAACTGATGACTGTTTCCATTATACCTGTCCGGAGAGATCTCTGTCTACTGCAGTTTATGTGTTATTGTGTATGTCTTTAACAAGTGTTGTTCTGGTGACTGTGTGTGGGAATCTGCTCATCATCATCTCTGTGTGTCACTTCAAGCAGCTCCACACACCCACTAACATGCTCATCCTCTCTCTGGCTGTGTCGGATTTTCTGATTGGAGTTTTTGTGATGCCACCAGCATTACTTCAACTGATTGAATCATGCTGGATTTTTACAAACATTTTCTGTGCATGGTATTTGTTAAACGCTTATTTTCTCACAAGTGTATCTACATATAATGTTGCTCTCATTGCTGTTGATCGGTATTTTGCTCTCTCTAACCCTTTCCTGTACAACAAAACAGTTTCAGTGAGCATAATGTGCATTGTGGTTTTATGTGACTGGAGTGTGTGGCTGTCATATAATATAACCCTGCAGTACCCAAATTTAAAGTCATTAAGTGAGGCAGTATGTATCAGAAGCTGTTTTCATGTGCTGAATGAGGTCTGGTCTGTAGTTGATATTCTGTTGAATTTTGTTTTTCCACTTTCTGTAATAATCATATTGTATGCTCTAGTTTTTTTTATTGCCAAGAAACATGCCACTGCTATTAGAGACCTTAATAGTCACACTAAAATGCGGACAAAGAACATGTCAGACTCAATGAAATCTGAGAGAAAAGCAGCAAAGGTTCTTGGTATTTTAGTGTCTGTGTTTGTGACCTGTTTACTTCCATACTTTCTTTATAGTGTATTAGGTAATGTAATAGAAATTGAAGTAGAATCATTGCACAAATTTATGATGTTGGTTTACCTTAATTCAGCAATCAATCCAGTGATTTATGCTTTGTTTTACCCATGGTTTAGGAGATCTGTTAAAGTAATTTTAACTCTTCAGATATTCACTACTGATTCTACATTGATACATATTCTTTGATGGATGAAACTGCTTTTACAATTGTCACTGTACTGGAGGTTTTTGAGGTCTTATTTTAAAATATGTACCTGTTATACTCACCTACTCAAGCTGTATCACATGCACTAGAAATGCACTAGAAATAGCAGGCATGATTTATTCATTATATAAATGCTAGTCACATATGGGTGTCCAATGAATCATTTATACAGAATCTGACAGTGCTCCTCCAAGAAGAGGTTTAAAAATAAACACAGTTATTGACTACACATGTGGAAACAGCACATCTCAGCCCAATTAAAAGAGGTATTCCTGTATTGTTCCAGTCAGAGTTCTTTACATGGTAGCAAAATTGGGCTCCAGAAATGTAGCAGCACTGGAAATAACTGTTCCAAAATTACACTCTTACGATGTGATTCCAAACAATATTTTAAACACAATTTAACAAATTTAACAAAAATGTTCCATAGAATTGCAAATACTTAAAAATTTAAATACTACTATTAATAACAATATGAAGAAGGAAGAACATATTTTTATATTGCAGCATTGACACAAAAAAAAGAAGAGGCAGAAGACATCACAATACTTTATTTGCAGCAGTACCTCAAGAAGTAGAAATGGAACTCACTAGCAGAAAAAACATAGAAGGGGGTCAGTAAAATGATGTGACACATGGAGAGAGTAACACTAAAAATGGCAATAAACCAAAGGAGACCCAGTTAATTAAACACATACACAATTTTAAAAATATCTTAATCAACAGTAAGCATTGATTTTTAACAGATGATAAGAACATACAGTACCTTCAGATAGTCAAACGACTGGATTCCAGGCAAGGGAGATGCTCTGTTTATTTCTAGCGATTTGTTGTTGGCTTTGATCAGGAACATCAAAGCCAATGCCCTCTCCCATCAGTTCAATCCCATGCCTGCTAGGCAGGAACCTACTGACTGGGGTCTCCATGGGCACCATGTAGGTAAGGTGTAGGAAAGGTGTAGGTAAGGTGTAGGTAAGCCTGAGTGCAGTGAGGTTCCCACTCGTCAGCAGCCAGCACTCACTTCCAGTGCCAGCATGGTTATCCACTCTCCCTACAGCATTCGACCAGGTCGTGCAGCCCAAAGCTTGGAGGGCTGAGGTCAATGCTGCAATGTCATCCTGCATCATGGTGACAGCTGTCATCCAGTCCTGATGCTGAGCAACTATTTGCAGCTGTACTGAGTATGGTTCCCAAGCACCATCACCATTGTAGTGTGGAAGGCAGATGCGTACTGTCACCTGTCTCCTGTCGGGAGCAAGACAGGCTCTGCTGCTGAACCTCACCATGCTACTCTACTAAGGCTAGGATACACATGACAAAAAAGAGTGGAGACAGAAACAAACAAAAAAAGAACACATGCTGTTCAGTAACATGGGAACCACGTCATTAGAGGCGGACACTGTGATGATAACAAAGCATTAGTGTGCTAGACAATGTGCATAAGTTGCAGTGTGCTACAAAGCTATAATAATAATAATAAAGGTTTTATTATTTTTATTATTATTATTATTATTATTATTATTATTATTATACAATGCAGGACAATTAATGTACAGTTACTTTTTTTATACAAATTTATATAAATTTAAATGTATCAGTAGTATTGTCTGTATTTATTAAAAACATGATTACAAGGAAAATTTACACTGATGGTTCTCAATGGTGATTCTGTTAGACCATATCACACCATACTAACTGTAATTAGGAAAACTTCACACATGTATAGTTTACTGTCATGATCAGTCCCTCCCACGTTTCATGTTCCGTGTTTTCTCTGTCTTGTGTTTTTTAGTTCCGATCGATAGTTTCGTTTTCTCTGCCCCTTGTTTGATTTTCTGCACCTGTCCCTCGTTTAGTTGATATTTATTGTATTTGAATGTGTTTAGTTCATTGCGTTTGCATGTTTATTCTAATTGATGTTTCTTTGCACTCTGTGCCTTTGTGTTATACTAGCCTCCATGTTTCGTAGTCTATGTTATAGCGTAGTCTATGTTTGCTTCCGTGTGTTTAGTTCTAGCCTCTGTTTGTGTTTAGTTACTCGTGTATCCTAGCCCTTGTCCCGTTTAATCATGTATCCCCGTGCTCTCCGTGTCGGATCTTTGACCCTGGACTGCCTTAACCATTCTGGATTTGCACCAATTAAATCTCGCTCTTCTCCGCACATGCGTCCGCCTCTTTTCTGTACATTCCTTCTGTCTCGTCATGTCTTTTGCTACAGGCTACTCCTCCCTGTACCATTGATTAAGGCAGGTAGATCCAAAATACTTACTTGGGATTAAATGATGAAGCTGACATGGGGTTCAACAGCATGGGAACCATGTACCATGATAATGACAGGGTACCATAACAATGACCAAGGGAAAGGTTTTAGTATGTGAGACATACTGCCTTTGTTATAGTGTGCTACACAGCTGTAATAATAAAAATAAAATAATGATTTTATTATACAATGTAGGTGGCATGGCACAGCCCCCTCCTCCTCGTCTCCTCCCCATGTCTGTATGACATCTTGTTGTTGTTTGTGTGTAGTTGTGTGTCTCTCCTCACCACGCCCCTCCCTTGCTAATCGGATCATTTGTCACATCTGTCCTTCATTACCATCTAGTAAATATATGTATGTAAGGTCTTTATCATTTGTTGGTGTTTGTATGCTGCTTTGCAGCTTCCCCAGTGTGTTTTGAGTCAGCTTTAATGCTTGTTACAGTTTGTCTTGTTTTCGCTTTGTGTGCTGTTCGCGTTTTGGTTTAATTTTTGTTGCATGGTGAATACACGTCTGTGTCTGTTTGAATGACGGTTCGTCACTGCATCCTGCTTATCCTCCCTTCATCGCAGTAGGACAGATAATGAACAGTTAGTTTGGATGTATTTTTATTTTATTTATACAGTTATAATTTATAATTTACATTTATCATAAGTGTCATGCATATTTTCCAGAAGAAAAAAAAAACTTGATTACAAATTCATACTGAAACCATTTTCATGATGGTTCTCAATGGTGATTTTGTTAAACGAGATCACACCATACCCATTGTAGTGTATCTTCGCCACCTACAGGTCATACTTGGTATTGCTAGTTAAACATGCCTGAAAAACCACTGAATATATAGATTAGTGGACTTATATTAACACTGCTATAACTATGATTACCATTAGTTTTCAGGTATGCCAGCCCAAGGGGCATGCCCACTACCTTACACTGGCAAACACACATTCTCTGCTCCCAATCACCTGATTATTGATTACCCGCACTTGCTCCTTGTTTGCCTCTCTTTGTTTTTCCATTTTAAGTTCACAAAAATGCTCATCCAGTCTTGTGTGTTTTTCCTTGCTACCATGTTCAAGATGCCCCGAGTTTATTGCCAGCTATCAGCTTCGTTGTATCGCGACAATTCAAGCTCTTCTGACAACTCTGTTCTAGTTTTGTCTGTTTGCTTTGGCCAGCTCACTGCTCTGCTCTTTTTTCATACTATGGAGAACAAAGACTCCAAATTTGCCTTCACTGAGGGACTGCAAGGGAAGCTGCAGGCAGAGATCACTTGCACAAAGGAGGCAGCAACCCTGACTGACATGGTTCACCTAACATATAACCACCTTCTGGAAGTGAAACATCACTCCCTTTTGAGCAAGAGGCAGCAGTCCTCAAGGAACCCATGCAGTTGGGTAGAGCCAGACTCCAAACCAGTTCTCCTACAGTTCCCACTGCACAGGCATGCACTGGATGGAGGTCCTCTGAACAAGGGACACATAGCATGTCACTCCCCACATCCAACTACAAATGGACATAGCCCACACTGAGCACATTTCTTTTTATTTGCTTACTCTACATCCTACCCCATCATGTTATGGCTCCCATAGTTATGCAGACACGATCCACACACCTCACTGTCCTGTAATCGTCACGCACTAGACGCACTATCCAAGCCTGCTCCCTGTCGTACTGGTAAACCTCACTCTGAGCTCAGAAAAGACACTCCAAACTTGCATGTGCACTCTCACGCCTTCCCTGCATGTGTAACATTGGCATAATTATTTAAAACATTTGAATATGCTGGTGCAACCCATAAGCTATTTACTTATCAATAGCTTTAATACAATGATTTCATTCTCTGAAACAAAAAGCATATCAGTCTCAAAGGGAAAAGATTTTTGGCAAGTTAATCTTAAATACCCATTTGGCTTGCTACAATTCTCTCTTGTTCACTGTTTCTCCCTGTTGTCTGATGTAATTAATCTTTTATTATCTCTAAAGGACCACTGGATGTCATCCTGTATAATTTCTTGGTGTAATTCCCTTCAGAGGGCTCTAGTTTATTGGTGCCACTTGGTCAGATATGGCAGATTAGACTCATGAATTGGGTTAGACTAATCTTTGTGATATCTACTTTTCCCTCCTTTGTCAGCATCGATGCATATAGCTCTTAGATGTGTTTGGTGTCATCTATTATTAAGTTTCACTGGCCCCTTCTTGCATCTTGGAATGGGTTTACATAATCTCTCCCTGATAGTAAAACACACAGGTCAGCACATTCATGGTGCCTAAGCCAACTTGTAACGTAGACTGCATGTAAGGTGGTCTCAAACCCAGGTCAGCTGGGTGATAATACCAACAGCCTACTGGGTGAGCAACCATGCTCCAACAATGGTGGACCCCTGTGCCAAACAGTTAGAGCTTGGGTCAGGTAAAACAAAAGGAAAAACTAAACACCACGCAGAGCGTGGAAAAAAGGGAGAACAAAGGATGCCAGGGGAAGAAATGGCAACCCCGATGCACTGGGGAAAACTCAAACTAAAACTTCCTAAACAAAACCAGAAAACGGGGAGGAACTTGAATGGCTAAGGGAAGTCTTCAGAGAGAGACAGACTCGAGAGGGAAAACTGGAGAGAGGAGGGGATGTGTGAAAACACAGAGACCCTCAAAGCACAGAAGTGAGGTGTAGCACAAGAGCTTACAGACCTCAACACCTTAAGCTACTGGCTAGGCACTTGGCTCAGAACTTAGGCAAAGACCCAGCACTGAACGACTGGTTCACTGGGCTTATATAAGGTCTAGCCCAGCTGTTGGGTGTTAAGCTTGATTAGTGGTGTGGTTGACTCAAGGCCTCCCTCTTGTGGCCGGAGGGGGCCTCGGCCTGGTGCCAACCCTTACACTGTAAAGTGTAGTGGACTGGAACAGAGCAGGTGAAAAGTGAAGCCACTATGTGTCTGATGCCCTCTAGAGGCTGGCTACAGTACAACTCTTAGCCCAATCCATTGCCATGTAAGTGAACGGCTCAGGTGATAAACTTCCATTTCAAATTATACATCTACTAATTTTTTTGGCAAATGTGTTTTAAAAATTCTATAAGCTCCCCTCTCATTAATATCTCTGTCAATAGTTTTCTTTATGATTAATGGGTTTTATAGAAGCTATATTGTGATACTTAAAGGGATGTAGCTATAAAATGATTGGCTGTGTTGAATTATAGATAATACTGATTGTCAAATATAATGAATACATATGAGCTATATTCAGCGTTGCTTGATTTTGCTTTACCTTGGACTGTGTTAATAACTTTGTTCAATTTGACTTTTTAAAAGCAGTAAATGGTTCTTTCAGACCCTCAGGGTCAAGTTCTTTTCAATTTGCTAAGGTGATTTAAGTGTCTAACAGCTAGCATTCATTTGGGTTGAGAATTAAAATATTGTTTGTCATGTCACTTTAAATATGAACATTTTCATGTAATTAGCTAAAAAAAACTTGAATACATGATAGATAGCTATATATCTCATATTGAAAGAATGAATATGGAAGCTATGGGTAAGATACTACATATAAGGTTATGTAATCATTTAGCTAGCTTTCTAATGTTAAATGTCATATATTTTGCCAAGATGCTAAGATGATTTTGTAATGAAGAATTGAAGAGTTTGTGCCTCCATTTCACTAACAGCACTATTCAGTTCTACCTGTCTGGTTATACAGACAATTCAGTGGTATTGTCTAGCTTAAAAAAGACTAAACATCCATCCATCCATGTTTTGTTTTTTTTACGGTTGTATGATAAAGGCATGAAATGCTTTGGTCATAAAACCAATCATCTGATGTGTGTGGATAGCCAATCTATTACTAAAAGACCAACTGGGAGCATGAGCTAAGTATACAATTTGAGGAGCAATGGTGGAAAGGTACAACTTACAGGCTCTATTCAAGCATGTGAATTAAATCATTAATTTGTCTAAGGCAATACTAGCGCAGATATATCTATTAATAGATGCATACAAAATATATTACAATATATAAACAAAGGTAAAATGTGGTAGGAAAATCTTATTACAGTCAAGAGTTGATCTTTTGTTACCATGGAATTTTACATCACTACATCATGCTAGTGGGTGTGAGCAGCTTCAAAACCATATAAATATCAGAGGTGTTGGCACCTCAGCCTACAAGTTACTTATGAAGCTGGACTTCCTGTAGCCTTAAGGGTCATTCAAATTAGTTATTTAACATCTTGATCCATGAATTTTACTGCACTAAACCAAACTGATGACTGTTTCCATTATACCTGTCCGGATAGATCTCTATCTACTGCAGTATATGTGTTATTGTATATGTCTTTAACAAGTGTCATTTTGGTGACAGTGTGTGGGAACCTGCTCATCATCATCTCTGTGTGTCACTTCAAGCAGCTCCACACGCCAACTAACATGCTCATCTTATCAATGGCTGTTTCAGACTTTCTCATCGGAGTTTTTGTGATGCCACCAGCATTACTTCAACTGATTGAATCATGTTGGATTTTTACAAACATTTTCTGTGCATGGTATTTGTTAACTGCTTATGTTCTCACAAGTGTATCTATATATAATGTTGCTCTCATTGCTGTTGATCGGTATTTTGCTCTCTCTAACCCTTTCCTGTACACCAAAACAGTTTCAGTGAGTATAATGTGCATTGTGGTTTTATGTGACTGGAGTATTTGGCTGTCATATAATATTGCACTGCAGTACCCCAATTTAAATTCATTAGGTAGGGCAGTGTGTTCAAGAGGATGCTTTCATGTGCTAAATGATGCCTGGTCTCTGGTTGATCTTTTATTGAGTTTTGTTTTTCCACTTTCTGTAATAATCATATTGTATACTCTAGTATTTTTTATTGCCAAGAAACATGCCACTGCTATTAGAGAGCTTAATAGTCACACCAGGACTCAGACCTCAAAGAACATGTCAGACTCAATGAAATCTGAGAGAAAAGCAGCAAAGGTTCTTGGCATTTTAGTGTCTGTGTTTGTGGCCTGTTTACTTCCATACTTTCTTTATAGTGTATTAGGTAATGTCATAGAAATTGACGAAGAATCATTACACAAATACTTGATGTTGCTTTACCTTAATTCTGCCATCAATCCAGTGATTTATGCTTTGTTTTACCCATGGTTTAGGAGATCTGTTAAAGTAATTTTAACTCTTCAGATATTCTCCACTGATTCTACATTGATACATATTCTTTGAAGAATGAAACTGTTTGAATGAATTGTCACAGTACTTGATGTTTTTGAGGGCTTATTTTAATAAATACATTTGCACCTGTTCTGCTCACCTACTCAAGGTGTACCTGAAATATCAGATTGTACTACAAATATCAGACATAATATATTCATTATAAAATACTGGTCACATATGGTCACATATAACAAATACTTTTCAAAGAATTACAAAATATAACTAATTATATGAGTAGTATTACTAGAAATGATAATAATAAGAAGAATGAAGAATATATATTTTTATACTGTAGTAGTTGCACAATGAAAGGATATCAGGACACTTTATTTGTGGGAGCAGAATCAGCACAGTCACATCACAAACAGAAAAGGAACTAAATAGAGGGGAAATGTGGAGGGGATCAGAAAAATGAGCACACACATGGAGAGAGTAACACTGTAAAAATGATAATAAACTAAAGGAGACAGGCCAAGCTCACATATACATACACAATATTTAACTAGTTTACAGGGAACAGCGAGGTGCATGGCATCCTGTGGCAGACGAGGGCTAAACAGGATGCGGGGACGAGGCACGTCAAACATAAACATGCGTTTTATTTACACACGAAACATACACATCTTAACAAAGACTACTTGGATCAAACACCGACAACTTTGATGATACGAAACGAGACTTATATATACGCATGACAATTACAAACAACAGGGATCAGGTGAACGACACAAGAGGGCGTGGCAATACAGATGCGCACACGCACACACAGACGCGCATACACAGACTTGAGGGAGGGAGGGGCCGTACCGTAACAGAGCCCTCCCTCAAGGGCACGACTCCTGGTGTGCCAGCCTACCGGGCTGCAGCCCCGAGACCAACGCCAAAAGGTGACGTTGGAGGACCAGACAACCCACCACGGGCCAACGCAAGCAGGGCAGCGGGGGGAAGGACAGGGACCAAGATGCACACACTAACGGGCACAGACACAAAGGGGAACAAAGTGACTGGTACATTTAGTGTAATCGGGACAGACACGGTGACAGGGACAGGCAATGAACGACACCACACACATTCATGTGTCCGGGGAAGGGGGAAGGAACTCCAGCCAGTCCCCCAGTCGTCGGCTGGGCCAGAGACCGACCAGCCTGGCGGGGAGTGTCCCTCGCCAGCTTAGGTAGCAGCGACTGTCCTGGTTTTGGCGCATGCGTGTCGGGACGCGAACCAGCTGTATCGCCTGGTTCTGGTGCAGGTACTGGTGCTGCTGCCTTTTTGCCTTCACAAGGCTTCGGCGTAGGCACATGCACTCTGGGGCTCTTTGCCTTAAGGGGGGGAGTGTCCTCATCCAACGACGCCGCCTCCCTGCTAGCCAACTGCATTAATCTGCTTGCTCCTGTGTGGCGTGCCCTGGGCAGTGCCTTAGGTGCTAGAGGCTCCTTGCTCTGTGAGCTTTTGGCATCACTGTGGGAGGGAAGACCCCTATGAGGGTCCTCTTCTACCTCCATTGGAGCTTCCTCCTCATGATTGGAACCCCTTTCCGACCACAGACAGACATCGCTGCACTCCTCTGTCTCTCCGTAATCCATGTATCCCCTATGAACATCCAGGCATGGGTCATAGGACTCAGCAGAGTCCATCTCCGAGTACCGGTCCTCTTGGCCCGGCTGTTCCCCGTAGCACTCTGCAATGTCCGATCCTGGGCTGTACACAGGGCCCCCCCAAAATTGTTCAGCGGGTTCCTCCCTCCCGGTAGTTCCTTGGAGCGAGGCCAGGATGAGGGAAGGCCTCTCTGCTGGATAGTTAGAGTCCACAGAGTCCGACTCCAAGTACTGGAAGTCATTGTACCAGTCCAGGTCGCCCACCAGGGTTCCATATGCCTCCCCTGCTTTCGCACCTAGAGCTGCACCTGGAGTCAGGAGGGTGCCCAAAACCACAGGAGACCCTGCTACACATGCTGTGAGAGGGCGTTGATTTCCCTTCTTTCCCTTCTTCTTTTTGCCTTTCCCAGGCATCCTTGGTAGGTCGGTGTTTCTGTGACAGACGAGGGTTAAGCAGGATGCGGGGACGAGGCACGTCAAACATAAACATACGTTTTATGAAACATACACGTCTTAACACAGACTACTTGGATCAAACACCGACAACTTTGAAGATACGAAACAAGACTTATATACACACGACATTTACACACAACAGGGATCAGGTGAACGACACAAGAGGGCGCGGCAGTACAGACATGCACACACAGACTTGAGGAGGGAGGGGCCGTACCGTGACATCCTGGGAGTTCTCGCCATGTTCTTCCTGCCCTCTCACACATGATGCCTTGCATCACCACACAGTTCTTCTTCAAGTGTCATCCATCCAATTGAATCAATCAGTTCAGTGTGACCCATTGGACACTGTGGAAATGGTGGAGTTCCTCATAAGTCGTCTGATCAAGACTAGTGTGACTGGGGTTGACAACAGTAGCTGTGCACTTACCAACTCTTCTCAACTGCCTCTGCTACTTTTTGCCTTCTGAATTCTCTGTTGTCCACACCATCTTCAGTGCAGATGAAGGTGCTCCTCATGTGCAGTGCTCATGGAGGTACACCAACAGGCTCTCTCACTGTATGTTTAGCTCCTTTAGATCCAGTGGCTTCATGCACAGAAAGTGAAGGTGATATTCTGTCAAATGTCAATGTCAAATTTATTTATATAGCTCTTATTACAACAGCCATTGTCACAAAGCAGCTTTACACATGTCCGAGTCCAAGGTCCCAGTGAGCAAGCCAAGGGTATTTCAAACCGAGTGTGCACACGACCTGTGTAGGCATGAGCAAGAACATGCACACTACGTTCTGCCCCCTCTACCATGAAGGGGGCTTGAACGGGAAACGTTCTGATTATTAGTCAAGTACCTTAACCACTGTGCTACCACTGCCTGTGGACAGCTTGTTTTAATTATACTGGTAATGAATGCTCTGGAGCCTGGGCCTTGTGCCTAGAAAAAGGTCCCACAAAAGAGCTCACAAAAGATCCCACACTTATGGGCTAAATAATGCCCCCTAAGTGTTCTATATGGTGGCTATGAAGACTCATCGGGCTAAAGTTACACAAAGCATTTTCATAAAAATGGAAAGACCTGCGCTACATTTCCAAAACGTGGTGCAAATTTAAAAAATAAATAAATGCTTGCAAGTTCTGAAACAGCCACAACGCGATGGAAGTGCTTCCAGAAGACATGGCAGAGGGCATGGACTCCTATGAGATGATACTTTACTTTACTTTGGTTCCTCCCACACACCTTGGTGCATTGGGCAACAAGCGCTCTCCAACGGGTCCTATCAGCTGCAGCGTCTCTGGCGTCATCCAATGAGCATATGTCAATAGTTTTTAGGTCAGCGATGAAGGTTGATCTCCAGGTGGTTTTGGGTCGGCCTTGCTTTCGCTTTCCTCCTGTCGGTGTTCAGTGTACAGCTGCCTTTGACATGCATTTGTCTGGAAGACGTAGGAGATGACCAGTGAGGCGCATTCTGCGTTCGGTGACTATTTCTTCCAGCTTCCGCATTCCACTCCATTGAAGAACTTCCTCATTGGTAACTCTGTCCTTATACAAGATACCCAATTTTCAGCGGAGGCACCGTTGATGGAAAACGTTTAGTTTCTGGGCGATCCTCTTTGTGTTCCTCCAGGTTTCACTGGCGTAAATGGCGGTTGGGATGACGATCATGGAGTACAGACGCATTTTGATTCCTGTATTGATTGTTGTTGAGGACTAGATGTGGCATAGATGCTGGAACACACCCACCGCCTTTCCGATCCTACATCGAATGTCCGCTTCTGAGCCACCGTCATTATTGGATACTATGCTGCCGAGATATGTGAACTTGTCGATGTCCTCCACCGTTTGCTGCCCAATAGTTATCTGCACCTTTGTTTGACGATTCACCCGCATGACCTTGGTTTTGTCTGTGTTAATGCGCAAGCCAACCTTTTCCGCTTCGTCCTCAAGGCATGTTGTCATGGATTGTAGAGCCGCTTTCGTATTCGCTAGCAAGGCAATGTCGTCTGCGAAATCGAGATCAGTGAGATGAGATCCATTTGTCCAAGGGATTCCAGTCACTGGGCTCATCATCACCTTTTTCATGACGTAGTCGACTGCGAGCAAAAAGAGAACTGGCGACAGGATACATCCTTGCTTGACTCCGGTTTCGATGTTGAAGAAGTCTGTGTAGCCATCGTCTGGCCTGACGCAGCAGCTAGAGCTGATATATAGGTTCTGGAAGACGCTGACAAACCGTTGTGGAATGCCGTAGGCTCGTAAAATTTTCCACAAGGAGCCCCTGTGGACACTATCAAAAGCCTTTTTGAAGTCGATAAAGTTGATGAGCAGGGGGCGCTGGAATTCGTGATGATAACCTAATGAAAAATAATCATATTTGTGGTTACCATGGTTTTAACATTGGTTAAGCTGATATATAATGAAAACTGATATATTCATGCTCCACATTATTGCATATTTACTGTTGCTAGGTTCTACAGAATGGAGCCTTAAAAAACATTGATAAAAATCCCATTTAACCTGACTACGTTTCTGTCTCCTGTTAGCTACATTCAGTCTAATTTACAGCATAGGCTACATTTTTGTACAAGTTTGGTATTTTAGCTGGTCTGCAACAATGACCCGTTTGGTTAGCTGGTCTGCTACTATACCCAGCTGGTCAATTGTCTTATTTTTACTATTTTATCTTACCATCTGAAGTGTGATGTTTTATATGCATGCAAAATATGATTTGAAATCAGTAACACTCTAAATGTAGGTATAGACAGAAATTGAGCTGTATTGGACAGTATCTCATTAGGTTGAATTGGATTGTAAAAGAGTAACACACTATGAATGTAGCTAGTTAGTTATTTACTGGCAGGGTCGGGTTTATATTTGTGTTTGTTTTATTAGCGTCCTTTAAGGCTGTGATCTTTACAACCTAACAGTAGCAAGAAATGAGAAAACCATGGTAATCGTGAATTTTAATTTCTTTTCACTAGCTGTTTGGTTGTCCATCCCCTTTATGTGTTCCATGGAGACAACACTTTTGTGTTGTAACTGGATCTCTAGCATTTCTGAAGTTGTATGTGTTCTCTGAATTTACGCTGAATTTACGCTTTCCAAAATGTAACACATTTGCTGTCATTT
The DNA here is from genome assembly GCF_041902795.1 of Electrophorus electricus. Lineage (NCBI taxonomy): Eukaryota > Metazoa > Chordata > Actinopteri > Gymnotiformes > Gymnotidae > Electrophorus > Electrophorus electricus. Next base: position 2,267,018 of record NC_137498.1, read on the forward strand.
TGAATAAAGTGTTTTCTGAGTTTGTATAGCTTTCATGAATTTCACATTTCTGAAAGTTAGTGCATGTGTTGTCATTTTGATGAGTATGTTATGTGTAGTTGCAGTGCATTTTTTCAGTATTTTTTTCAGCGTGATGGGTAACTTGATGCACAATGGGTCTTCCTGGCCACCATAGTTCTAGATGTTTGTAAATCAAAATTCAGATATTTCTTTAATGATCATGAGTATCAAGGGGGGGTTGTGGCCTTTATATTTTTATGATATTTTTGTGCCACATGGGGATACACTGAAAAGAATTAGGAATTGGAGCACAATAAAATATATTACTATATATACTATATATATCATTATATAAATATAGGAAAATAGGAATAGGAAAATCTGAATGTAGTCTGAGTTGATCTTTTTTTTACCAAAGCTTTTCACATCATTACATCATGCTATTGTGCATCATGTGAGCAGCTTCTAAACCCTATAAATATCAGAGGTGTTGGCTACTTACTTAGGAAGCTTCACATCCTGTAGCCTTAAGTGTCATTCAAATTAGTTATTTAACATCTCAATGAATTTTACTGCAGTAAACCAAACTGATGACTGTTTCTATTATACCTGTCCAGAGAGATCTCTGTCTACTGCAGTTTATGTGTTATTGTGTATGTCTTTAACAAGTGTTGTTTTGGTGACTGTGTGTGGAAACCTGATTATCATCATCTCTGTGTGTCACTTCAAGCAGCTCCACACACCCACTAACATGCTCATCCTCTCTCTGGCTGTGTCGGATTTTCTGATTGGAGTTTTTGTGATGCCACCAGCATTACTTCAACTGATTGAATCATGTTGGATTTTTACAAGAGTTTTCTGTGCATTGTATTTGTTAACTGGTTATTTTTTCACAAGTGTATCTATATATAATGTTGCCCTCATTGCTGTTGATCGGTATTTTGCTCTCTCTAACCCTTTCCTGTACACTAAAACAGTTTCAGTGAGCATAATGTGCATTGTGGTTTTATGTAACTGGGGTGTGTGGCTGTCATATAATATAACATTGCAGTACCCAAATTTCAAGTCTATAGGTAGGGCAGTGTGTTCAAGAGGATGCTTTCATGTGCTAAATGATGTCTGGTCTGTAGTTGATATTCTTTTGAGTTTTGTTTTTCCACTTTCTGTAATAATCATTTTGTATACTCTAGTGTTTTTTATTGCCAAGAAACATGTCACTGCTATTAGAGAGCTTAAAAGTCACACCAGGACTCAGACTTCAAAGAACATGACACACTCAATGAAATCTGAGAGAAAAGCAGCCAAAGTTCTTGGCATTTTAGTGTCTGTGTTTGTGGCCTGTTTACTTCCATACTTTCTTTATAGTGTATTAGGTAGTGTAGTAGAAATTGAAGAAGAGTCATTACACAAATTCTTCTTGTTGCTTTACCTTAATTCAGCCATCAATCCAGTGATTTATGCTTTGTTTTACCCATGGTTTAGGAAATCTGTTAAAGTAATTTTAACTCTTCGGATATTGTCCACTGATTCTTCATTGATACATATTCTTTGATTAATGAGATTGTTTGAATGAATTGTCACAGTACTTGATGTTTTTGAGGGCTTATTTTAATAAGTACATTTATGCCTGTTCTACTCATATATTCGCCGTGTACCTGAAATATCAAATTGTACTAGAAATAACAGATATAATATATCCATTATATAATACTGGTCATATATGAATGTCCATTAGGTCATTTATACAGAAGTGTTCTTTTTAAAGCCTCTTCAGCTGTGCTACAATGTTGGGTGTTTAAAATAAACAGTGATTGGCTACACCTATGGAAGAAGTGCATCTGAGTTAAATTTATTCCTGTATTACTCATGAATAATATTTTAAACATTGTAACAAATATTCTTCAAATAATTGCAAAATGTGACTAATAATTTAAATAGTATTACTAGTAATAATATTAATAGGAAGAGTGAAGAATATATTTTTTTACTGTAGTACTGGCACAATGAAAGGAGAGTCGCAATGTTTAATTTGCAGCTGCAGAATGAGCACAGTCACATCACAAACAGAAAAGGAATTAAGTAGAGGGGAAATGTGGAGGGGATCAGTAAAATGAGCACACACATGAACACCCTAAGAATGCTATTAAACTACAGGAGACAGACCACGTTAATTAAACACCACTTATACAAATCAACCACTTTTAAACATAAATCATAAATTGAGCCTCAACCCATCTCAGGTGCCATGGATACTCATATGTTCCAATTTACATCCTGTAGGGTTAATTTATTAGATATGATACTGTTCCCTCATCTCGTGTTTGATGGTCATTCTCTGCTCGTTATGTTGTATGTTCTCCTTGCACTCTCGTTTAAGTTGCTTTCCCTTTTCATGTTTGCCAGTATTTTTCTGTTCTTATTCCTTGTCAGGTATTCTCCTGTCGCATCACTTCCATGTAGATTTCACTTCCACTCTTATAATACACAAGTATTATCTCGTCTTTTCTTCTCAGCTTGTGTTTGTCTATAACCCTCTAGTAGTCCATTTAGCTCTGCTTTCCTGTTACCTGAGTTTCCTGTTTTTGTTTTGGTTATCGATGGTGTAGCATAAGTAGCCCAGTTCTGTGCTTCATTGTTGTTCTCCTGGTAGCCATTCCTTAGTTGCCTAGTTATCATTCTTGCCCTGTTAGCCTGTTAGTCTTCTGATTGTTCCTTTGTTCTATTTTCTATTATGTGTAATAATGTGTACAGTATCCTATAATTGTAACGTGTGGTGGGCAGAACACACAGACTCCAGCGACGTGGATGAACATTTATTTTTACATAAATACAGCAGCACTCACATACAACACAAGAAATAGACATAAACACAAAACCGTTAACATTAAACAACAATGATGATAAACATGAATACATGTAACAATGATGATGCTAACATTTAACATCAACACGCTACACCAACAATGACCAATGACACTGCACACACTGACGTGGGTTTAAATAAACATAGACAGGACGAGGTACAGGTGTGTGCAGGCATGGCCACATATGAGGATCCTTGCACTGCATGTGGCAGGCCAAAGCACATGACTCCTGGGAGGTGAGCGTTCCAAGGCGATAATTAGCTAAAAGAAAAATAATAGATGATTTTTAGTGAGCTAAATATGTGAAGTGATGAGAAAAAAAATCACAGTGGAAGTCAACATAGACATACCTTTCATTCAAATCTACAGTCTGTACATAAACACATGCATAGCTCAGTTCTTCATTCTTTTTTGAGTAACATTATGAAACATTGAAATAAATCGGTACACCATATAAGTATGTAATATAAAAGCAGAGAAAATATATTCTGATTCGTGTAATATAAAAGTAGAAAAATTATTCCCTAATGTAGGCCTATAGTAGAAATAATGGTATAACAAACATTTGTTGTCAGGAGCTGAACTTGAAAATGTTTTCTGTTTATTGTTCTCCCACCAGTGAAATAAGATATCCGACCATGTGTATACACTTGTGACGATTGACCACCCTCCTGGTGTCAATGTTTTATGGTTTCCCTGTCGTGTCTTTGTTTTTCCTTTACCTCCCTGTTCTGCTCCTTAGTTTCATTTTCTCCGCCCCTCGACTGTTCCTTGATTGCAGTCCGTGTTTGAGTTCTCCCTGTTCCCATGTTCACCTGAGTCTGTTTAGTGTCCGATTGTCTTGGTAATTTAAGCCCTGTGTTTTTATCTTCTAGTCTGTTGGTTAATGTGGTAAGTTATGTCCTTCTGGCAGGTTTGCCTTATGCTTGTTTTACTGTTGTTGTTGTTGTTGTCGTCGTCATTGCTTTTTGGTTTACTCCAGTCGTGTGTTATTTTACCCTCAGTGTTACCCCTTTGCCTCTGTTTGTTTTACCGTTCGTGTTTTCCTTATTTAATAAACTGCCTCCTGCATTTGCGTTCTACCTCTGCCTGTTCCTGGTTGGATCATTACAGAATAAGCAACCTTAAAACAGATATGCAGAAGGAGGAACTCTCCGTGTCATGTTGTGTTCAGTCCGTGTCAGCCCAGCCTCCCCCACACAATAGTTTGCTCCCAGACAGGGACAGGGATTAGATCAGGGCCCTGCTCATTACACTTTGGGAGGGGAAACCCTTGGCTCTACCCTCACTTCTGGCAACATCCAGTGAGTGTAATGGGGAGGGTAAGTCAATGGGAACATATGTCATGCAATGCTATAACTACCTTCAGCACCTGACCTGCCCTGATCCCCTGGAGTTTGAGAAGGTAATGTTTTTGAAAACATTTCTCCGGAGTAAGGTGCTCCAATGGGCCGAAATAATCCTCCAGCACAAGGCTCAGGAGACTGTGACGGTGGAGGGTTTCCTCCGGTTGCTTTCCACATGATTTACTCCTCCTAGACAGCCTGCTGTGGCTGTTGCCCTCCCAGACTCCCTATCAGTCCCTGTTTCTGGCATGAAAGAAACCACCCAGCCAGTTCCCACCTTCTCCGGCGAGAAAGACGCCGCCCGGCCAGTCTCTGCACCCGGCGAGAGATGCCGCCCGTCCTGCCCCCAGCCCCCGGCACGCGAGACATCGCTCGTCATGAGCCTGTTCCCGGCGTGGGAGACACCACCCACCCTGATCCAGTTCCTGTTCCCGGCGCAGATGATGATGGCTGGCTGGATCCAGCCTCCGGCACGGACGATGCCGTCTGGCTGGATCCAGCCCCCGGCACGAAAGAAGCCACCCAGCAGGATCCAGCCCCTGCCTCCTGCGTGGGTGATGCTGCCGAGCCTGATCCGCTCTCCAGTGCGAGAGACGCCACTACCTGGCCCGATCCAGCTACCCTGGCGCGGGAGATGCCACCAGTCCCGAGCAAGTCCCGGTCCCCAGCACGAGAGACGCCGCTCATCATGAGCCTGTTCCCAGCCTAGTGGTGGCCCTCTGGCCTATCCTTGCCACCCAAGAGGCCTCTCAATCTGTTCTTGTTCCCTGTGTCAGGTCTGTGCCTGTAGGTATACTCCTGGATCTCCGTGCAGCGCCACTGACCGCTATAGCCACGCCTCCAGACCCTGCAGCACCGCTGAGCATGGCAAGCCCATCTTCGGGCCTCCCAGATCCGCCACTGCCCAGCGCAGCTGTGCCTCCAGACCCGCTGTTGCTGACCACCACAGCCACACCTCCAGACACTGCAGCACCGCTGAGCAGCGCAGCTCTATCTTCGGGCCTCCCGGACAAGTCACTGACCGGCGCAGGCACACCTCCAGACCCACCGCTGCCGACCGCCTTAGCTGCACCTCTGGACCTCCCTGCAATACTGCTGAATGCCGCGGCCACTGAACATCGTGCCACTGGACCCGACTGTTCCTAGAATGGAGGAAGCCACTCCAAGTCCCAGCGCCACATGCCAGGCCTCTCCCTGTGGTTTCTCCTCAAGACTCCACTGTACCCCTAGTAGCTGCTCAGGTGTGCTCCCAAAGACATCTAGAACTCCCTCAGTCACACCTCGCAGCGAGTCAATGACCCTTTAAGACCTTTCCGTCGGCCTCCCGGATCTCTATGGTTCCTGTGTCTACACCATTTGTCCTTCTTGCACCTCCTCTGCCCTTTGAGGCTGCTGCACCAGCCCCCATTACTGCTGCCTTATCTGCTCCTGGTGCAGGTTTTGTCCTTGTCCTCGTTTGTGTGAGGATTATCATCCTGTTACCTTGTGGCACCTGTTACCTGTTACCTGTTACCACCCTGCCTTGTGGTATTGGTGATCTCTTGCCTGCCCCAGTACTCAAACCTATGCCTGTCATATATTTTGTTCCTGTGCCCATCTGTCATATTCCACATGTCCCTTGTTGTTATTGCCTCTCCCCTGCCCCTGTGCCAGTACCTGTGTCTGACACCAGTCGTTCTCCTCCCCTCTCTCCACCTGTCTCTATGCCCATCTCCAATTCCGACCAGGTCTCTAGTCCCACTCCTTTTCCCCATCTGGCTCCTGTCCCCTGATCTGTCCCTACTCCACTGCCTGTTCATGGTTTGGCCCTGAGACTCGTGCATTCCCTGACCGTAATCCTACCCCTGGCCCAGCTTCTGCTTCTTTGTGTGCTCCGTGTGTGTCTCCTGTCCTGTCTCGTCATCCCTGGCTCCTCCTATTGGCCCTGTCGCTGCCTCGTACAGCCCTTTTGTTCCTGCTCTCTTTCCTGATCCCCTGCCTCTGTTTCTGGGTCTTGTCCCTGCTCCCTTGCACGCTTCGGTGGGGGGGTTCTGTGACGATTGACCACGTGTTCATGTTTTCCTCATTTAATAAAGCGCCTCCTGCATTTGTGTTCTACCTATACCTTTTCCTGGTTACAACACTGTGTCTGTCACAGAGGGCAGTTAAAGAATATATTCAAGGAAGATGCAGGTAAGGCTTTTTCTGACCGCCAACATCTGCAGCTTCTGCAGGCTGCATATTTGGCAAAACAGGAACACAGAGATCTGTTCCCTTGCATCGACTATGGTCAGTGGCATGAATGGAAGATACTTCTGCCAGCTCCCACTGCTAGCTGCTGCTCTGGAGCAGTTAGGAGGCTCAAAGTACTTCATAAAAATGGACCTACAATGCCCCTACAGTCTGCAGCATATAAACAAGACCATTTCCCCCACCTCCATCCACTGTGGGTATTTGGTGATGCCTTATGGGATAGATAATGCTGTTTAAGTTGTGCAGGCCTTTGTAGATTCAGATGTTCCTTTTAATGATTATGAGAATCAAGTGGATTTGTGGACTTCCTAGTTTTGAAATACTTTAATGTCATACAGGGATAGACTGAAAATAATAATTAGGAATTGCATACCAAAACATATTATAATATATAAATAAAGGAATATATGAATACGAAAATAGCGACTTCTGATTTTAGTCAGAGTTGACCTTTGTTACCAAAGCTTTGCACATCATTACATCATGCTAGTGGGTGTGAACAGCTTCTAAACCATATCAATTTATATCAACCATATCATTTCTTCCTCATATTCTAGGGAGTTTTTCCTTGCTACAGTCAACCTTGGCTTGCTCACTGGGTGCTTGGACTTGGACATTTGTAAAGCTGCTTTATGATAACATCAGTTGTAAAACATGCTAAATAAATACATTTGAATTAAAATTTCTTTTTGTTACAGATGGAGAGCAGGCTGAGGCCATGCAGATAATCTGGACTTTAATGCCCTTATTGTGAAGTAGCCCCATCACCTGGCCATAGGTCCAACTGCCCTGGTGCAGATATGGGGGCTAGGTACTTGAAGCTCATCAGGTTCAAGAAGGGTGAAAAGGGTTCAGCACAGATTCTGGCCACAATTAGTACTCCGTCATGTGAATTTCCTTGGTTACACCATCAAGGATGCCAGTGTACAGTGGTAACTTGATGGTTAAGGTACTTGACTTATAATTAGAAGGTTGCTGGTTCAAGCCCCCCCACTGTTAGGCACTGAAGCAACACCCTTAACCCTCAAGTTGTACTCATTTATAAGCTGCTTTGGGTAAAAGTGTCAGATAAATGTAACCTGGCATTTGTTCAATACCCTTGACACTTGATGCAGTGTGAGCTGCAGTGATTTCCATTTCTTGTATGAGGTTAATTAGAGCCTTCAGCAGTATAGCAAGTCCCTCACAGACCAGTTAGGGATCAGAATGGTGGAGGTGACTAATGGTGTGGGGAGTGTTTTCTTGGCACACGTTGGTCATCACCTGCTTTATCAAGAATTGCGCTTGTTTGATGTTTTAGTGCTCAATAAAACTATTGAAGAAATAAAAAGATATGAAAAGTTTCAGTTCAGAAAAGGGTTCATCTACTGTGTTAGTGCAAACAAGATGGTATGTCTCATTTCAGCGAACATGGTGGTTTCAAAAATTCACAATGGAAGTCAACAGAGACATACAATCCATTCATATCTATAGTGGGAGTCAATGGAGATATACCACCATTCATATTTATAGTGGGAGTCAATGGAAACGTACCATCCATTCATATCTATAATCTATGTTTATGTACCTGCACACATGCATGGCTCAGTTCAGCTCTCTAACTCGATACACATTATGAAACATAGAAATAGATTGTTATACCTTAAGTAATATTAAAGCAGAGAAGATATATTATGATTGTTGTATTTTAAAAAAAGAAAAATGTGTATTCTTATTATTATTCTCACAATAGATAGTAGTAACAAGGGTTTCCTTCATGCAGTACAATACTTTTGGCAGCACCTTTCACGTTCCCTTCAGGAACTGCTCTTGAGAATTTTTTCTCCTTAATGTCCCACCAACCATGAAATTAATTATCCACCCATGAGTGTACCCTCTGTCAGTCAGAAGCAAGGGCAGTTGTAGAATATAGACAATAAAGGTACAGGTGAGGCTTTTTCTGACTGCCAACTTCTGCAGTTCTTGCAGGCTGCATCTGTGGAAAAACAGAAACACAGAGGTCTGTTTCCTTCCATTGACTGTGAAATATTGCTGCCAGCTCCCACTGATACCAGCTGCTCTTGAGTAGTTAAGAATATCAAATCTTGCACTACACCTACAGACTATGAACAAGACCATTTCCACCAGGCATATTTGGTAATGTCTTATGTTGTGCAAACAATCACACAGCATACAATTATTTGCATATACAGGTCAGATTCATACAGGACAATTTAGAGTATCCAGTCAATCATGTATTTGGACTAGAACCAGAAACCCTAGAGGAAAACATGGAAACTCCACCCAGATAGGGACTCAAACCCAAGACTTGCGAGACGAACATGCTAACCACCAAGCCACCATGCTGCTCTTGAAACAATGAAACTCAACATCCTGTGTGGTAGGGAAAACAGGTGATCATTATAGTGACCAACATGGTAAACTACAAAGGAGCTGCCTCAAACACAAATAATGACCTCATGTCTGGTGTCATTTTTTCCATGTCCTTATCTCCAAATATACCACTCATCCAATGCTAACCTTACTTCTTATCTGTTTACCTTTATTGGCCTCTCCTCGGTTCTTACCAAATTTGGTATAAAATGCCATTATTTATTAAAATATTTTCCATGTCATTGTTTGCAATCCTCAGGGTAACTAGTTCTGTTTTTTAATTAGGCCTATGCACTTCATAAGCCCTGGGCACTTTATTGTGTAGGTCTCAAACATTTTTACTTATTAGACCTTAAGGCATTAATGTATGTTCATACCTTACAGAAATAGCACCCATCCTAGCTGAAAGCCAAGATGAGAGTCATTCTATATGTTAACCATTAACAAGAAGGCTACAAAGGTGAGAGTCATTCTATATGTTAACCATTAACAAGAAGGGTACCAACAAAGGTGAGCGTCATTCTATATCTTGCTGGCCTTGCCCATCATAGGACCTGCACCTTGGGCCTAGAAAAATATCCTAGATAAAAGTGGGCTAGATAATGCCCCCTAAGTCTTCTAGACATTTGTAAATCAAGATTCAGATGTTTCTTTAATGATCATGAGGATCAAGAGGGTTTTGTGTCCTTCCTAGTTTTGTGATATTTTTACGCCATACTGATATTTTTATGGACAGACTGAAAAAATTAGGAATTGGAGCATAAAATAGATATAATATATTAATAAAAGAAAATAGGAAAATCTGACTGCAGTCAGAGTTGATCTTTTGTTACCATAGAATTGTACATTACATCATGCTAGTGGGTGTGAGCAGCTTCTAAACCATATAAATATTAGAGCTTTTGGCAACTCAACCTACAACTTACTTATGAAGCTGGACTTCCTGTGGCCTCAAATGTCATTCAAATTATTTATTTAACATCTCGATGAATTTTACTGCAGTAAACCAAACTGATGACTGTTTCTATTATACCTGTCCAGAGAGATCTCTGTCTACTGCAGTTTATGTGTTATTGTGTATGTCTTTAACAAGTTTTGTCTTGGTGACTGTTTGTGGGAATCTGCTCATCATCATCTCTGTGTGTCACTTCAAACAGCTCCACACACCCACTAACATGCTCATCCTCTCTCTGGCTGTGTCGGATTTTCTCATTGGAGCTCTTGTGATGCCACCAGCATTACTTCAACTGATTGATTCATGTTGGATTTTTACAAGAATTTTCTGTGCATTTAATTTGTTAACTGCTTATGTTCTCACAAGTGTATCTATATATAATGTTGCTCTCATTGCTGTTGATCGGTATTTTGCTCTCTCTAACCCTTTCCTGTACACCAAAACAGTTTCAGTGAGTATAATGTGCATTGTGATTTTATGTGACTGGGGTGTGTGGCTATCATATAATATATCAATACAGTACCCCAATTTAAAGTTTTTGAGTGGGGCAATATGTTCCAGAAACTGTGTTTTTGTGCTGAATGAGATCTGGTCTCTAGTTGATCTTCTATTGAGTTTTGTTTTTCCACTTTCTGTAATAATCATATTCTATGGTCTAGTTTTTTTTATTGCCAAGAAACATGCTACAGCTATTAGAGATCTTAATAGTTACACCAGGACTCAGACCTCAAAGAACATGTCAGACTCAATGAAATCTGAGAGAAAAGCAGCAAAGGTTCTTGGTATTTTAGTGTCTGTGTTTGTGGCCTGTTTGCTTCCATGTGCTGTTTATAGTGTATTAGGTAATGTAATAGAAATTGAAGTAGAATCATTTCAGAAGATTTTTCTTCTGGTTTACCTTAATTCTGCAATGAACCCAGTGATTTATGCTTTGTTTTATCCATGGTTTAGGAGATCTGTTAAATTAATTTTAACTTTTCAGATATTCTGCACTGATTCAAGATTGATAAATATTCTTTGATGGATGAAATTGTTTTGTAAAAATGTCACAGTACTTGAGGTTTTGGAGGGCTCATTTTAATGAATATATTTAGACCAGTTCTACTCAGCTACTAAAGCTGTTCTCGAAATATATGACTGTACTAGAAATATGTCCCATTATATAATGCTAATCACATATAGACTAGCCAGTGCTTGACTTAAAGCATCTTCAACTATGTTATATTATTACATGAAGTAGTTTAAAAAATAAACACATTGCAGAAGCACATCTGAGTTCAATTAAAAGAGGTATTTCTGTATTGTTCCAGTTAGTGCTGAGTTCTTTGTGTGTTAGCAAAACTGGGTAGAAATGTAACTGAGCACTAGTTACAACTTCCAAAAGCACATTGTAAACATGACTCCAAATATTTTGTTTACAGTAACAATTCTTCCATGGAATTGAGAAATGTGACAATACGAAAACTACTACTATTAATGCTTGTAATAATAATAATACAAAGAAGATTTGTATTATTATTATTAGTCAGAAGATATCAGGACACTTTATTTGTGGGAGCAGAATCAGCACAGTTACATCACAAACAGAAAAGGAATTAAGTAGAGGGGAAATGTGGAGGGAATCAGTAAAATGAACACACACATGAACACCCTAAGAATGCTATTAAACTACAGGAGACAGACCACTTATACAAATCAACCACTTTTAAGCAAAAAGATAAATCATGCATTTTAAAGTAGTTTAGATGCTGCAGTGAGCCACATGATATCCAGGGATTCTTCTCTGTGGCCTCCCTGTCCTCTCTCTGTCTCTCTGGCCAGTGGCCCACCACTGCATAGCCGCCCCTCGTGGGTCAGCCATCCCAGTGACCCACACAGTCCCCAACAAAGTAACTGAAGCATGCAGCACTGTATGTGATGGACAGATATAAACTGCACCATCGTCACTCCCCAGCCATTCAATGTGAGGGAGCACATTTGGTCCTATCAACCACACAGAAGAGCCTGTGTCAATGAGCAGTGTCAGTGGGCCTGAAGCAATGAACTCTGTGATTGAGCTGTGTCAGTGAGCCTTTGTCAGTGAGCCGGTGTCAGTGACTATGTCAGTGAGCTTGTGTTAATGAGTTGTGTCAGTGAGCCTGTGTCAATGAACCAGTGTCAATAAGCCTGTGTCAGTGAGCTGCTTTCTGAACTCACTGCTCTCAATTCCAACTCCACTGTGCTAGACAATCTTTCTATCTACATCCCCATTCCTGCTATTTACTGGGATTTGGCTGAGGCCTTTAACCCTGGTAAGACACACAGCTCCCCCCATTCATATCTACAGTGGGAATTAATGGAGAAGTACCATCCATTCAAATATACAGTCTATGAGTTTAGCCTGCACCCATACAGAGCTCAGTTCAGCATTCTCTCAACATACATTAGCAAAAGTATTTTTAAAAAAAGAACATACACAACACCAAGTAGATGTGCCTGAACACAAACAAAAAGGTGCTGAGATGCAGCGTCCACTGAAAGGGCAGGTGCTGGAGATATCCCTGGCCCTATAGGACACACAGAGGGGCACGTCCACCCTGGGTCCAGACTTGCTGCCACAGACTATAGCCCACCTGTTGCCAGCCACCCAGGGCAGTCCTCCTCCAGGGCTTTGGGCAGACCCTTCCAGTACTCATAGCCTGCACTCAGGAGTGGGAGAACACAAGCTACTATATTGCTAGCCAGGGACCTAGCCAACTCCACTGGACCACCTACACAGTGGTTCCAGTGGAGCTCTTTTACTATCTGTTGTCCTGGCTCGGTAGCCTTAAGCCCCCCCCCCACCCCCCCCCCCACCCCGAAGAAATTCCAGGGGGCATTCCCCTCCTTGTCTGGAGTGGACTGTCTCCTCTTTCTCTGGTATGGCCGTGAGCTCCAGTTTTGTTCCTCCTCCCAATATCCAGGAAGTGGCTTCGGATGTTGGCAAGAGTCCCCTGTGCACATCCCCTTTAGAAATCCATTAAACGTCAAGGGAGTCCTGTGGCGGTCGGTCTTTCTGTTACGTCCCAAGTGCCGCAGGGTGAGGAGTAGGACGCGCAGCCTCTCTTGACATTGACAGACATTTATTTTACACACACGAAGGACTAACAGATTGGTACTCACAGAAAACAAGGAAGGTGAAAGCTGGCAAGAGTTTACAAACATAATACACGATATTACCATGAACTTGAGCACGTAGCCGAACATGAACAAAGACCGACAACTCTGTACTCTCCTGCAACAGTTTAAATACATACAGACACTAGATACAGAAGCCGGTGCAGGTGTGCAAACATAGGCATGGTCACAACAAAAAGACAAACTCCCACATCCTGGGATTCTTCTGTAGCCTCCGCAACCTTTCTCTCTATATATCTCTCTCTATGGCCAGTGTCTCACTGCTCCATAGCCCTGACTGCTCATGGGTCAGCTGTCCCAGTGACCCACACAGACACTAACAATGTAACTGAAGCATGTGGGCGCTGTGTGGGTAAGTCAGTAATAGACATGAACTGTAAAAAACCTGCCAGAAGGCTTCACAACTTATAGAGTCAGCAGGAGCTAGCCAGCTACCCAAAGCCATGGCTACACAAAGCCAATCTCTGAACCAGCATCATCAATATGGTGGAGGAACTTACTCGACAAACACAACAACTCAATGCACTTGTGCCTGCCATCAGAGAGTTAACACATTACCTGGCGACGCTACCTACCAGCGAGGTGAGGAACCCCAGTGTGGGCACTATTCCTCCTCCTACCACTAGCAGCACACCTTTCCATCTTGTCCTACCTGATAAGTATAATAGAGATCCAGCTGGTTGTAAGGGGTTCTTATTAGTGTTCTTTGTATTTTGCACGACAGGGCCTCAATACTGAAATTGTCAGAGAAATAGCTTGTCATGATGAGTCCAAGTCACTGGAAGAAATCATTCAACTTTCAATTTGTGTGGATCACTTGCTGAGAGAAAGAGGAGCAGGCAAGAGACAGAGATTGCCCAAGCAGTATCACAGGAGATGGAGGAGACTGACCACCTTAGCCTCAATCCGTCAGAGAGGAGACCCAGATATCAACTGGACTTGTGTGTTTACTGTGGAGATTCTGGGCACATCCTCCATTTTTGTCCTTCATGCCCCAATCAGCACCAAAATAATAAATAAAGTGAACGTGTTGACAATTCACACACAAAAAAGGTAAGTTAGCACTTTTATTAGGAACATAAAACCATTTGTGCTTGAAATTGAACTGTCCCTAAAGGATGTTATCACAGTGGTTCCAACTCTGATTGACTCAGGAGCTGCCAAAAATTTCATTTCAGTAGAGTTGAATTTGTTGTAGCCTCCACATCAGTTGAAAGCCTAGCAACTGCTGAGGGGATTGTGGTACCGAGAGAACACCAAGATCAGTCAGAGGAAAAGGTGCTGATTTACCTCTTCATTGCCCCTATGCTTGCACTATCGACCTCACTGAGGGAAGCTCACAGAAGCGAGTACCCTCTCTCTTTAGTGGAGTACCAGGCCATGGAGGAATACATTACAGAGGCTTTATCACATGGTTACATTCACCCCTCTAAATCGCCTGCTGCAGCTGGGTTTTTCTTCATATCCAAGAAGGATAGGGGACTGCATCCTTGCATCGATTGCCAAGGCCTGAATGATATCACCGTTAAGTATCCCTACCCGTTACCCCGATCCCGTTGTTTAAATACATCATTTTGGCAGAAATGACACAGAACAGGACTCACTCCTTTTCAGTGTCCACCTGTGTGTCTGTCTTCCCTGTGTTCCAGGTTTTGCCTATGACTCTCCCAATACCCCCCATCCCAATCCATGCTTACATTTTTCAGTGAGCAGATGATTATATATAAGGAAGAGGAAGAGAAGAAGGGTGGTTTGGGGCTCATTAGAGAAGAGATTGGTGTCTTTGACTTCTTGCTGCATTTTGATCTTGTCTGCTTGGCTTTGTGTGTATGACTTTGGATTCGCCCCTTTGATTTATGGTTTGCTTTGTCCCTTATTGGTTTGGTGCTGGATATGTTTCTTGTATCTTATATGTATTGTCTTGTATATAGTTACACACTGGTGGTAGGGAGTGGCTGCTATTTTGTTTGGGTGTGTGTTTACCACTGTTTCTAACAGTGTAGCCAGTGTATTCATTGTATGTTTCTTTTTGTTAGCTTCGTCAGTTGTCTTTTTGTTTCTATTGCACCAGTTTCTTGTCTTTGAACAACAAAACTTTTAAACACAACTGCAGTAAGTTAAAGCTACAGAATCTGGGCCTGATCCTGATAAAGAATCAAATAAATGATGTCCTGTCTGAAACTGCCCACATCTTACCATATTCCCCCGTCCTTTCACATTTCTCTGTTAAAGCCATATATTGCAGGTCCTTTAACCACTCCATTTTGCAGGAGGCACTGCTACTCCTGGAAATTGACAGCTCACCTGCTTATATTATGAAAGTGATCTTGGATTCGAAGTGGAGAAGAAAGGATATTCAGTATCTCATTGATTGAGGATTATGGACTGGAGGATAGGTGCTGGATCTGTCAATGCTATTGGACTTTCACTGTGGGCATCGGGGAAAAAAATGGCTCCTTGTCCCAGAGGTTGTCTTTGTGGCAGTTCGGCTGGGCCGGCTGACTCTCTGTGGGGGTACTGTCACACCATCTGTTGCAGCTCTGTCTACTGCAGACTATGCATCCCATAAGCCTCCTGTATGGTCCCAATCACCTGTGTTCTAAACTCACCTGTGTCTTATTCTCCTTAATGTGTTCACCATATATATATATATATATATATATATATATATATATATATATATATATCCTATTGCATTGTGAAGTCTTGTTTGCTAGCCTTGCATTTGTTTTTTTGCTAACTCTTTTGCATATTTGGACTTCCTGCTTGTTTTTGATATTCTCTTGCCTGTGCCTCTTTTCTGTTTGCTCTGTGCCTCTACTTATCGACCCTTGCCCGAATTTGACTACTCTTTGGATTGCCCCTATTAAACTATACCATTCAAAAACCTGGCAAAGAACAAATAAATGAAAATAAAACATGAACTAAACAAACATGATCAGTACAGGATGGAAAGAAAAAAGGGGGCAAGGTCTTAAAATCTTAAGTCTTACTTGATAGTAAGATTTTTTTTCTAATTTGGCAAAATTTAATAGATCTTTCAGCCAGTGAAAAACAGATGGTGGGGCAACTGACTTCAGCTTGAGTACAATGAGCCTTCTAGCTAAGAAGGTGGCAAAAGCTATAGTATCGACCTTGTAGCTTGGCATCAAGAGGGTGGATGGCAACACACCAAACAAGATGGTTGCATGGGTGGGCTCAAGCGATACTTTTGGTATCTTGGAATGAATCTGGAATATGTCAGACCAATATTTGTATCAGTGAGGTCTTGGGGGAATTCCTGGGTAGATCTGTCATCACCTACAATGACAATATTCTGGTCTGTGAGCATTCCTTAGAGCAAAATGTGCATGATGTGCATCTGGTCTTCCACACTCTCCTACACAATCATCTATATTGCAAGTTGGAGCAGTTGGAGTTTCACCTCCATCATGTGAATTTCCTTGGTTACATTGTCAAGGACACATGTGTACAAATGCAACCTGGCAGTTGTCCAATGGCCCCAACACTAGATGTATTGTGAACTGTAGCATTTTCTGTGGTTTTCTAACTTTTGTAGGATGTTTTTTAGAGCCTTATATAACAGGTTTATTAGAGCCTTCAGCACTCTAGCTAAGCCCCTCACAGACCCTACATGTTTGGTGTCAACAGGTTGGTGGAAGTGAAGTAATGGTGTGGGAAAAGTTTTCTTGATGCACCTGGGTCCCCTGTGGATAGGCATATGGACAGTTGGGATTACTTCAGCATTGTGTCTGACAAAGTTCATCCCTTCATGCCAGCTGTTAATGCTATAGAAGAAGGCCACTTTCAACAGGACAATGCACCATACAAGTCATCACCTGTTTTGTCAAGAAATTATGCTTGTTAGATATTTTAGTCCACAATAAAACCATTGAACAAAGAGAGAAATTACTTTCATTTTAGAACAGTGTTGATGGAAATGAAGACACATGTATCGCGGGCAGTGGTAGCTCACTGGCTCACTGGATGGCTGCTGGTTCAAGCCCTGTCACTGTTGGGCCCTTGAGCAAGGCCCTTAATCCTCAATTGCTCAAGTTGTACTCACTCATAATTGTAAGTCACTTTGGATAAAAAACAAAAAAGTGTCAGCTAAAGATCGTAGGTGGTTATGGACAATCATGAATCACTCTCTAATGTTGCTATAAGATATTTGTTGCTATGTTTTGTCCATGTCTGGGATTAAGAGAGAGGTGGCATGCACTTACAAATATGGGTGGGGTTTGGACAGAGATACTGTCCCTCCCATAGTCTCTACTACACATGCTTTGGGTCCAATTTCGATCTACTGTGTCAATGCACAAAATATGGCAGCTCCCATTTCAGCCAACACGGTGGCTTCAAAAATTCACAGTGGAAGTCAATGGAGACATACCATCCATTCATATCTACTGTCCATAACTTGTACTTGCACACATGCATAGCCCATTTCAGCATTCTTTCGACATACATTAAGAAAAGTAATTCATTGCACTGTACCTACAATCTGCTGTATATAAACAAGACCATTTCCACCACCTCCAGCCACTGTGGATATTTGGTAATGCCTTATGTTGTGCAAACAATCACATACAATAAGGCTCAGCATACAGGGTGGTAGAGAAAAACAGATGATCTTTATGTTGCTCACATAAGACAGGTCTTACAGAGACTGCTAGATACATTTTTTATATAAAAGGAGAGAAATGTGCCTTCCTCCTACAGAAAATATCCTTCCTAAGTTACATCATCATTGATGGAGGGGTTACTATGGAGGATAAGAAGATGGAGGCTTCTGTTTTACAACATCTAGAGCCAGAGGAACCCTTCGTGGTCAATGTGGATACCTCAAAGACAGGAGTTGGAGCTATCCTGTCACAAAGTATAGGCAATCCCCCAAAACTTCATCCCATCACTTACTTTTGATATAAACTTTCTTCTGCTGAAAGAAATTATGAGTTGGAGACCAGAGAACTTCTGGCTGCTAAATTAGCCTTAGAAGAATGGAGACATTGGTTGGAAGGTGTTAAACACCCTTTTGTTGTATAGATGGATCATAAGAACCTGGAATACATTAAACAAGCCAAGCGTCTCGCTTCTTGCCCATCTCATTGGTCACTCTTTTTTTTAATCACTTTAATTTTTAGATTACTTTCAAACCTAGATCTCAGAATGCCAAGGAGAACACACTATCTCATATCCATGAAGTGAGTAGTTCAGAGGGGATAAATTACTTCTTACCCATTTTGCCTACTGAGTGTGTTATCGGAGCTGTGCTAAGAGTGTGTTAAAGGGACTTGAGGAGCTTAGAAGAGAGCTATGTAACACTCCAGTTTCACCATCCTGTCCAGGAGATAAGCTTTAAGTGCTACCTGCTTTCCAGGATTGATTGATAATTTGGGTTCACTTTTCGCTGGCAACAGGTCATCCTGGTTAGGTCAAGACACAACAGCTGATTTATTGCAGATACTGGTACATTTTTTCATGTATGGATTGTGCGTAATCCAATACCTCAAGGACACTGCCGGCGGGTAAGCTTCTACTGCCT
This sequence comes from Electrophorus electricus, assembly GCF_041902795.1. Taxonomy (NCBI): domain Eukaryota; kingdom Metazoa; phylum Chordata; class Actinopteri; order Gymnotiformes; family Gymnotidae; genus Electrophorus; species Electrophorus electricus. The sequence continues at coordinate 2,285,489 of NC_137498.1, forward strand.
CTAGCAGACCCTGGTCTCATTTGGCTGTAGACTTTGTGACAGACCTGCCAGATTTAGAGGAAAAAACTATTATAGTCTAGTAGACTGTTTTTCTAAAGCAGTTAGATTCGTGCCCTTGCCTGGTCTCCCATCAGCCTTTGAGACTGCTGAGATGTTGTTCCATCATGTATTTAGGAACTATGGAATACCAGAGGATATAGTGTCTGACCCCAATTTACATCCCAGCTATGGATGGCCTTCTTGGAGAAGCTTGGAGTCAACGTAAGTCTAATCTCTGGCTAGCACCCACAGAGTAATGGTCAAATTGAAAGAGGGAATCAAAAATTGGGGAAGTTTTGAGGTTGAATTTTGGGGACCAACAGAATGAGTTGAGTGTGGGTAGAGATGGCTCAGAACTCCATTGTTCATTCTGCTACAGGCCTTACTCCATTTCAGTGTATTTTAGGCTTTCAGTCCCCATTTGTCCTTTGGGACCTGACTCCTTTAGTAGCTCCTGCCATAGATGCGTGAGAGTGAGTGCGTTTGGGAAAATATTCAGCTTTGCATAAAACAAGCCATAAGACGGTTTCAACATCACGCAGACCACCAGAGGGCACCTGCTCACGAATACCACACAGTGGATATGGTATGGCTGCCTGGCAAGGATTTACATCTAAGGGGCTGTAGTAAGTTAAACCCACATTACCTGGGCCATTTCCTGATGCAGAAAATAATTAATGAATTCACTTACTGTTTAAAACTGCTGAGCACTTATCGAATATCTCCATCCTTCCATGTCTCACTTCTTATGCCATGTTGTGGGACAACTGTCTACTCCCATCAATGAGGATGCTACCTCACCCTTGGATGTTGATGGTTTCTGTGTATATTGTGCAAGAGATACTGGACTCCAGATGATGGGGAAATGAGATACAATACATAATTGATTGGGATGGGTTTGGTCCAGAGGAGAGATGTTGGGTACTGCAGAGGGATGTGTTGAATCCCTCCCTACTCCTAGACTTCCACCATTTGCACTCTAACAGACATCCTCATTCCAGAGTTCATCCTCACAGCTGTTCGACTTTGCCATGACATAAGGCCTGTGCCTGGGATTTTCACTTACTTATTAGGCCTTTGGGAATTAATGTATGTTCATACTGTGCAGAAACAGCACCTGCCCAAGGTGAAACCAAGGTGAAAGTCATTCTATACCTTCATAGGGCATGAGCCTTGGCCCTACAAAAAAAAGATCCCACACTTATGGGCTAGATAATGCCTCCTAAGTGTTCTAGACATTTGTAAATCAAGATTCAAATGATTCTTTAATGATCATGAGGATCAAGGGGGTTTTGTGGCCTTCCTAGTTTTGTGACATTTTTAGGCCAGACTGATATTTTTATGAACAGACTGAAAAAAATAGGAATTGGAGCATAAAAAAGATACTTTTAATATAATATATTATATCACAAAACAGTTACTAATTCTTTTATTTCTACACTCTCCTCATCAATGAAGCTTCTGTGCCCTAGATCTGCTAAGTCCTCATCACCTGCCCCCTGGCTAACAGAAACACTTCGCTGCCACAGGAGAGAAATAAGGACTGCAAAGAGGTGGTGGAGGAAATCTCATGTAGATTCAGACCTCAGCTCATACAAGTCTCTCCTTTCCAAGTTCTCACTGGAAGTAACAGCCGCAAAGTCACCTTACTACAGAGAAAAATTCCAATCATCAGCATCCAATCCACACAAGCGCTTCACTATTTTTCTTCTCTCCTGAATCCTCCCCCCGCCCCTTCTTCATCTCTTACTCTGGAGGATTTTATCATCTTCTTTGAGGAGACGGTTGCAGCAATTAGCCAATCCTTTTCCTCTGTACCCACTCCTCCAACCAATGTGCATTCCCCAAGAGCTGCTTCCTTTCATCTCTGTCATCATCAACAACTCCTTATCTTCTGGATACGTGCCAACTGCATTCAAAACCTCCAGGGTGGTACCAATCCTCAAGAAGGCTACAATCAGCAGTGCCAACGTTACCAACTACAGACCAGTATCACTTCTCTCTTTCCTCTTAAAAGCCCTTGAATGAGCAGTTTATAATCAATTGTCTCTTTTTCTTACCCAAAGCCAGCTGCATGATCCCAATCAGTCTGCACATTCTACAGAAATTGCCCTTATAGCAGTGATGGAAAAACTTCATGCTGCTAAAGCTGCCAAACAGTCATCTGTTTTGATTCTTCTAGACCTTTCAGCAGCCTATGACACAGTGAACCACAACATTCTTCTTTCTCTTCTCTCCAGGCTTGGTGTGACTGGTTCTGCTTGGAGATGGTTTCAGTCCTATCTGGAGGGACGGTCCTATCAGGTGACATGGAGACGATCCACATCCAAAGCATGTAGACTCTCCACTTTTGATTTACAGGGATCCATATTAGGCCCCCTTCTCTTCTCTTTGTATACTCATTCTCTTGGTGATATAATATCTTCTCATGGTTTCTCCTACCACTGCTATGCTGATGACACTCAATTCTTTCTTCCTTTTCCACCCTCTGACACACAGGCCTCCAGACATATCTCAGCATGCTTGACTGACATTGCGTCATGGATGACAGCCCACCACTTGAAGCTCAACCCCAGTTAAACAAAGCGGCTGGTCTTCAATCTTCCGAAGTTTACACATGTTACTCCACTGCTGCGATCCCTTCATTGGCTCCCAGTAGCTGCACACATCAGATTTAAAACCTTGATGCTTGCCTACAAAGCCAAAAATGGACCAGCCCCTTCATACATGAGGTCAATGGTCAAAGCCTGATGCATACCACGAGTACTTCGAACCTCAAGTACAGCTCGGCTTGAAATACCTTGCTTCAGGACTCTTGGACAACAAGCATCGAGACCATTTTCTGGCTCGAAGATGGTGGAATGAACTCCGATTTGCTGTCCGGAAAGCAGAGACCCTTGCAGTCTTCATACACAGACTGAAGACCCATCTATTTGCAGAATATTTAAAGGACAATTGACACTGCTCCCATATTGACTGACTAATTTAGTACTTATTGTAGGGTATTGTTCATGTTTAATAAACTCTAGCACTCATTGTTTATTGCACTTATCATTGTTTAAGATAGACCGTATGTATTTTGTACTTCTAGGTATCAGCACTGATCCCTGTATTCTACAGTATTCTAGTTCATTGGTATGTTGGACTCTAACCTACTGTACTGTGCTAGGATAGTCTATGAGTAAATGACAAAGCATTTTTGTAAGTCACTCTGGATAAGAGCGTCTGCTAAATGCTGTAAATGTAAAATATATTAATAAAGGAAAATAGGAAATTCTGAATGTAGTCAGAGTTGATCTTTTGTTACCATAGAATTCTACATTACATCATGCAAGTGGGTGTGAGCAGCTTCTAAACCATATAAATATCAGAGGTGTTGGCTCCTCAACCTACAACTTACTTATGAAGTTGGACTTCTTGTGGCCTCAAATGTCATTCAAATTATTTATTTAACATCTCGATGAATTTTACTGCAGCAAACCAAACTGATGACTGTTTCTATTATACCTGTCCAGAGAGATCTCTGTCTACTGCAGTTTATGTGTTATTGTGTATGTCTTTAACAAGTGTTGTTCTGGTGACTGTGTGTGGGAATCTGCTCATCATCATCTCTGTGTGTCACTTCAAACAGCTCCACACACCCACTAACATGCTCATCCTCTCTCTGGCTGTGTCAGATTTTCTCGTCGGAGCTCTTGTGATGCCACCAGCATTACTTCAAATGATGGAATCATGTTGGATTTTTACAAGAGTTTTCTGTATATTTAGTTTGTTAACTGCTTATTTTCTCACAAGTGTATCTATATATAATGTTGCTCTCATTGCTGTTGATCGGTATTTTGCTCTCTCTAACCCTTTCCTGTACAACAAAACAGTTTCAGTGAGCATAATGTGCATTGTGGTTTTATGTGACTGGAGTGTGTGGCTGTTATATAATATAACATTGCAGTACCCCAATTTAAAGTCTATAAGTATGGCAGTGTGTTCCAGAAGCTGTGTTTATTTGCCAAATGAGATCTGGTCTCTGGTTGATCTTCTGTTGAGTTTTGTTTTTCCACTTGCTATAATAATCATTTTGTATGTTCAAGTGTTTTTTATTGCCAAGAAGCATGCCACTGCTATTAGAGACCTTAATAGTCACACCAGGACTCAGACCTCAAAGAACATGTCAGACTCAATGAAATCTGAGAGAAAAGCAGCAAAGGTTCTTGGCATTTTAGTGTCTGTGTTTGTGGCCTGTTTGCTTCCATGTGCTGTTTATAATGTATTAGGTAATGTAGTAGAAATTGAAGTAGAATCATTTCAGAAAATTGTTCTTCTGGTTTACCTTAATTCTTCCATTAATCCAGTGATTTATGCTTTGTTTTATCCATGGTTTAGGAGATCTGTTAAATTCATTTTAACTCTTCAGATATTCTGCACTGATTCTACATTGATAAATATTCTTTGATGGATGAAATTGTTTTGTAAAATTGTCACAGTAATTGAGGTTTTGGAGGACTCATTTTAAATATATTTACACCTGTTCTACTCACCTACTTTGACTGCACTAGAAATACTATATCCATCATATAATGTTATTAATACACATATATGTCCCTATAGATAATTCATACAGATTTGGCCAGTGCTCAACTTAAAGTGTCAACTGTGCTGTAGTGTTACATGAAGTAGTTAAACAATAAAAACATGTTGCAGAAGCAGATCTGAGTTCAATTAAAAGACGCGTTTCTGTATTGTTCCAGTTAGTGCTGAGTTCTTTGTGTATTAGCAAAACTGAGCAGAAATGTAACTGAGCACTAATAATAACTTTAAAAATAACATAAATAATAATATTAGTAACAATGATAATATAAAGAAGAAAATATACTTTTAAACTGTAGCATCAGCAGAAAGAAAAAAAAGAGTCAGAAGATATCAGGACACTTGATTTGTGGGAGCAGAATGAGCACAGTCATATCACAAACAGAAAAGGAATTAAGTAGAGGAAATGTGGAGGGGATCAGTAAAATGAGCACACACATGAACACCCTAAGAATGCTATAAAACTACAGGAGACAGACCACATTAATTAAACACCAGTTAAACAAATCAACCACTTTTAAACAAAAATAAATTGAGCCTCAACCCATCTCAGGTGCCATGGATACTCCTACCACCCCCTGATTTCCCCTGCTGTAGCCCACCATACCTCCACCCCAGCCAACTACTGTCCATTGCCCTTAATGGATGTTCTCTTGTGAGATGGATCTCAGACACATTCACACCATCAGGACAAGGCTAGGACCTCTAGAAAGGTGGACAAGACATTAATTGCTTATTTGTTCATTTATTCATTTATTTTTCTCTTAAAACTGCTATTATTGTGGTGACCATTGTCAGCTAGAGGAGGATGCCTTGGTTTCTCTCAAGGTTTATTCCTCATGATCTAGGCATTTTTTCCTTGCCGCTGTCGTGCTTGGCTTGGACACTGCGGCCTTGGACTTGAACATTTGTAAAGCTTCTTTGTGACTACATCTGTTGTAAAAAGCTCTATATAAATACATTTAGATTTTAAAATATAAATTTTTAACTAGTTTACATGCTGCAGTGAGCCACATGGTATCCTGGGATTCTTCTCTGTGTCCTCCCCGTGTCTCTCTGCCCAGTGTCTCACTGCTGCATAGCAGAGTTGGATTATCTCAAGACTCTGCTCTCCACTCTTAAGGATGGGAAGCCCCTGGTTTTGCCCTCACTTATGGCGGCTCCAAGTGAGTATGATGGGGAGGACATGTTAGTGGGGAGAGTCGTTATGCAGTGTCACATATACCTCCAGTACCTGACCTGCCCTAATCCCCCCGAACTAGTGAAGGTGCTCTTCATGAAGACCTTTCTTCAGGGTCTAGCACTAGATTGGTCTGAATTAATATTCCAACACAGAGCTCAGGAAGCCAGGACTGTGGAGGGTTTCTTCCAACTGTTAACAGCATGGTTTGTGGCAAAAACCCCAAACCTGCCTTCTGTAGCTACTCCTCTCTCAGCTACTCATCCAGCCAGGGGCGTGAGAGATGACGCCGACTCACCAGATCCGGTCTCCGACGCGAGAGATGACACCGCCCGGCAAGGTGCGGTCCCCGGCACAAGAGATGACGCTGCCCAGCCTGATCCGGTTCCAGTTTCCAGCGCGAGAGACACTGCAAAGTGTGTTCCGGTTCCAGCCCCTGGCATGAGAGACGCTGCCCATCATGAGCCTGTTCCCGGCATGAGAGACACCTCCCATCATGAGCCTGTTCCCAGTGCAAGAGATGCCGCCCGGCTCGATCCAGTTCCTGTTCCCGGCACGGAGGATGCTGCCTGGCCCGATCCAGCTCCTGTTCCTAGTACGGAGTTCACTGCCCGGCAGGATTCAGCCCCCAGCGTGAGAGATGCTGCCCATCCCGACCAAGTCCTGGTCCCCGGCACGAGAAACGCCGCCAGTCCCGACCAAGTCCCGATCCCTGTTGCGAGAGACGCAGCCAGTCCTGTTCCAGTTCCCGGCCTAGTGATGGCTTCCTGGCATATCCTCGCCACCCAAGAGGTCTCTTAATCTGTTTTTATTCCCTTTGTCAGGTCTGTGCCTGTAGGTGCACCCCTGGATCTCCCTGCAGCGCTGCTGACTGCCATAGCCACGCCTCCAGACCCTGTAGTGCCGCTGAGCAGTGCAGCCCCGTCTTCGGCCTCCCAGACCCGCGGCTGACCGGCGCTGCCGTGCCTCCAGACCGGCCGCCGCTGATCGCCTTAGCTGCGCCTCCGGACCTCCCTGCAATGCTGCTGACAGCCAAGGCGATGCTTTCAGGCCTCCCTGCAGCACCACTGAACACCGAAGACACAATCCCAGACCTCGTGGGCCTGTCGAGGACTGAAGTAGCTGGTTCCCTGGTCCTTCCTGGCCCATTGTCTGCCACAGCTGTAGGTCAGGACCTAGCTACCGTGGCTGCTGCACTGCTGGACCCCCAGCCAAACTCCGTGCCTAGAGTAGAGGACGCTGCTCTGCCGGCCCCTGTTTCTGGCGCGGAGATCGTTGCCCCGTCAGCTCCTGCTCCTAGAGTGGAGGAGGCCACTCTGCCCGTCCCAGTGCCTCGCGCACGGCCTTCCCCCGTGGTCGCTCCTCGAGACTCCCCTGTGGCCCCTGTAGCTGCTACAGGTGTGCCTCCAAAGACATTTGGGACTCCCTCAACCACACCTTGTAGCAAGCCAGTGACCATGGAGGCCCCTCCGTCAGCCTCCCGGACCCATATGGATTTTGTGTTTGGGCCTGGTGTAACTTCTGCAACTCCTCTGCCCCCTGAGGCTGCTGCACCAGCCCCCAATACTGCTTCCTTGTCTGCCTCTGTATCCTCTGTTCCTGTTTTGCCTGCTCCTGTTACCAGTTTTGTCTGTGTTCCTGTCTGTAGATCCATGTCTGTTTATGTCAACCTAGTGAGACCCGTTACGCTACCTTGTGGCTATAGTGTTTCCTTGCCTGTCCCAGTGCCTGTATCCGTGCCAATTGTGTGCTTTGTTCCTGTTCCCATGTCGGTCCTGCTAGATATACTCCCCTCGGTCTTTGCTTTTGCTTCTATCTATGTTTCCATGTCTGTGCCCACTACCAGCATGTCCCCTCCCCTCCCCTCTCCTGACTCCACACCCACCTCCCATTCTAGCCACGTTACTAGTTCGGACGTTCCGGTCCATGATTTGGTTCTCCCTGTTCCTATGTTCACCTGAGTCTGTTTACTGCCTAATTCTCCTGGTTATTTGTACTCTGTGTTTTGTCTTCTAGTTCGTCGGTTATCTTGGTAAGTCTGCTTTGTCCGTCATGTCAGTGTTAAGCCTGCTATTATTGTCGTCACCCTTGCCTCGTCATTTGCCTCGCTCATGTGTTACCTCACCTCTGTGTTTTCCCCTTTGCCTTTGTTGATTTTGCCCTCCGTGATTGTTTCCCTCATTTAATAAACCGCCTCCCTGCGCATGTGTTCTGCCTCTCGCCTGTTCCCAAGGGAGAACGTGACAGGTGGCTTCAGAAATGCACAGTGTGAGGCAATGAAGATGTACCATCCATTTAAAACTACAGTTTATAACTTGTACCTGCATACATGCATAGCTCAGTTCAGCATTCCCTCAACATACATTAAGAAAATGCATTGCAAAGTACCTGCAATCTGCTGCAAATAAATAAGACCATCTCCACCACCTCCAGCCACTGTGGGTATTTGGTGATGCCTTACAATCACATATAATGAGATTCAGCATCCAGAGTGGTAGAGAAAAACAGAATATGATCTTTATAATCACTAACATGGTATACAACAAACACAGCTCAAAAACAGCTAATGACCTCAGGTCTATGGTAATTTTTTCAAGTTCTAATCTCCAAATATACCACTCCTCCAATCATAGCTTTTCCTCTTGTCTGTTTATCACTATTGGCCTCTCTTCAGTGTCACACCTTCCACTCGGACTCAGCCCAATACTCACTACATTACCCACAAGCCCATAGTTCGGTCAGGATCACATGACTACTATATCCACTTATTACTCGTTATCTCTCAATGGCTCACCTATATGAGCTCTCTATATCCAGCCAATCATTGTGATCATTGTCTGCCTGCCTTACAGTTCTGAATGTTGATATTTGTTATTTCTTTCATGGTTATTGATCTCTTTTTGCCTGTTACCTGGATTTATTCTTTTGCCTGTTCACTATAGGATTTGATTGCTATTTGCCTGTTTACTGGTTATCACCTCTGCTTGTTATCTGACTATGCCTTTGGATTGCCCCTCTACATCATTAAAACTTTTTACCTGCATTGAACTCTGCTCATCGTAACTGACACTCACTTCTTACAATATTCAGGGTAAATTGCCATTATTTAATAATAAATAATAACAAAGGTGGTACAAACATATATTTAGATTTGTTTTAAATAATTTTTAGAATTTAACATGTCACGGGTGTAGAAAACACCCCTATCGTATGGGGAGGGAGGCACTTCACTGACTACATCACATATACAGATTATACTGTAGTTTGAACTTGGTTTAAAATGCTTAAACAGAAATATTATCAGTTATTAATATTGGTATCAGCCACAACAAAGTGACAAGGTGTTATCAGTTATAATATCAACCCAAAAAATTCAATATTTTATATACATATATATGTAAGAGAGAGAGAGAGAGAGAGAGAGAGAGAGAGAGAGAGAGAGAGAGAATGAAAGAGCATGGCATGACACCACATTGTGCTAGGGGCGGGAGGTGCTTCTAAACCATATAAATATCAGAGGTGTTGGCTCCTCAACCTACAATTTACTTATAAAGTTGGACTTCTTGTGGCCTCAAATGTCATTCAAATTATTTATTTAACATCTCGATGAATTTTACTGCAGTAAACCAAACTGATGACTGTTACTATTATACCTGTCCAGAGAGATCTCGGTCTACTGCAGTTTATGTGTTATTGTGTATGTCTTTAACAAGTGTTGTTCTGGTGACTGTGTGTGGGAATTTGCTCATCATCATCTCTGTGTGTCACTTCAAGCAGCTCCACACACCCACTAACATGCTCATCCTCTCTCTGGCTGTGTCGGATTTTCTGATTGGAGTTTTTGTGATGCCACCAGCATTACTTCAACTGATTGAATCATGTTGGATTTTTACAAACATTTTCTGTGCATTGTATTTGTTAAACGCTTATTTTCTCACAAGTGTATCTACATATAATATTGCTCTCATTGCTGTTGATCGGTATTTTGCTCTCTCTCACCCTTTCCTGTACACCAAAACAGTTTCAGTGAGCATAATGTGCATTGTGGTTTTATGTGACTGGAGTGTGTGGCTGTTATATAATATAACATTGCAGTACCCCAATTTAAAGTCTATAAGTATGGCAGTGTGTTCCAGAAGCTGTGTTTATGTGCCAAATGAGATCTGGTCTCTGGTTGATCTTCTGTTGAGTTTTGTTTTTCCACTTGCTATAATAATCATTTTGTATGTTCAAGTGTTTTTTATTGCCAAGAAACATGCCACTGCTATTAGAGACCTTAATAGTCACACCAGGACTCAGACCTCAAAGAACATGTCAGACTCAATGAAATCTGAGAGAAAAGCAGCAAAGGTTCTTGGTATTTTAGTGTCTGTGTTTGTGGCCTGTTTGCTTCCATGTGTTGTTTATAGTGTATTAGGTAGTGTAGTAGAAATTGAAGTAGAATCATTTCAGAAAATTGTTCTTCTGGTTTACCTTAATTCTTCCATTAATCCAGTGATTTATGCTTTGTTTTATCCATGGTTTAGGAGATCTGTTAAATTCATTTTAACTCTTCAGATATTCTGCACTGATTCTACATTGATAAATATTCTTTGATGGATGAAATTGTTTTGTAAAATTGTCACAGTAATTGAGGTTTTGGAGGACTCATTTTAAATATATTTACACCTGTTCTACTCACCTACTTTGACTGCACTAGAAATACTATATCCATCATATAATGTTATTAACACACATATATGTCCCTATAGATAATTCATACAGATTTGGCCAGTGCTCAACTTAAAGTGTCAACTGTATTACATGAAGTAGTTTAACAATAAACACATGTTGCAGAAGCAGATCTGAGTTCAATTAAAAGAAGCATTTCTGTATTGTTCCAGTTAGAGCTGAGTTCTTTGTGTATTAGCAAAACTGGGCAGAAATGTAACTGAGCACTAATAATAACTTCAAAAAGAACATTATAATTAATAATAATAGTAACAATGATAATATAAAGAAGAAAATATACTTTTAAACTGTAGCATCAGCAGAAAGAAAAAAAAAGAGTCAGAAGATATCAGGACACTTTATTTGTGGGAGCAGAATGAGCACAGTCACATCACAAACAGAAAAGGAATTAAGTAGAGAGGAAATGTGGAGGGGATCAGTAAAATGAGCACACACATGAACACCCTAAGAATGCTATAAAACTACAGGAGACAGACCACATTAATTAAACACCAGTTAAACAAATCAACCACTTTTAAACAAAAATAAATTGAGCCTCAACCCATCTCAGGTGCCATGGATACTCCTACCACCCCCTGATTTCCCCTGCTGTAGCCCACCATACCTCCACCCCAGCCAACTACTGTCCATTGCCCTTAATGGATGTTCTCTTGTGAGATGGATCTCAGACACATGCACACCATCAGGACAAGGCTAGGACCTCTAGAAAGGTGGACAAGACATTAATTGCTTATTTGTTCATTTATTCATTTATTTTTCTCTTAAAACTGCTATTATTGTGGTGACCATTGTCAGCCAGAGGAGGATGCCTTGGTTTCTCTCAAGGTTTATTCCTCATGATCTAGGCATTTTTTCCTTGCCGCTGTCGTGCTTGGCTTGGACACTGCGGCCTTGGACTTGAACATTTGTAAAGCTTCTTTGTGACTACATCTGTTGTAAAAAGCTCTATATAAATACATTTAGATTTTAAAATATAAATTTTTAACTAGTTTACATGCTGCAGTGAGCCACATGGTATCCTGGGATTCTTCTCTGTGTCCTCCCCGTGTCTCTCTGCCCAGTGTCTCACTGCTGCATAGCAGAGTTGGATTATCTCAAGACTCTGCTCTCCACTCTTAAGGATGGGAAGCCCCTGGTTTTGCCCTCACTTATGGCGGCTCCAAGTGAGTATGATGGGGAGGACACGTTAGTGGGGAGAGTCGTTATGCAGTGTCACATATACCTCCAGTACCTGACCTGCCCTAATCCCCCCGAACTAGTGAAGGTGCTCTTCATGAAGACCTTTCTTCAGGGTCTAGCACTAGATTGGTCTGAATTAATATTCCAACACAGAGCTCAGGAAGCCAGGACTGTGGAGGGTTTCTTCCAACTGTTAACAGCATGGTTTGCGGCAAAAACCCCAAACCTGCCTTCTGTAGCTACTCCTCTCTCAGCTACTCATCCAGCCAGGGGCGTGAGAGATGACGCTGACTCACCAGATCCGGTCTCCGACGCGAGAGATGACACCGCCCGGCAAGGTGCGGTCCCCGGCACAAGAGATGACGCTGCCCAGCCTGATCCGGTTCCAGTTTCCAGCGCGAGAGACACTGCAAAGTGTGTTCCGGTTCCAGCCCCTGGCATGAGAGACGCTGCCCATCATGAGCCTGTTCCCGGCATGAGAGACACCTCCCATCATGAGCCTGTTCCCAGTGCAAGAGATGCCGCCCGGCTCGATCCAGTTCCTGTTCCCGGCACGGAGGATGCTGCCTGGCCCGATCCAGCTCCTGTTCCTAGTACGGAGTTCACTGCCCGGCAGGATTCAGCCCCCAGCGTGAGAGATGCTGCCCATCCCGACCAAGTCCTGGTCCCCGGCACGAGAAACGCCGCCCGTCCCGACCAAGTCCCGATCCCTGTTGCGAGAGACGCAGCCAGTCCTGTTCCAGTTCCCGGCCTAGTGATGGCTTCCTGGCATATCCTCGCCACCCAAGAGGTCTCTTAATCTGTTTTTATTCCCTTTGTCAGGTCTGTGCCTGTAGGTGCACCCCTGGATCTCCCTGCAGCGCTGCTGACTGCCATAGCCATGCCTCCAGACCCTGTAGTGCCGCTGAGCAGTGCAGCTCCGTCTTCGGCCTCCCAGACCCGCGGCTGACCGGCGCTGCCGTGCCTCCAGACCGGCCGCCGCTGATCGCCTTAGCTGCGCCTCCGGACCTCCCTGCAATGCTGCTGACAGCCAAGGCGATGCTTTCAGGCCTCCCTGCAGCACCACTGAACACCGAAGACACAATCCCAGACCTCGTGGGCCTGTCGAGGACTGAAGTAGCTGGTTCCCTGGTCCTTCCTGGCCCGTTGTCTGCCACAGCTGTAGGTCAGGACCTAGCTACCGTGGCTGCTGCACTGCTGGACCCCCAGCCAAATTCCGTGCCTAGAGTAGAGGACGCTGCTCTGCCGGCCCCTGTTTCTGGCGCGGAGATCGTTGCCCCGTCAGCTCCTGCTCCTGGAGTGGAGGAGGCCACTCTGCCCATCCCAGCACCTCGCACACGGCCTTCCCCCGTGGTCGCTCCTTGAGACTCCCCTGTGGTCCCTGTAGCTGCTACAGGTGTGCCTCCAAAGACATTTGGGACTCCCTCAACCACGCCTTGTAGCAAGCCAGTGACCATGGAGGCCCCTCCGTCAGCCTCCCGGACCCATATGGATTTTGTGTTTGGGCCTGGTGTAACTTCTGCAACTCCTCTGCCCCCTGAGGCTGCTGCACCAGCCCCCAATACTGCTTCCTTGTCTGCCTCTGTATCCTCTGTTCCTGTTTTGCCTGCTCCTGTTACCAGTTTTGTCTGTGTTCCTGTCTGTAGATCCATGTCTGTTTATGTCAACCTAGTGAGACCCGTTACGCTACCTTGTGGCTATAGTGTTTCCTTGCCTGTCCCAGTGCCTGTATCCGTGCCAATTGTGTGCTTTGTTCCTGTTCCCATGTCGGTCCTGCTAGATATACTCCCCTCGGTCTTTGCTTTTGCTTCTATCTATGTTTCCATGTCTGTGCCCACTACCAGCATGTCCCCTCCCCTCCCCTCTCCTGACTCCACACCCACCTCCCATTCTAGCCACGTTACTAGTTCGGACGTTCCGGTCCATGATTTGGTTCTCCCTGTTCCTATGTTCACCTGAGTCTGTTTACTGCCTAATTCTCCTGGTTATTTGTACTCTCTGTTTTGTCTTCTAGTTCATCGGTTATCTTGGTAAGTCTGCTTTGTCCGTCATGTCAGTGTTAAGCCTGCTATTATTGTCGTCACCCTTGCCTCGTCATTTGCCTCGCTCATGTGTTCCCTCGCCTCTGTGTTTTCCCCTTTGCCTCTGTTGATTTTGCCCTCCGTGATTGTTTCCCTCATTTAATAAACCGCCTCCCTGCGCATGTGTTCTGCCTCTCGCCTGTTCCCAAGGGAGAACGTGACAGGTGGCTTCAGAAATGCACAGTGTGAGGCAATGAAGATGTACCATCCATTTAAAACTACAGTTTATAACTTGTACCTGCATACATGCATAGCTCAGTTCAGCATTCCCTCAACATACATTAAGAAAATGCATTGCAAAGTACCTACAATCTGCTGCAAATAAATAAGACCATCTCCACCACCTCCAGCCACTGTGGGTATTTGGTGATGCCTTACAATCACATATAATGAGATTCAGCATCCAGAGTGGTAGAGAAAAACAGAATATGATCTTTATAATCACTAACATGGTATACAACAAACACAGCTCAAAAACAGCTAATGACCTCAGGTCTATGGTAATTTTTTCAAGTTCTAATCTCCAAATATACCACTCCTCCAATCATAGCTTTTCCTCTTGTCTGTTTATCACTATTGGCCTCTCTTCAGTGTCACACCTTCCACTCGGACTCAGCCCAATACTCACTACATTACCCACAAGCCCATAGTTCGGTCAGGATCACATGACTACTATATCCACTTATTACTCGTTATCTCTCAATGGCTCACCTATATGAGCTCTCTATATCCAGCCAATCATTGTGATCATTGTCTGCCTGCCTTACAGTTCTGAATGTTGATATTTGTTATTTCTTTCATGGTTATTGATCTCTTTTTGCCTGTTACCTGGATTTATTCTTTTGCCTGTTCACTATAGGATTTGATTGCTATTTGCCTGTTTACTGGTTATCACCTCTGCTTGTTATCTGACTATGCCTTTGGATTGCCCCTCTACATCATTAAAACTTTTTACCTGCATTGAACTCTGCTCATCGTAACTGACACTCACTTCTTACAATATTCAGGGTAAATTGCCATTATTTAATAATAAATAATAACAAAGATGGTACAAACATATATTTAGATTTGTTTTAAATTATTTTTAGAATTTAACATGTCACGGGTGTAGAAAACACCCCTATCGTATGGGGAGGGAGGCACTTCACTGACTACATCACATATACAGATTATACTGTAGTTTGAACTTGGTTTAAAATGCTTAAACAGAAATATTATCAGTTATTAATATTGGTATCAGCCACAACAAAGTGACAAGGTGTTATCAGTTATAATATCAACCCAAAAAATTCAATATTTTATATAAATATATATGTAAGAGAGAGAGAGAGAGAGAGAGAGAGAGAGAGAGAGAGAGAAAGAGAGAGAAAGAATGAAAGAGCATTGCATGACACCACGGGGCGGGAGGTGCTTCTAAACCATATAAATATCAAATGTGCTGGCTCCATAATTTATTTATTTACATGCTGGATCCATGAATTTTACTGCTGCAAACCAAACTGATAGCTGTTTGCAATATACTTGTCCAGAGAGATCTGTATCTACTGTAATATATGTATTACTGTATGTATCTTTAGCAGCTGTTGTATTGCTAACAGTGTGTGGGAACCTGCTCATCATCATCTCTGTGTGTCACTTCAAGCAGCTCCACACACCAGCTAACATGCTCATCCTCTCTCTGGCTGTATCAGACTGTCTGATCGGAGCTCTTGTGATGCCCACTTCATTACTTCAGATGATTGAGTCATGCTGGATGTTTAGAAGAGCTTTCTGTGCATGTTATTTGTTAACTGCTTATTTTCTTACAAGTGTATCTATATATAATGTTGCTCTCATTGCTGTTGATCGGTATTTTGCTCTCTTTAACCCTTTTCTCTACACCAAAGCGGTTTCTTTAAGCAGAATGTGCATTGTGGTTTTGTGTGACTGGGTTGTATCACTGTCATATAATTTAACACTACAGTACTTTCATTTAAATTCCTTAAGTGGGGCAGTATGTTCAAGAGGCTGTTTCCTTGTGCTAAATGAGGTTTTGTCTCTGGTTGATCTTCTGTTGACTTTTATTTTTCCATGTGCCGTTATAATCACACTGTATACCCTGGTTTTTGTTATTGCCAAGAAACATGCCACTGCCATTAGAGATCTTAACAGGACTCAGACTTCAAAGAAGGTGTCAATCTCAAAGAAATCTGAGAGAAAAGCAGCAAAAGTGCTTGGCATTTTAGTGTTTGTTTTTTTGACATGTTTATTTCCATATTTCGTTTATTGTGTATTAGGTGTGATGATCAAAGTAGAAGAAGAAACATTTACTAAATTGTTGATCCTTCTATATCTTAACTCTACTATAAATCCTGTGATTTATGCCTTGTTTTATCCATGGTTTAAGAAGTGTGTTAAATTAATTGTATCTCTTCAAATATTCAACACCGATTCAGCACTAATAAATGTTCTATAAATTTAAATGGTACTTTTTGCAGCTTAGAACAGTGTGGATGTTATAATAGAAAATCTGTAGTTTTATTACCTCTACCTAGTATGAGGTTGGTTCAGGTGTGTATGTGGCTGTGATATTAATAGTTTGTATATTGGCCCATAGTATTGTGTAAATTTGTGTATATATTTTCTTTTCTGATGGAAACATTATGTTGGTTTTTTATGCTCTGTATGTTGAGGGTATCTTGGATACATTTGCATATATGTCTCTGGAAGGTAAGAGGGCAGTGTTTTGTTTCTACTTAGTGAATGAATTATGTGGGAAAGCTTTAACATATGTAAGAAAGCTGAGGGGAAGGTACTTTTTTAGAGGTGAGTGTTTCAAAACTGGAGAGTCAGAGATGTCTGGTCTTGTATTGTTTGTAAGGTTTGATAATGATAGACAAGGATTAGGTTTTATAGTACATGGCAGCACTGCTGTGAAAGTGAAATGTACAGTGGCCTAATTACACTTGAAACAACTTAGAAATCAGGTCTTAATTGGATAGTGATATTGTTTGTTAGAAGCAACTGGAATGAGGGTTATTTTTCCACTAAAACAAGATTTTACACAGCACAAACCTGTAGCACTTTTTCCATACTAAAATATCTCCTTTATACACAAAATGTAATAGACTGAGTTTAAAATTGCCTAATTGTTTATATAAACTGATTTAGAATAGTTACTATAAGGTTTCAACATTTTGTATTGTTATCAGTGATGATAATTATGATGTCAGAAAATTAAGCAGATAACATATACTAACGCAATTATAAGAGTTAAAATGCTGCAATTGTTTATCTGTAGATTGAAGGATGAAGATTGAATTCAGATTAAGAGTCCAGTACAAATTAGTTTGACCGTTGCTGTGAAGTCAGATTTCACAGTAAATTTGTTAGCAATTGAGTTGACTACCATAATTGAACATCATGACCACATATGCAGTGAGATTTGTCTGGCAGCCAATCAAGCTAAAAGAAACAAAAGAACTATGAATTTTGCTACTCACAGCAAATGATTAATTTTGCAATGTCAGTGAAGACAAAACCTGGAAAGCCTCTTCTGTTCTAAGAAAGGCTTTTATTTTCTTTTACTTAACAGTATGAAATCTTGGGAAGGACTTACACACAGCAAACAGGCAGAATGGGACTAAGCTAAATGAGGGAAAACGAAGTAGCTAATTAGACACACAAACACACACACATGGAGGAAGAAGGTAATTAAACACACACACACACAAAAGGAAGAAGGTAATTAAACACACACACACACAAAAGGAAGAAGGTAATTAAACACATACACACACAATCCACAGTGGGCCTCAAACAGCCCCAAGAAGCAGACAGCACCACAAATCTTATCGCTGCAAATAAACAATAGAGATAATTCATAACACATTTTATGTGTCTTCCTCAGGGGTAAAAAGGGAATTTAGAATTAAGCATTTTGTCATTTACACATTTGCTTTAAATAAAATCTTTTCTGACAAGCAAATAAAAAAATGTCTTTAGTGTAGGGCCGCTTGTGTCTGGAAAACACTTGTGTAATTTGATAGCCACCCCCCTCCACTTCCCCCTGACACCTTGGTCTTTGGTAGGTGTGAATAACCATCACTGAAAGAAAAGAGTTCTTTATAGCCCAACAGCAACGACAGAAACTAAGAAAGGAGGGTCAGCTAACCAGGTTAAAAACAAGCCTTCACAAACTTCTGTTTTATTTTTGGTTTACCACAGTATATTAGGTCCAATTTTTTATCTAAAATCTTTGCCCAAGTTTTGCAACAGTTGTCCATCAAGCATAGGGTATCGACTGCATATTACCATGAGTCCCAAGGAGCTTTGGAACAATTTCATCAGACCCTAAAATCAAAATTTCAAAAATAATGTCTACAAATTGAATGAGATTGAGATTCCTTTAGTTTTATTTGAGGTTCAAGAGACTGTTCAGGAGTCTCTTGGTTTTAGTCCTGCTCAACATACAGATAGAGGACCTCTGAAACATTTGAAAGACAGATGCCTACAAAGTGATGAGCCGCACTTGGGACATCTAGATTATGTGAGTTGTTTTAAGGAATGGTTAGAGTCCACTTGTTAACTTGCTAAGCAGGAGATAGCCACAGCACAATTAAACAATCCATTCATTTCAGCCATGTGACAAGGTGTTGGTTTTGTTGCCTCAAGTAGGGTCTTCATTGCAAACAAGATTTTCAGGACCATATGTCATCGTGAATAAAATCAATGAGATGGATTATGTGACACAAACTTTGGACCGAAAACATATAACTCATGTTTGCCATATCAGATGGTTACAATGGTACATTCCACAGTCACATGCAATCCCTGATATCATTCCTCACACACACATATATCTCCAAAGAAACTAACAATTATGACCAAGTTGAACTTGAGCATTAAGGGCATTGCTCAGGAACCTGACAGGGGCAACTAAGTGGAGCTTGAACTAGCAACCTCCTGATCACTAGTCAAGTACCTTGACCACTAAGCCATCAGCGTCCGTCGCCATCTCCTCTCCTGTGAACTCAAAGAAGAGGTATCGCATTATGCCCTCACCCCTGCTCGCATTGACTGAACAGACCATACCTACCCCATGGAGTAACTTCAGTAGAATTACAAACACTTAGTCAGCCTAGCAATACTGCCTTTCATGTCATTTAGACCTTGGCTGCTCATTGGGAGTGACCAACCGCACCTTATTTCTCTTGTGGAGCTGATCCAGTTAGGTCCTGATGCAATTCAGACTAGACTTACCTGGATGCTACAGGGACCTGTGAGTGTAGTACATCAGATGGTTTGTCAATACTGTTCCATTCAGAAGCAAGGAGATAGTGAATCACTAAAAGCAGGATCATGAGGCTGTAAGCATTCTCCAGATGAAGACCTCATGTGTGGAGGCAGATAGTGTCCTCCACTGTGTCACACTGCTGATGAGTCCGAAGGACATGCCCTGCTTTCAAACAACCAATGAGGCTGTCATGCCAAGCTTGAGGCACATGGAACAGAGGCTGTCCAGAGATACTAAGCAAGCCATGGCCTGTAAGGTAGAGATGGAGAAACCGATACAGGCAGGCTCAGTGACTAAGCTTGAGTCTCAGAAGCTATCTGGGGAGGTCGGAAGTGTGGTATGTCCCCAACCACATGGTCAGTCACAATGGTCAGAACTGACTTTTCAACTGCTCTTATCAGTAACAGGGTCAAAACATGAACAAATACATACTACCAGAACCCACATTAGGAATGTCTCTGCTGGGAGTCATGCATTTACATTTACATTTATGGCATTTAGCAGACGCTCTTATCCAGAGCGACTTACAAAAGTGCTTTGTCATTTACTCATAGAATATATCCAAGTACAGTACAGTAGGTTAGAATCAAACATACCAATGAACTAGAATACTGTAGAATACAGGGATGAATGCTAATACCTAGAAGTGCGAAATACATAAGGTCTATCTTAAACAATAATAAATGCTATAAACAATAAGTGCTAGAGTTTGTTAAACAACATAAACAATGCCTACATGCGACATACAGCAGCCATCTCAAGAGACATCAAGTGTAGGTTTCACCAAGTCCACCTACTCGCCCAGGACCGTGCACTACTCAACTTTTTATGGCATGATGTGGCCAAAGATGAGCCTGTAGCAGTATATGAGTGGCAAGTCCCCTTTGGCACAACCTGCAGGCTGTGCTATGTCACTTTTCCCTTCAGCACCACAATGCAGAGAACAGCCAACAAGGGGACAAGGTGAGGTTCTCAGTTGAAAAATGTTGTTATGTTGACATCTGTCTGCAGAGCTTAGCTACTGTCACTGAGGCCAGACATTTAGTTGATAAGAGCCCTTTTGCTGTCAACTGGATTCAAGTTGTGTCAGTGGGCCAATGAGTGTGTGCTATCAGTCACCTACCTAAAGAGGTTATATCAAGCAGTGCTGAGCCCTGGCTTACCCATGACCCATGGCATTCACTATGTCATTCGAATGTGGAGAGTTCAGTGGAGATGGGGAATCTCTTTTCCAGTACCTCTTCTATTCCAGTACCTCACATCTTCATGCAAAATTTTCCAATTCTTTTTTTTTATTATTGTTTAAATGTTCCACCAGCCATTCTGTTTGCAGGTGATAAATGTTATTGCAAATTAATTTAATCATCACCAATTTGTAAAACAATTGCAGCTATGGATCACTATGAGCTGCCTGGGAAACCTGTTCACTGTGGCTTTTCAGTACTAATAACTGGGTCACTTTTTCCTCACTCTGAGTGTCCAGTGTAATTCTAAAAATATGTCATTATTAAAATAAAAGTACAGCTCTGGCTGCAGTGCCTGACTGTGATTGCTCTCACTTGATCAAAGGCATATCGCAGGGTATTGGCGTCTGACTGTTACACATTACAGAGGCTTTCTACACTAGTACAATGACACTGCTGTAACCAGAATGTCATTTTCAGCTCTATGAATTGTTCTTTGTCTTTGAGACAATTACATCATGTGTATCAGCTGGGTGTGAGCAGGTTCTACTTCATATAAATGTCAGAGCCTTATGCTCAGTCCCACAGTTCCTTCCTGTGAAGCTGGACTGTTGGAATTGCTGTGTATCAGGAATCTGACTCATTTATTTGAGGGCACTTTAAATGCTGGATTCATGAATCTGACAGAGGTTAACCAAACTGATCACTGCCTGCAGTTTTCCTGTCCAGAGAGATCTGTGTCTCCTTTCTATGTGTTTCTGTGTTTGTGTGCAGCAATTACTGTTCTGCTAACAGTGTGTGGAAACATGCTCATCATCATCTCTGTGTGTCACTTCAAGCAGCTCCACACACCAACTAACATGCTCATCCTCTCTCTGGCTGTGTCGGACTTTCTGGTTGGACTATTTGTGATGCCTTTCCACTTAAGTCGGATGATTGAATCTTGCTGGATTTCTGGGCCTACAGCTTGTCTGTTTTATATCTTCATATCCTTTTTTGTCACAAGCATATCAATATATAATGTTGCTCTTATAGCTGTTGATCGGTATGTTGCCATCTTTAATCCTTTTCTCTATGTTGAAAAAGTGTCTGTGAGCAACATGTGTGTTGTGATTTTGGCTATGTGGTTTTTATTATTTTCTTATAACTCTGCACTGCTTTACTCTAATGGAAACACAGGTCCCATCACATGTCCTCAACAGTGCTTCACCATAATACATGAGATTTGGTCTCTGGTTGATCTTGTATTTGTTTTTGTTGTTCCCTGTTCTGCTATAATCTTATTTTATGCTTTGGTTTTTGTTATTGCCAGGAAACACGCCACTGCTATTAGAGAGATTAATGTTCAGAGTAAAGGCTCGAAGAGCATGGCAGACTCAATGAAATCTGAGAGAAAAGCAGCAAAAGTTCTCAGCATTTTAGTAATTGTGTTTCTAGCATGTTTAATTCCATATTTTGTTAATACTTTAATAACTGATCCCGTACAAAGAAAATCATTTCGTAATGTGGTGACCCTTGTATATCTTAACTCCACTATTAATCCAGTAATTTATGCATTGTTTTACCCATGGTTTAGAAAGTGTCTTAAAATAATGTTTACTCTTCAAATATTCAGACCAGATTCTGCATTGGTGAATGTTCACTGATTAATTAAGTGGCACTAAGAGTCATCACAATATTTAGCAAAAATTAATTCTATGTGGATCAGGCGAGCTTGTCAAGGTGCATCTCTTGTTTAAGATTACTTACATGAGCATGTGCTACCTGTGCACTACCTTATTTCTGACATGCCAGTGCACCTTTGAAATGCTCTGGCTGAGTTGGGATGAAAACTTTCTTGCTGGCATTGCTTACGTTTTCTTTTATATTTGAAGATATAAAATACAGGTACATTTGTTGTTTATGCTTCATGTGATAAACATGTACTACCATTTTTAGCCTTGGTTTCAGACTCTGGGCCAGTTTATAAAGGTTTATAAAGGTTTTCAATTTGTAAAACAATATATTAGGTATATTTAAAATAAAATATCCTCAACAAATGTGTAAATTGTTTGATAATACATTTTCAAGTCAAGCTGTTTGATTTGACTGCAATATTAATTAATTGTTTAATAATATATAGATATTATTAACTATGCTTTTTTAAAGGGTTATCAAGAAACTTTATACATTCCAGACTTTTGGAAAATATTACTCAACGTAGCATCAGACACAGTTGTCTTCTTTAATGTCATCAGTCTAATTTAATGCTTTTATTTTCATATTTTGCTTTTGCTTTACTTGTCTTTTGTGCAATCAATACAAAAGTGTTATTCTTCAGTGTATTTAGTAGCAGCCAATTGTCAAAACAGTAAAAGTCATAGTTACTAAAATGCCTTTTGTAGTCACACTAAATAAAAGTCAGTTCACATGAGGTGGGTCTACTTGTGATGGAGAGTCCCTCTGCAAATGTATAGACTTTCTGTCATTTAGCATAAATGAACATACACATGCTGGTTTCAATGATCTTCATTAATTAATTGGACTGTTTTTGCAGTGTTTGAAATAGCCTACTACATACTGTATACTGCCTACTGTACTCAGTACATGCATATTGTGTACTGGTCCTCAGTAGTATAGTATAGAGTATGCATTTAGGTAAGATGTCAACAGGAGGACCTAAAGATAAGTGTTTAAGCACTTATGGTGGAACAGTTAATTATTGTTTGCCTTATAGCTTTGAATCTTAGGTACTAACATTTTATATTTAGCAATAATTAAACTGTTCATGCCAATTTATATAAATAAATCAAATGTTATTTGCAATTGTTTCTTCAGCATGAGACTTAAAGTGCAACTATTCATCCAGGGTAAAAAAGTTACCTTTGTTAAGGGGGGCATTATAGCTGAATTCCCACTCTAAAGATAGAAGTGTTGTCTAGTGATATAGTCATATAGGTGTTATTAAAGCAGAGTTAGTCAGTATAGGAAATTGCCATAATCTGTAGTTTTATTCAGAGCTTTAGTTACTGAGTTGATAGTTGTCGGGTGAAATGTTAAATATTAGATCTACTTAGATGTTAATCTAAATAGAGTGAAGAATAGGCAAGTCACTTCACTTATCCATTAGAGTCAAATCTTCGATTATCAACGTGAACGGTCACCAGGGTACCTGAGGTTTCCCATGGCCCATTTAAGTTCATATACAGGGTCAGGGATTTAAAGTTTTGGAAAATGTTATCCAAACTAGCACACATTTTTGCACTTCTATTTTAAAGTACTTTGTTAATTTTCTGATAGCTCTGCAATCTGTAAATCTCTAGCTAAGTCTGATTTGTGTTTAAAAAATAATGAATTCCAGAGCCTGAGTGTGCACCTCTATGATTCTAAATATGGCCTTTTGTACTTTTTCTTTACTTTGTAAAGAGAGCAGCATTGAAAAATAAGTGAAAACATTTTTAAAAGTGGATGCACTCACTGAGAAGAGTGAGATTTATTAGGGTCAAATCCAAAATTAGAAACAATACAACGGTCAAAAGGTCAGTTTACCAGCACAAAAAGTATGGGGGAAAAAATTGTAAATAGAAAAAAGGCTGACTTACACAGGCAGCAATATGAACATAACTAAAACAAGCAAACATGAATGAGGCATGGATTAACAACTACGAACAGCAAACACAAGACTTGGATAACAAATATCACAGGTAGAGCACATACGAAAAGCATGAAATCACAATGAGCAGGCAGGCTGGTCTGGGAAGTCCAGAGGCATGGCAGCATCCAGCAGCAGCAGGTCTGGGAAGTCCAGCATCATACAGCGGTGGCAGGTCCAGTATGTACAGAGGCTTGGGGGCGACCAACAGGTTTGGAGGTGTGGGCACAGGAACAGATCTTGTAAAAGGCATAGGCAGAAAAACTGGCAGAGCGGTGTCTGTCATGCAGAGAACAAAAGTGGTAGGTTGGTGTCTTTCACGCTGGGAAAAGGAACTGGCAGGGTGACGTGTGGGACAGCCTCTGGTACAAAACCCACTCAGCAGCTCCCAAGTCTCACACGAGCTATAGGAAGATCACAGTTGCACTTGAGATTACACCGAGTACCATACCAAGGATTATCTGTGCATTACATCCATCTAGCCGCATATTGTGCTACAGGTCACTGTTCCTTGTAGTGTTGATCAAGACAGGTAGACCCATAGCACTTACCTGGGGTAAGTGCCAAAACAAGGAATAGAACAGGACTGGAGAAAATGAACGATTGTTATGAGACAGGGAAAACATGGAGGCAGGACACTAGGAAGGGACTGGTCATGACAGTCACAGGGGTTATAGTCATCACGTTGATAACAAAAAAAAATGTATGTATGCATTTTAAACTAAATGTAAAATCCATAACTGAAACATTCTCTAAAATGTACTCACCATAATTCCCTAACATCTGTGATGTAGAGGTTGAAGGTGTTATATCAACCCGGAATCAGCCAATGATCCACCAATAGTAACCCATGTCCACTTATCGACCAATAGTAACCTACATTCACTTATTTGATCTCAATCAGCCAATTATTAGTAATGCCTTTCATCTGTCTCTTATTTCATCTATCTCTCTTTGGGATCAGCTACAGTGTTTTGTACAGCCGCATACTTCAGCTGCTAGATTCTCAACCTATCACATCACTACCCCAGAAGGTTGTCAGGATTTTCTAAGGGAGTGCGAACTTTATTTTGACTAGCAGCCCCTAATGCTGGTTCATGATAAAGTAGATATTTGTCATCAGCTAGCTCACAGAGAAAGAAAAGCCCTGTGGTACTGCATTGGTAACTACTGACTTACCTTTGAGACATGACAACATTGCCTTTGTGACTACTCTACTATCCAAGGCAAGGTAGAGCTGGTGACTACTCAGCAGAATGAAGTGCTAGTGGATGTGTTTATGGTGTCAGAGGGGATTTATGAGCACAACTCATCTGTAGAGAGCATTGAGCAATCTAGACGAGATTTTAAATTGTTACTGTCACGATATGGCCCCTCCCTCCTCCTCAGATGTCTCTGTGCGTGTGTTTGTTAGTCTGTAGTGTCATGCCCTCTTGTGTCATCCACATGATCCTGGTTGTCTGTAATCATCAAGTGTGTATATACATGTCTCGTGTGTCGTCATATGTTTGTTGGTGTTTGATGTACTATAGCATGTGTGCTAAGTATAGGTGTTTTGCGTTAATAAAACGTTTGTCTCAAGGTGCCTCGTCCCCGCATCCTGCTTAAGCCTCGTTCCGTCACAGTTACTCTTCTCTTCAACTGCCTCTTGGAGGAAAAAACATTGCTCTCTGACAAAATTCCTCTCCATTTACTTCCTCTACACCAGCATGTAACACCTCTACCCAGGCCAAACCAATACAGTTAGGAGACACCCACCTGTCAAGCAGGGAGAGTAGGAGATGCCTGTGGCTGAATTTATGCCTTTACTGTGGCAGCACCAACCATGAGGTGGCAAACTCTAAGCTATGTTCTCCTGCTTTTCATTACAATCTGTGGGTTCCCTAATTCCCTCACAGCCTGAGTGGATTCTGGAACACATATGGATACAAGGGAACATGGTGAACACTGTGGACTAATACAAAGACTCTGAATCAACATACTACCCCTACCATTTCCACTGGCCGTGAGGGAACTGGACAAGCGTCCTGTAGGCAAAGTCACCATTACTCATTGAAGACCATTCATCCTCCTACAAACTAGCACACTACAAAGAACTCTTTTCTCATCAATAATTCTTATCCTATCACCTTAGGGCTGCCCTGATTGTATACACCAAACCTCCTCATTTTCTGGCCAGAAATGGCACCAAATGGTCCACCTTCTGTAGGGCCCATTCTGTAGTGCTGTAGTTCTTTCCCTCAGGCCAACTTCCATTGAAAGCTCTAAAGCCATAATTTACTCACCTGTACCTGAACAATACTGTGATTTAATAGACATTTTTAGCCCTATTAAAGCTACACAGTTTCCACAGCATCACAGCAGACTGTACTGTCCACCTCATTAATGGCATCTGTCCTCCTCGGTGCAAGATATACCCTCTTTCCCAGGAGGAACAACTTGTAATAGAACAGTATATCCATGAGGCCCAAGGGTATATTTGCCCCTCCACTACATGATTTTAGCCCCAATTTTATGCTAGCAGACAGGGTTTAGAGGTCGCCAAGTAAAACCCCAGGTCATAGCAGAATCAGCATGCACTAGTTACTTTAATATCTGCTCTCAATTGCCATGTGAGAATTTTTTAAAGACGCAATCCAAGAAGCTGGCCAATCACTTGCAGAGTCCTGAAAAAGATCTATCATGCTAAATATCTAGACATGCCAGTGATTTAAAATCCAGTAGTGTGAAACACCCTTGCAACCAGGTTATGACAGCCCTCATAGCAGTGATGGAGAAACTTCAAGCTACCAAACTGTCATCTGTTTTGATTCTTCTAGACCTTTCGGCAGCCTTTGACAAAGTGAACCACAACATTCTCCTCTCTGTTCTCTCCAGGCTTGGTGTGACTGGCTTTGCATGGAGATGGTTTCAGTCCTATCTGGAGGGACAGTCCTATCAGGTGACATGGAGAGGATCCACAGGGATCAATATTAGGCCCCCTTCTCTTTTTTTTGTATACTCGTTCTCTTGGTGATGTAATATCTTCTCATGGTTTCTCCTACCACTGCTATGCTGATGACATGCAATTATTTCTTTCTTTTCTACCCTCTGACACACAGGTCTCCAGACGTATCTCAGCATGCTTGACTGACATTGTGTCATGGATGACAGGCCACCACTTGAAGCTCAACCCCAGTAAAACCAAGCTACTGTACATCCCATGTACTCCCAACCCTTATCATGATCTCACAGTTTCCTTCAAGAACTCCCTGGTATCACCATCCGAAGCTGCCCATAGCCTGGGCATAACTTTGGACAACCAGTTGTCATTCTCAACTCATGTTTCAAATCTGACCCGGTCTTGCAGATTCCTCCTTTGTAACATACGAAGAATTCGGCTACCCAGGTGCAGTCTCTTGTGATCTCAAAGCTAGGCTACTGCAACTTGCTACTTGCTGGTCTTCCTCTAAGAGCCATCAAACCTCTACAACTTGTCCAGAATGCAGCTGCACGACTGGTCTTCAATCTTCCAAAGTTCACACGTTACTCCACTACTGCACTCCCTTCATTGGCTTCCAGTAGCTGCACGCATCAGATTTAAAACCTTGACGCTTGCCTACAAAGCCAAAAATGGACCAGCCCCTTCATACAAGAGGTCAATGGTCAAAGCCCAATCCGTACCACAAGTACTTCAAACATCAAGTATGGCTCGGCTAGAAATACCATGCTTCAGGTCTCATGGAAGACAAGCAAGCATCAAGATTTTCTGTCCTGGCTCTAAGATAGTGGAATGAACTCTCACTTGCTGTACAGACAGCAGAGTCCCTTGCAGTCTTCAAACGCAGACTGAAGACCCATCTATTCGTGGAATATTTAAATGACAACTGACCCTGCTCTCATATTCACTGACTAAATTAGTACTTATTGTAGGGTATTGTTTATTACACTGATGTTGTTTAACAAACTCTAGCACTTATTGTTTATTACACTTATCATTGTTTAAGATAGACCTTATGTATTTTGTACTTTTAGGCATCAGCAATGATCCCTGTATTTCTACAGTATTCTAGATCATTGGTATATTGTACTCTAACCTGCTGTACTGGTTAGGATGTATACTATGAGTAAATGACAAAGCAATTTTATAAGTCGCTCTGCATAAGACCATCAGCTAAATGCCATAATTTGTAAATGTAAATGACTGGTAGTGAATGTAGTGTCAAGCTACAACCAATAAAAATGCAAGATATGGAGTTATGGGAAACCCATGAGCTGTACAACATCAATATACATGGCAACAAGTTTATATAGAGAGAAGGATTTCCCCACTCGCCATCCTCTAAGCCATATCTTTTCCCTTCAAGGTTCCTTCCTCTACCAGAAGCAAGGGAGCTTGAGGGTCCTGCGTAGTATCTTAGCTGTCCTATCTGAATTCCCACCCCTCTCTGGCTCAACTCTAGACAAACCTGGCTGCACATCCTGCTCAGGAACAGTACATGTCACACACAGGCACTAGCAGATAGTTATTTATATTCCTGTTAACATACCTCAGCTTCATCTTTGTGCCCTTTCTGATGCCAAGCCAGGCATTGGGGAATCGTGGTTTGGGCACACCACAGATCCTCTAATGTCTGCTATACATCCCCTTGGATACTCGCAGGTATGCAATATGTCCTGGCTCAATCATGTCTGTGGAGATCTGGGCCAGTGTACCAATATATTGCTATCTGTTGTGTGCCTGTAAGTGACGTACCGCTCTTGAGCAGGATGTGCAGCTGGGTTTGCCTTCAGGTGTGCCAGACTTATTGATGTTGTAATAGGTGGTTTTATGCTGCTATTGTGGGTCTCTAACTGCTATGGTATCCCAAGCTGTTACTAGGGTGGTGCTAAGGTGTTGCTATGGTTTTGCTAGTTGGTTGCTGTAGTATCCAAAATGGTTTTCAGGTGGTTGTTATGCTGTTACTAGGAGGTTGCTAACTGGTTGTTATGGTATAGCAGTTGGTTGCTATGGTGATGCTAAGTGATTGCTATGAAGTCCCAGGGAGATTTTTGGTCATCATTTCCTATGGTGGTGCAAACTGGTTGCTATGGAGTTCCAGGTTGTTGCTATGGACTTGTGAAGTGGTAGCTATGGTATCTCAAGTAATTGATATACTGTTGCTAAGTGGTTAAGTGGTTGCCATAAGGCAGCGCAATCACTGATATTAAGATGAAGAAGAATAGAAAGATGCTTTTGTCAAGCCAACATGGCATTTGGTTTAGAAGGCTATAGAGCATAAGGGATTTGGGTGCATCTGAGAGTTCATGTCATAATGACATCATAGGAATAAGGCTATTAATCAAATGAGTGGGAGTGAGCTCATCAAACCACATAAAACTCAGTGCTGCGTAGTATACTATCAGCTTTGTTTCCATAAGTTTGAACTATTATAATCTTGACAGCTTCTGAGAAGATCTGAACTTGGGCATACTGAACTATCTGAAAACATCTTAAACTGGATATAATTTGTAATCTGATTTCATGAATTTTATGGAAGTTAACCAAACTGATCACTGTGTCCAGTTTTCCTGTCCAGAAAGAACTATATCTACTGCAGTTTATGTGATGCTCCATTTGTGCATAGTGGTGGTTGTCCTACTGACAGTGTGTGGAAATCTGCTCATCATCATCTCTGTTTGTCAATTCAAGCAGCTCCACACACCAACTAACATGCTCATCCTCTCTCTGGCCATGTCAGACTGTCTGGTTGGACTATTTGTCATGCCGTTCCATTTAAGTCGGATGATTGAATCCTGCTGGATTTTTGGAATGACTGTCTGTCTGTTTTTTGCTTTGATCACCTTTTCTGTTACAGGAATATCTATTTATAATGTTGCTCTTATTGCTATTGATCGATATTTTGCCATCTCTAACCCATTTCTCTATGCTGAAAAAGTGTCTGTAAGTAATATTTGCATTGTGATTTTGTCTATGTGGATTTTCTTAGTGTCTTATACCTCTGCACTGCTTTACTTTAATGGAAACTCTACAGGTCTCATAATGTGTCCTGAGCAGTGCCTCTTTGTCTTGCATGAGATTTGGTCTCTGGTTGATCTTGTATTTATATTTGTTGTTCCTTGTTCTGCTATAATCTTATTTTATGCTTTGGTTTTTGTTATTGCTAAGAAACACGCCACTGCTATTAGAGAGATTAATGTTCAGAGTAAAGGCTCGAAGGACATGGCAGACTCAATGAAATCTGAGAGAAAAGCAGCAAAAGTTCTCAGCATTTTAGTGTCTGTGTTTGTGGCCTGTTTATTTCCATACTTTGTTAGTACTTTAATAAGTAATGCCATAGAAACGCAATTAATTTACAACTTGTCAATACTTCTACAACTTAACTCCACAATTAATCCTGTGATTTATGCATTGTTTTACCCATGGTTTAGAAAGTGCCTTAAAATAATTTTAACTCTTCAAATATTCAGAAGAGATTCTGCATTGCTGAATGTCCAATAAATGCTGCTAAGGGATATCCTTGGATTTTGCAAAAATTCATATGGTGTGGTTCAGGAGAGTTTGTTTTAATCCTAGTTCATGGGTATCCAATGTTATCTGCAAATGATCAAGAAATCCAGCCTTTTGTGGATAAAATTGGACTCCATGAACTAGTGTGTAGGAAATTAGGTTAATTCTGTATTTATCAGGATTATTTTCCTAATAGTGAGTCTTCCCATGCAGGGCTCTTATAATCCATTATGGCATGTTATAAACAGCAGAGGGCACAGCCTAAATTTTTTTTTAAATATGAGGATATACCTCATAAGCTCATCCTGTGCATTTGTAGCTTATGCTTCACATGATATAAACATGTATAACCATTTTAGACTTGCTTTCAAGCTATGGGCCAATATATAAAAGTATCTGATATAATTATGAAGTTATATTTTAATTGGGGGTGACCATGGCTCAGGTGGTAGTGTGGGTTGTTAACCAATTACAGGGCTCAATGTGTGATCCTGCTCCCAGTTCATGGCCAAAGCAGCCCCATGAAAAACACCCAACCCCAAACGATCCCTGGGCACCCCAGAGCATGAGCCCACAACCCACATGTGCACTAAATACAGAGGTCAGATTCCTGTTTATGTAAAACCCTCATAAAAATATACGTTAAGTACATTAAATATAAGTTAAATATTTTAAATAAAAATAACATCAAATGATCATCATAAGTGTCATATATCTGTGAATAGCTTGATTATTTTTCTTTTGATTAATTGTTTAAGAATATTTTGCTATTATGGACAATGCTTTTTGCCAGGATTAACAAAGAAATTTAAGCTTGCATACATTTACCAGACACTTTTATCCAAAGTAACCTACACTTATGACTGACTACAGCTTGAGCAATTGAGGGCATTGCTCAGGGGCCCCAACAATGGCAACTTACCAGTGGTGGGGCTTGAACAAACAACCTTCTGATTACAAGTCAGGTACCTTAACTACTGGGCTACCACAGCATACAAAGTCAGGGGTTAGCGGTTTTGGAAAACATTAGCCAAAATTAGACATGCACAAATATGTGCATTTTGAACAATCCCAGTTCAGAAATCCATAAATCACTAAGTAAAGCTTACTTATTTGTGTTTTAAAAATAATATATTCCAAAATCTGACAGTGGGCACCCCTATCACATCTTGTATTTTTCTTTACTGTGTAAAAGAGCAGCATTGAAAAACAAGTAGAAAAGATGTTTAAAAAATCATAAACAATTGTGCAACAAAAAAATAACATTCACACTTCAAAATTGGTGCAGACATAACTTTATAATGCAGTGGGGAGGTTCACCCCAAGGTGGAGTCAAATACAGGTCTCCCAGAATGTGAAACAAAGGTGACCCAACAACTTATGTTAGAACCTAAGGGAAGAGCAGTTATAGAACTCCAGAACCAAAACAAAACAAAAGATTTTCAACCAGTAAATAGCACTAGCTGGACCTGGGTAACCCCTCCAATGAGAAGACCAAGAGACCCAAGGTGGCTATAGAAGCATTGCTCTCAACGTTGCCTAGCTAGCGCTTTACAATCATACCACATTATGATCACACCAGTGAGGCAGTCTGAGAGAGCTTACCAAGAGGAGCAGATGCTGTGCGGGAAAAGTGGGTTGATGTGCTTGAAATGGTACAACAAAAGGAAAACTAAAGTGCACTAAAAACTAAGGGTTTTACTAAAAGTAATCTTGTTTATTAACAATTATATATAGAAGGATAAGCTAGCTAACCTACTTGATATATTTCTCATTTTACTAGCTTGTCATGTATCTAGCTAATTAACCTAACTAGGTTAGTCGACAGTGCTCTGTTGCTAATAACCAATGTCTTAGCTAAGCAGGCTTTGGTGGTCTAATGTGTGCTTGGTAGGTTAATCATATGTGTCTAGCTAAGTGGGCTTTAGTGGTCTAATGTGTGTTTGGTAGGTTAATTTTATTTTTCTAGGTTATATGTGTCTAGCTAAGTGTCCTTTGTGTTTTAGTAGTCTAATATGTGTTTGGTAGGTTAATTTTATGTGTCTAGGTTATATGTGTCTATCTTAAAAAGTATGCATTACCTTCGCTTTTGTGTAGCTGACTTTTGTGAATTTCTAGTGATAACTCCATACATTTTAAACAACTGAAATAAACTGACAAAGTGTTAACAACTCAAGTGTTTGTAAAGATGCTGGATCATAATGGCAAATGTGGCTAGCTAGCTAAATAACAAACATTAGAAACTTCACACTGAGCTATTAATGACAGTAGCTAGCGAAACGCAAATGTTATTTTTATTGTTGTAAAAGTGATCTACTTGGAATTCACAATCATAAAATCATGTATAAATCTCCATAATACAACTATGTGGAGTAGTTTTAGTCTAGTATGGTTTGAGCCACCGAGCTTAGCGAGTCAGTCAGTTAGCTGCTAACCCAGCTAGCTAGCAATGCTAGCTAATGTCAGCTATAATGGGTGAAGAAACTGCAATTACCCTGTTTACTTCCATTCACACAGAGGCTCAAACATCCTCTTTAGTTTCTTTACATGCCCATATTGTTAGAAAAGCAGCAGGCCTAAGATCAAGTTGTCATGTGAGCCTGGTTTTCCACATCCCGTAGCTGTGAAACGAGTGCTACAGATAACAGAGTGAGCGGATGGTGCTTTTCCAGTGTGCTCATTTTTAAGTTCTGAAATTTTGTCTATTTTTTAATATTTTTGGGACCTTTTGGCTATTTGTGCACAGGGGTCCCATGGTACATTGAATTATTGCATCTAAAGACATCACACCTTATTATTGTTAATTATTGCAGGCAAAACTATTTTAAGACGTATTCCCTGAGTTGGTTTTTAAAAAAAACTATCGATATTCACAAGATATAAACTCTTCTGCTGCATTTATGTGTTTGGTACTTGCATATTAACTAGTGCTAATAGATGGTAGTAATTTGGAGTAAAGATGTGGCTGATTGCTTTGGAGCCACTCTCTGCCTCCCTCTGGTGTTTCAAGGTGGACGAGCAGATAAATTTAACAAAGTGATATATTTGACATTTATGTCCATACTGCAAAATACATGGTATTGCAAATAAAAATATATGCAAGTATGTTTTAATGAAGATTTCCAATTGTAAAGATAAGCTGAACAAAATTAGTATCACATTCATTTTTCATTGAAAACATCAGCATTTGCATGCATTGATCCAGCACGATTATTTTATCTCACAGTGAAACTACACTGTATAATCATGTAGCCTCTAGTACAAATCAGTCTGAGAAGTGAGATTAGTCGCTTCTTCTCTGCTAGAATTGCATGGCTTGTCTGGTTTGGGTTGCCTGGGACACTTGGTTTGGGGTATCTCAGTGTACCTGAGGTTGTCTTGGTTGACTTGCCTGATCTTCTCCTCAGTATAATCAAGTTCCATCCAATAGCCTTGCATTTCAAGCAAATCTTAAAATGGGCTTACTTCACTGTCATCTGTACAATCTGTGGACAGAGGGATATCTCATGTCACTTAATTTATCACTGAACGTGTTGTGTTGTATTCAAAATTTATTTCTTCATTCTCTGTATACCAACTTCCATGGTCTCCAGCTGCCACTCCCAGTGTCTGTATTTTCTTAGTATGTATGAAAAACATAGAAAGCCACCGTGAATAACAGGAGATGCTTTAGAGTGAAGAGTCAGGCCCAGTGAAAACAAAAAGCCATGAATAACATTACTGATTCAGCTTACTAATAGTAATTCAGATTACTATTATTGATTCATTATAACAATATTAATTTAGGTGATTACAGTCTGAATAAGATGTATGAAAAAGGAAAAAATAAAACTATATTATGCATTAGAGTTCTACCAAGACTCTAACAGAATTTTTTTACTCTCTGAATTGGCCATATGATGTCATTGACAAATACATCATGTGTATCAGGTGGGTGTGAGCAGGTTGTACTTCGTATAAATGTCAGAGCCTTATGCTCAGTCCCATAGTTCCTTCCTGTGAAGTGGAACTTTTACAACTGAAGTCACTACATATCAGAAATTGCTGCATATTAGGAATACGAATCATTTCTTTAAGGGCACTTAAATCAGATTCATGAATCTGATGGAGGTTAACCAAACTGATCACTGCCTGCAGTTTTCCTGTCCAGAGAGATCTGTGTCTCCTCTCTATGTGTTTCTGTGTTTGTGTGCAGCAGCTGCTGTTCTGATAACAGCATGTGGGAACATGCTCATCATCATATCTGTGTGCCACTTCAAGCAGCTCCACACGCCGACTAATATGCTCATCCTCTCTCTGGCTGTGTCAGACTGTCTGGTTGGAGTTTTTGTGATGCCATTCCATTTAAGTCGGTTGACTGAATCCTGCTGGATTTTTGGGTCAAATATCTGTTTGTTTTTTGTTTTGATCTCCTTTTTTGTCACAAGCATATCTATATATAATGTTGCTCTTATAGCTGTTGATCGCTATTTTGCCATCTCTAACCCTTTTCTCTACATAGAAAAAGTATCTGTAAGTAATATTTGCATTGTGATTTTGGCTATGTGGTTTTTATTATTGTCCTATAACTCTGCACTGCTTTACTTTAATGGAAACTCCAGAGGTCTCATAATGTGTCCTGAACAGTGTCTCATTGTTTTAAAGGAGATTTGGTCTCTGGTTGACCTTGTATTTGTTTTTGTTGTTCCCTGTTCTGCTATAATCTTATTTTATGCTTTGGTTTTTGTTATTGCTAAGAAACATGCCACTGCTATTAGAGAGATTAATGTTCAGAGTAAAGGCTCAAAGAACATGGCAGACTCAATGAAATCTGAGAGAAAAGCAGCAAAGGTTCTCAGCATTTTAGTGGCTGTGTTTTTGGCCTGCTTATTTCCGTACTTTGTTTATGCTACATTAAGTAATGCTATTGAAACACAATCATTTCACAATTTGGTGATTCTTTTATATCTCAATTCTAGTATTAATCCAATGATTTATGCTTTGTTTTACCCATGGTTTAGGAGGTGTATTAAAATAATTTTTTCTCTTCAAATATTTACAACAGATTCTGCATTGATAAATGTCCAGTCATGAGTTAAATGGCATTAAGGGTCTTTACGCAAACTTCCAGAACTTCTGTCTGATTTTTCCCAATAATAGTATTTAATATTTAAGTTTTAGTGTTATTCAGTAAAGCATGTGTACTTCTAAAAACCTTTTATATTTGCATTTGTAATTGCATTTGTCACATATTAAGTGGTTTCCCATAGTTCTCTGCAAAACTTCAGCAATTTAACTCTTAAAATATATTGTGTAGCATTATTACATTTAATATTGGTTGATACTGGTTAAGATTATCAGGAGCACCACCCTGGTTAAGGAAAAAATGATTAGATTTTAATTCAGTTTCAATTCTAACCTATAAGCACTTCCAAAACTGAGAAGGACCACCCACAAAGCCACAATACCATGCAACTTGTTGTTTTATGAAGTAAATAAAATAAATAAATAAAACTTGTTGAATCAGGTTTAATGAAGTAAATAAAACATTATTTATGCCATGCTATTTTTGACAGCTTTTACTAGTGGATTAAAATCTTCTTTTAGATACATAGTCAGGATTTTGGTCACTGTAAGTGTAAATAATTTGAATGTTAAGATAATTGCTGAGTGAACAAGCCTGTGAGAGCTTTGTTTAGGCCTACTGTTTGTTTTATCCATGTTTTGGTAAGGAAGAGGTTTAAAATCTTAATAATTATGTAATAAGCAGGAATTTACTTTTAAACGTTGCCATTGTCTAATCTCCCTAACAGTTTCAGCCTACTGCCACTGGCACATGGCACCAAATTTCAACATTTTTGGAGGTGTGGTGCCACCTCTGTAGGCAAGTAATAAAAAAAAAAACACAGAAGAGGTACAAAAATCCAAGGCAAGAAAACAGTAATCACAAAACATGAGTCAGAGGCCACAAAAAAAAAAAAAGATGCCAGAAATACCAGTCAGTGAAGAAACATTCAAGATTGCAGCAAACAAGTAACTGTCAGTGCTTTGCAACATGTGGTGTGGGGAGAGGAAAACTTATCAGGAAGGTAATGAGAGGTAAGGGGAATCAGACATGAGAGATTAGTTTTGATATGAGAACTGCTATCATTCATGGGATGAGGACCTCTGGTGCCTGCAAATGGGAGTGTTACTGACACCCACAAGTGCAGTCAACATATTTTAACCAAATTGTCTACTATGTGGGCTATTATTAAAAGCATCTTTATTTAAAAACCTGTGAGATTCACCTGTTTTCAGAAATAAACACCCCACTATATTGCAATAACAAATAGCAATACTTAAAAACATATTAATACTTTAAAAACATTTTAAACCAGCAGATATAATGCTAATGTTAGAATGGAAGGTATCGACTGATTTCCATCCCTAATGCAGCCTGTACCAAATGTAGCAATGCTTCGTACACATCATTATATAGTGTCCCAGGAAAATAAGTCTTATAGTGCTACTGCAAACTGTTATGACCTTGATTGGCACAGCACTGAGAACAATAATCATGAAGAGCTGGAATATGTACGTAGCATGCTGCAAAAATTAACACCATCACTGAATACTGTAAAACCTAATCATGTAAAAACCTATTCATGCAACTTGCCAATATCCCTTCAAAAGGTCAAGCTTACTAGCAAATTTTATGGAACTAATTAGGTCAACACAGTCCTCCATTCTAGGCAATGGAAACTAATTTAGTGTAGTGATTATATTTACCTTTTGGTAATCTGTACAGAGTTAGAAAGTGAGATTGAGCTTCAGCACCAAAAGACACAGGGGACACCACAGACCACTGCTGAGGTCCACAATGCCTCTCTATAAGGTATGTTTCTTTTTGCTGATTAAATCTGTAAGGGTGCTACCTAATGGGTGGATATAAACCAACATCGATGTCGTTCCTGTCTTGTGAATATTCAGTAGTTCTGACAGCAATGATAGCAGCAACAGGGATAAGTGAAAGTGTGGGAGACAATAGGGAGGCAGAGGAGTCTCAGGTCTAAAGCGATCAAAGTAAGTCTTTAGCATGTTTATTGGTTGCACTCAAGACTTATTTTTGTGGTGAGGAGTAGCAAGCATGTAATTAGTGGAAGATAAATTCTATTTTAATCTTTAAGGAACTGAAAATGTGGTTTGCGTGAAAGAGCCAGTGATAGGCAAATGGATAAGAAGGCAATCATCAATGTTGAAAGAATAACTAATAGCCTTATGGTCAAAATGAATGTTAATGGCCTTCTGAGAGGAGCATAGATTTTGTTTGGCCAACTCGCAAAGCTTATTAACAAAACTACTCACAGTTACACTTGTTTCAGGTGGAGGCACAGATAGCAAGTTCACACCTTAAGTGGGCAACAAACTGAATGTCCAAAAAGTAACCTTGTTTGGGCTGCAACCAGTGAGCACTTGCACAGTGTCATGCATAGCAAACAAAAGCACAGACACACCTTCACCCCAATCTTTATCTGAGTCAAAGCAGCAAGTCCTCAACATGTTCTTAAAGCTCTGTTAATAGTGATAAAGCACACCTAGTGATTCAAGGTGGTAGGCACAAGACTCTTGGTGTCAGAATTTAGCTCATGCACAACCTGAGAGGACCGTTTTGACATGAAGTTTGAGCTTTGATGGAACTGAATGAGTTCTAGCAGGTCAAAGGTTTTACAGAATTTAACCAGATCCTTGATTACAGATATTGATTTCAACAAACGCAACAGAATGGCTTCAGAAAGCCTTGTAATTGCACATAAGTGTCGGAAGATAATTGCCAGATTGAGTTTTGGGTAAGAGGCCTACACTATCACCCAGAAGTCTCCCAAATGGTTCTCCACAGGTACAGGGCAGAGGGGAGCAGAAAGAATGATGTAATCTGGCTTTCCGCTATCTGACCAGAATGATATCATCAAAACATCATGCCTAATAAAGTAAATACTCTAATACTCAAGTGTGCTGGTTTTCTTATTGACTAATCTTAAATAGTGGGCCTAGTTTTGGTCAGACTTCTGAGCAGAATCTAAGGCAATCTTAGTTATAGGGTTAGGTAATTCTGTGTTAGATGAGGTGGGTATGTCTAAAGCAGTATCTTTACAAACATGAACATGGACATTAAGAAAGTTTTAAAAGGTCAGAGGTGTAACACATGAACATGTCAGACAAAGAAACCGTGTTACCTAATTTACAAGCTTGAGGACGAGTCGAAACACAGGTAGGAAATAGGGTGGGCAAATCCGTCACAATTGTAAAAGCTGAAACATCAACTGGCTTATCAACAATCTCTGGCAGAGAAAATACATTACAGCTAGAAATATTATTCCTTAAAATAAACAGAAGGACCTGACCAAGGGGCACTAACAGTGGTTTTAGGGCAGAGGTTCTCAATCCATTTCCCACTGATCTAAGGCCATTCCAGGTTTTTGCATAACTGCTGCATAACTATTGATTACTCAGCTAAGGTGTGTTGGTAGTTGGATCGGAGAAAAAACTTGGTCTGGTTGGGCATCCCTGAAGACAGGATTTAAGACCTCTGCTTTAGGGGTTGAAATGCAGCTACTACATGGTGAAGGTGAAGTGAAAACAGTTTTATGGTTCAAGAATAACTCATCAGATAGAATAGCAGTAATAGACAGACTGCATACATTCTGTTTATTGAGATAAGCAACATTTTTCCTGAAATCAGTTCCTAGTCTTCAATAAGTACAAGATCCTTAATCTGGTCAAAAGTGGTTACACTGCTAGCAGTGCTCCCAAAAAAATGGTTTTCTCCTTTGGAAACACAATCCAAGTGGTGCACAGGTTGGTCTGTTTCATCTTATAGTCTCAAGTGACTGTCAGACAAGACAGTACGGAGTTATAGTGGTGATGAATAAACATCAGAAGAGGGCCGTAGTGATGTAGCAATCCAAAGCGAACCTACAGCTCTCGACCTGTTAGTGACATTAACATGTAAAACTTTTCTCAGAAACCTCTCATGCAACCCCCAGTAACATGTTGCTGCCATCTCAGTTTCAATGCTGTACTGAGAATGCCACCCAGTGGTAGTCCTGTGGTCAGAGTCTAACCTTGGCTGAACAGGGTAGGAGAGACTTGGAAACACAAGGGCTAAAGTTCATAAGATGCTAGTTAGGTGTTTCTATTAAAGTGTTTAGTGTGTAGTGTGTATATGAAAGGAAGCCATGGCTCTGCTGAGTTTGAAAGAAATACAACAAGTACTACTGAAATAATCTGCCTTCTGAATGAGTTATATGTTTAGGCTCTGAATCAAACATGCTACAGTGGAAATAAAATAAACCAGCACATAGAAGAAGGAAAATGGTTTTATGGTGTTCTCCTATGTCTAGAGCAGCTGATTTAACTATTATTCAGCTGATGCTCATGATCTGAATCAGATGCTTGAAAATAAAAAGAACAAAGTGAATAATGCACTGAGGAGGACAGCTTCCCTCCTGAACCTCAGTGTACTTTTTTACTCTCCGAATTGTCCTTCTCTTCAGAGATAATTACATCACATGTATCAGGTGGGTGTGAGCAGGTTCTACTTCATATAAATATCAGAGCCTTATGCTCAGTCCCATAGTTCCTTCCTGTGAAGCTCAACTGTTACAATTGGAATTGCTGCATATCAGGAATTTGAATAATTTATTTGAGGACACTTTAATGCTGGATTCATGAATCTGATGGAGGTTAACCAAAGCGATCGCTGCCAACAATTTTTCTGTCCAGAGAGATCTGTGTCTCCTTTCTATGTGTTTCTGTGTATGTGTGTAGCAGCCGTTTTTCTTCTAACAGTATGTGGGAATTTGCTCATCATCATCTCTGTGTGTCACTTCAAGGAGCTCCACACATCAACTAACATGCTCATCCTCTCTCTGGCTATGTCAGACAGTCTGGTTGGACTATTTGTCATGCCATTCCACTTAAGTCGAATGATTGAATCTTGCTGGATTTTTGGAACAACTTTCTGTCTGTTTTATAATTTCATCTCATTTTTTGTCACAAGCATATCAATATATAATGTTGCTCTTATAGCTGTTGATCGGTATGTTGCCATCTCTAATCCTTTTCTCTATATTGAAAAAGTGTCTGTGAGTAAAATGTGCATTGTGATTTTGTCTATGTGGATTTTCTTAATGTCTTATAACTCCACACTGCTTTACTTTAATGGAACTTCGACTGGTCTCATAATGTGTCTAGAACAGTGCCTCTTTATCCTACATGAGATTTGCTCTCTGATTGATCTTGTACTTGTTTTTGTTGTTCCTTGTTCTGCTATAATCTTATTTTATGCTTTGGTTTTTGTCATTGCCAGGAAACATGCCACTGCTATTAGAGAGATTAATGTTCAGAGTAAAGGCTCGAAGAGCATGGCAGACTCAATGAAATCTGAGAGAAAAGCAGCAAAAGTTCTCAGCATTTTAGTGGCTATGTTTCTGGCCTGTTTATTTCCATACTTTGTTTGTGCTACAGTAAGTAATGCTATTGAATCACAGTCATTTCCTAATTTTGTGATCCTTTTATATCTTAATTCTACTATTAATCCAATGATTTATGCTTTGTTTTACCCATGGTTTAGAAAGTGTATTAAAATTATTTTTACTCTTCAAATATTCAAAACAGGTTCTGCATTGATCAATGTCCACCGATAAATTAAATGGCATTAAGTGTCTTTAGAAGAACTTGCAGAACCTCTTTTGAGTAGCTCAGGACTGTAATGCATGCTGTTGCCATTGACTTTAGTGAGTTTTTCAGTCTCACCATAGCTGCCCTGTATATAGGCTAATGTATAATTTTCTGATGGTTTACAAAGTTATGTTTTATCAGTGGACCTTCACAGTACAACAGCAGGTAAAATACATCAAACTGGAACTATACCCCCCCCCCCCCCCAATAAGATAAAAATATTGGATATTTTAATGATATATTGACCACCAAATTGGAAATTTCCCCAGTTTTCATTTCAGAAATCTGTTCACCTTAGTGTAGAGCTAATGATTAAAATCTTAAAAGGGCTACTATGGATTATTAATGTAAGGTAGTCATGTGCATATTACTTTTACACACACACACAAAAAAATAATAATTTCTAAAGTTAACAGAATTTTTAGTATACGTAACCATCTCAGTATTTAAATGTCCACCTCACAAATGAGGCACAAATTGTCAGCAGTTTTGTTTGACTTATTTTGATCATGACATGACCTATTTTTGGCAACTTAAGTGACTCATCCTATAATCCATGAACTCATGGTGATGATTCATCTCTGACCATGACAACATCTGCAAGGACCAGATTTTTCTAAAACTGGAACAGAATGGGCAAGACACAGAGCAGGAACAGGACCCAGACGAGACACAAGAACAGACAGGCCAGAAATGGGAGGCGAATACAGGACACGACAAGGAGCAGGCGAGACCGAAGACACAGAAACTGGGGGAAACAGATGCAGATAGAACAGCACAAGAACCAGGAACATCCGTGGGAACAGACAAGGAACCAGAGCAAGAGGAGTAGACAACAGAACAAGAAACAGGAACAGAACCCACAACAGAAACAGACCGAGGACAGCAGAAGGTCTGGGCGGGAGGACGAGGAGACACAACAAATGACAAACAACGAGGGACGAGTGGAGGCTGGAGGCACAAAAGGATGAGGAAATGCAACACAGACTAGGCCAGGGACAAAGGGACAGAAACAAAAAACGCACAGGCACTGGAACAGAATCATGGATGGGCACAGGGAACTAGAACTAGGAACTAGAACGGGCACAGAGACAGGCACAGAGACAGACAACAGTGGCAAAAACAAAACCAGGCACAGGAGAAGGCAAAAAGAACAGGAGCAAGCAAGCAACAAAGGAGGCACAGGAGGTCCACGGTGAACAGGAGACACAGGCTAGGTGGGACGGGCAGGAACCACGGGCTGGAGGCCCCAGGAGACAAAGGCCGGGGCGGGACAGGCAGGAATCCAGGGGTGGAGGCAGCAGGAGACACAGGCCAGGGCAGGGCAGGCAGGGAACATGAAGTCTGGAGGCAGGTCTGTGGACACAGGGGAGACCAGCAATGAATACAGGGTGTCCAGAAGTGTGGTAGAAGCATTTCAGTGGTGGATCCTTGAGGTCCAGGGGCACGGCTGTGGTATTTAGCAGTGGGTCCAGGAGGTTCAGGGTCCTTGTTAGTCTGCTCATTCTGTAACAGTGAGCAGTAAGGAGACGGATGCATATGTGGAGAAGAGCGAGATTTATTAGGGGCAAATCCAGACTCAGGGTACCTGTAACAGGCCTGGGTCAATTTACCAATATGGAGTTTGAGAAGACAAACTAAACAAAAGCATGCCAAGATGAATAGGGGATGCAGGCTATAACAAAGAAGCTGGGAAACGCAAACAACTAGAAATAACAAACAAGGTTTGAAACAGTTCACATTCTCCTATTCCATAGTTATTCCATAGTTACGTTCTGCCGGTGATAAATTATGGGAGAAATAAGACACTGGGTGTAATTTGGACTTATCGTATCAGTGTGAAAGTAAAGCTCCTGCCCTGATGTTAGAAGCATCAACATCCACAAAAAATGGAAAGGAAGCATCAGGATGTGAAAGTATGGGAGCCATGGTTAAAACTGCAGTTTCCTGAATGCTTGATCAGCTTCCTGATTCCAGAGTAGCCTGGTCAGTGCACCTTTCAGGAGGGCTGTGAGACGAGTCGCAATGCTGCTAAAATTCCATATGAAGCGTCAGTAAAAGTTTGCAAATCCCAGGAAGCC
This sequence comes from Electrophorus electricus, assembly GCF_041902795.1. Lineage (NCBI taxonomy): Eukaryota > Metazoa > Chordata > Actinopteri > Gymnotiformes > Gymnotidae > Electrophorus > Electrophorus electricus. Next base: position 2,328,645 of record NC_137498.1, read on the forward strand.
CTGGAATTTAACGGTAACAGGAATGGGCCACTGGACGATGACTTCACTCTTCTCATCATCCATAGTGATTCCACCGAGGCTGATCACGTATCCTAGAAAAGTAGTTTCTCTCCCTTTACATATAACCCATTATCCAGAAGAGTCTTCAATACCACTCGTACATGTTGCACGTGGATTTCAATGTCGGGGGAATAGATGAGGATGTCTTCAATATAAGCAATAACGAATTTTCCAGTGTATTCACTAAGGATATCATTGATGAAGGCCTGAAAGACAGATGGCATCACACTGAGACCGTATGGCATGACTTTGTACTCATAGTGACCTCTGGTGGTAATAAAGGTGGTTTTCCATTCATCACCTTTCTTTATCTTTATCAAATTATAAGCCCTACAGAGGTCTAATTTAGTGAAGATCTTAGCTTCCCATACTTGTTCTAGAGCAATGGGAATAAGAGGTAGCAGGTATGCATACTTCTTGGATATTTGAGATTTTGGTAATCAATACAGGGGCGAAGATGTCTGTGGATGGCTGAATAAAGCCTTGGATCAGTGTGTGTGATATATATATATATATACACACACACACACTTCCATGTTCCTCTCTTCTTGGGAGAGAGGATAAATACAAGCGTTAGGGAATACGGCTCCCTCCGGGAGCTCAATGGAACAGTCATAAGGATGATGGGGAGATAACTGGCTAGCTTTCCTCTTACTAAAGACCATAGAGAGATCTTGGTATTCAAGAGGGAGGGAAAAGGCTTGGTTGTCAGCAGGAATCTCTATAGTGGTGGAACATAACTGAACAACAGGTAATGTCAAACAATTCCTAAGACATTGAGATGACCACTGAGTGATTTCCTTTTGGGGCCATGATATGCTTGGGTTATGTTGTTCTAACCAAGGTAGACCTAAAATGTCTGGAAATGAGGCTTCCATGACAAGAAATGAGATGAATTCTGAATGGGGTGCACTTGTGGTGAGTTTTACAGGTGTAGTGCAGCATGATATGGAACCAGCTCCTACTGGTGATCCATCCAGAGCAGCCAAGCGAAGAATCTTGTGTATGGTTCTACTGGGATGTCCAATTCCTGTACAAGACGGGCATGTATGAAGTTTCCCTTGGCTCCTGAATCAACTAATTCTGTAAACATAGAGGATGGTGTATGAGGCCCAAGATAGACAGTTAACAAAAACGACTTAGTGATCATCCTTCTCGGGGGCAGGAGCAGTACCTCATTTTGTGATGTGGGTTGCATGCTTCTTCTGTGGCTTAGAGATGAGGCTTGATTGGGTCCAAGACGACAGTCCCAGAGAACATATCCTGAGGATTCGCAGTAAAGACAGTGACCCTCCTGGAATCGGCGCCTCCTCTCCTCTTCGGTTAAGCATGAGGAATTGCATTGCATAGGTTCCACTGTATGCTCTCGCCTAAGCTCTGGATATAACTGGATGAGGGACAGGTAAAGCGAGAATTATTAGCTCTACATGGTTTTCGTTCTTGAATAAAATTATCCAGACAGATAGAGCTATAAGCTTATTCAAATCTAACTTATCAGCTCGGCAAGCAAGTTCATGTAAGACCTTATTCCATCCACTACCTGCAGCGACAGTACGGAACTCTCGCACATAATCAGCCACAGAACAATTGCCTTGACGCAACTTGGTTAGCATCTCCCCGCAGGCTCTTCCTATATGAGGGTGATCAAACACTGCCTTGGATTGAGTGATAAAATCATAAGATGATTTCATACATTATCCCAGATGGCAGTTACCCAATCTACAGCTTTGTCAGATAGACGAGAGGTAATGAATGAAATCTTAGCTTGATTGGAACAGGGTGGAAGGCTATTGCAGTATAATGAACATTGTAACAGGAAACCACAACACTTGTCTGGGGAGCTATCATATTTTTCGAGTTTACTCACGGGGAAGGTCAGTTGAATACTGATCGCAGTGGTACTAGGTGCCGGCGTGGGAATGAACTGAGAAGGAGTAGTCATCATTTGCAGCCGGGAGGTGAGTTCTCTGAGACATTGTCCTAGTTCCGACATTGGTGTTTGTTGGTCCGCTTGTTTGGCGATTGTATTCATTGACCGTATGAAACCCTCAAGCACCTGTTGGTGTTGGTTGATTAGCTGACCCTGGTTGGTCAAAGCTTCCTCCAAGGAATCCAAATCTGCCATCTGTATGGAGGCAAAGTATTCTGTAACAGGCCAGGCAAAAATCAGACGCTTGCAGATAAAAGACAGGGCTTATATTGTAGTTCCACATAGTGGAAAAAGGTCTAAACAAAGTGGGCAAGGTTGGGAGTAGCTTGAACAGTGGGAAAACAGTCCATATCAAAACCGGAAAGACAATCAAAAAATCTAGGCAGAAGAATCCAAAAGGGGCAGGCAAAAATCAGAAACGAGAAACAGTAAATCCAAGGTACAATACACAGTAGTAGAATCAGAGAAATTAATGCTCTGTAGGCAATACTTTGCACATGATGAACTTTCAGATAAGTTTATATACATGTTTCTAAATGACACACAGGTGAATTCAATATTCGGGTGATGATGATCTGATATGACTTTCTTGACTGGTTGAGTCCTGGGTTGGGTGATGAACAGCCTGCTGGGTATTGTAGTGTGCTAAGGAATTGGGCGATATGACACCTATAGTTCAAGTTCAAGTTCAAGTTTGGTTTATTCATCACATACATAGTCATACACAGTATAACTCGCAGTGAAATGGTGGAGAGTGCTCTGTCCAAACTGAGGAAAAGAAAACAGGGGTGCATAGAGAAATATAGATATTCTATATATGTGAAATATATATATGCAAAGAGAAATATATATATATTCTATGTATGTACAAAATATATTAACAATGTATGTACAATATATGTATATTATGATTATATACACAATGTACAATGTATATGGTTGTGTATATATGTACACAATCTACAGAATGTACAGATCCATTTCGTATAATAACATATCTACAGTTGTTGTGTTACAAGGTAATTGAATATAAATATATATATACAGATATACAGTTATGTTACATGGTGGTGGTGGTCCCCACAGTTTATCAGTTTCCCTGATTCAGGGCCCGAATGGCCTGTGGGAAGAAGCTCCTCTTCAGTCTCTCTGTCTTGGTCTTCAGGGAGCGAAAGCCCCTCCCTGACCTCAACAGAGAGAAGAGTCTATTGTTGGGATGGGTGGGGTCCTTCACAATCCTCCTGGCCTTGGTCTGGCACCGCTTGTAGTAGATGGTCTGCAGGTCAGGAAGTTCCGTGTGAGTGATGCGCTCTGCTGAACACACTACCCTTTGGAGTGCTTGTCTGTCCTGCTTGGTGCTATGACCATTTATTTACCATTTAGTGAATCAAACCTAAAAATTATGTAGGAAGAAAATAATATTCACATTATCAGACAGCACCTTTCCATGGTGATGAAGTAGGCCTTGTTACAGTGGTGATAATCACAATTTTCAGAAAATCTGGAAAGGGTGGAGCACATCTTAAAACCTTTGGGTTAGCTCAATGTAAGTTAGCACGGTGTCTCCAAAAATGTGTCTACTTCAACTATGTTGATAGCAATAAAGCCTTTTAAACCCTTCAGACTTAGTGACCCACATGATTCACATGTTAGTAAACCCCAAACGACACTTTTAATTTAAAAAAATGCACATATATGAGTAAACACAGAAATTAGCCAACATAACAATCAGTAATAAATGGTCAATACAATTAATACAAACATGAACCAGTATGTATAACTATGTCCAGTTTAGCAAGTGGATGTTCACAAATGTCTGTTACAAATCGCCCAATCATTGGTGCGCATTTGTATACAGTTATGTTACATGGTGGTGGTGGTCCCCACAGTTTTCAGTTTCCCTGATTCAGGGCCCGAATGGCCTGTGGGAAGAAGCTCCTCTTCAGTCTCTCTGTCTTGATCTTAAGGGAGCGAAAGCGCCTCCCTGACCTCAACAGAGAGAAGAGTCTATTGTTGGGATGGATGTTCACAAATGTCTGTTACAAATCGCCCAATCATTGGTGCGCATTTGTAGAATGCCAGATGAAGTGTTCGAGACACACGGAGCTCGTTGGTCCAATTCTCATGAGTCCCTGACACATATAGACATGAGACCGCAGTATCCACAAGGAGCAGCTACCCGGGTCTCCTCTCAGTTTCTCACAAAACAAAAGTGCAATGATTTTTGTTAAGACTTGGTCCTCCTTGTCTATCCACACGAGCAGTAGCATGGAGAATTCAGTCCTCTTCACTGAGAAGCAGCCAGTTCAGTGGTATAGCCTGGAGCTGTAGTTCTTCAACCGAATATGGCTAACTCTCTTCACAGAACCGAAACAAACAGACAATGCCTACAGCAGAGAGAATATACTTTTACACTAACAAACACCGTTAGACTTGAAAGAAAAAAATGGAAAAACATTACAGTTTGGGCCTATATACAGCGTATATTAAGTCTCCAACAACCGAAACTTCAGGGGAAAATGTCCACTCTCCTGCTGTCTCTTGTTCTCTCTTGCTCTCGCACATTCCAGCCAAAAACTGTAACAAGTGGAGGCTAAGCAGGATTCAGGGACGAGGCACGTTAAACAAACATACGTTTATTCACACAGAAACAAGTACTATGTAGCAATAAAGCTAACGTAACATCAAACACTGACAACAGACAAAAGAAACATAAGGGTTTATATACATATGTAAACGACAAGCAATTACAAACAGGTATGACACATGGGGGCGGGCGTGGCCACACAGACGAACACACACACACACACAAACACTGGGAGACACTTGGGAGGAGGGGCCATTCCATGACAGAGCCCCTCCTCAAGGGCGCGATTCCTGGCGCGCCAGCCTATCGGGCTACGGCCCCGAAGCCGACACAAAATGGCAAAGCCGGAGGACCAAGCAACCCGACACGGGCCAGCGTGAGCAGGACAGAGGGGGAGAAGGACAGGGACCAGGATGACAACAGACACAGGAATGGACACAGTGACAGGCACAGGCACAGACTCAAAGGGGGACAGAGCAACTGGGACGGACACAGTGATGGAGACGGACACAGTGATGGGGACGGACACAGTGATGGAGACGGACACAGTGATGGAGACGGACACAGTGATTGGGACGGACACAGTGATGGAGACGGACACAGTGATGGGGACGGACATAGTGACAGGAACGGGTACAAAACTACATAAAGGACTGGTAAAGAGTCCCGGCAAGCCGGCAGGAACCCCAATCTGTCCCCCAGTCGTTGGCAGGGCTTGAGTCCTACCCGACTGTGGGAGCTCGCCCCTCGCCGATTTGGGGGGCAGTGACTTCCGTGCACCCATTTCAGGAGGCACACCAGTTACTTTGCCATTCTCTGGGGTGGGCACTGGTGTCGCCTCACCCTTTCCTCTATGAGGCTTAGGTACACGTACACGAGTTGCAGGGTTGTATACCCTGGTACAGGGAGTCTCCTCCTCCTGGGCGGAACCTTGGGCAGTGTCGTACGTGCAGGAGGCTCATCGATCCTGGAGATAACAGAATGAATGTCACTGTCCACGAGAGAATCCCCATGGAGGGCCTCCTCCACTTCCATCGGTGGATCCTCCCCATAATCGGACCCCAAGTCCAATCGCAGACTGACATCGCTGTACTCCCCTCTCTCTCCATACTCAGCATAGCTCTCAGAATAGTCCAAGTAGGGGTCATAGGACCCAGCAGATTCCACTTCCGAGTGCCAGTTATCATAGTCCAGCTGGTCTCTGTAGGACTCAGCAAAGGGCCATACATAGGGCCCCGCCAAAATCCTCCAGTGGGTTCTTCCCCCATTGTGGGCCCATGGAGCGAGGCCAGGATGAGTGAAGGTCTCTCCGGAGTCCGACTCAGAGGACTGGAACTCATTATACCAGTCCCGGTAGCCAGACGTGGTTCCGCATGACTCCCACGCTTCCACACCTGGGCCACACTCACCTGGACCACACTCACCTGGACCACACTCACCTGGACCACTCTCACCTGGACCACTCTCACCTGGACCACTCTCACCTGGACCATACTCACCTGGACCACGCTCACCTGGACCGCACTCACCTGGACCACTCTCACCTGGACCACTCTCCCCTATTGTGGGAGTCAGGAGGGTGTCCAAGAACATGGGGAGCTTCCCTGCAAGGGCTGTAGGAGGGCTTTTACTTCTCTTCTTTCCCTTCCTCTTTTTATCTTTCCCAGGCATCATTCATTGGTCGGTGTTTCTGTAAGGAGTGGAGGCTAAGCAGGATACGGGGACAAGGCACTTTGAACAAACACATGTTTATTCACACAGAAATAAGTACTACGTAACAATAAAGCTAATGTAACATCAAACACCAACAACAGACAACAGATCCATAAGGGTTCATATATATATGTAAATGACAGGCAATTACAAACAGGTGTGCCACACACAAACACGGGGAGACACTTGGGAGGAGGGGCCTTACCGTGACAAACCTTCCCAAACATCCCAGTCTAGTCCCTCCTTCTAATCACGGATAGGTCAGCAACAAGGTCGCTTAATCCTAGCAGCCATCTGGTTGCTCACCTTGGTGAGAGACAGGCCATGCCAGCAAGAAAACTGGCATGAAACTCGAAAAGAGTTCTGGGAAGTAGAGTATTTAACACTCAGTACAACAATAATAAACAAATACAGAATAAACAATTTGTCTACACACATATATATATATATATATATATATATATATATATATATATAAAAACAGCAAGATGTACTACTCAACTGGTCTGCCTAACCATAACCCTAACTAACCCTAACCTTAATCCTAACCTAACCCTACTCAACTGGTCTGCCTATATGAGCTGAATCACACATGTGAAAATGGCATTATGGTGTTCTCTTACATCTATTGCACGTGATTTAACTATTATTCAGCTGAGGGACATGATCTGAATCAGATGCTTGAAAAAAATTAAAAGTGAATAATGCACTGAGGAGGACAGCCTCGCTGCTCGACCACAATTTGGATATTACTCTGAATTGTCTTGTCTTTTGAGACAATTATATCACATGTACCAGGTGGGTGTGAGCAGATTCTACTTCATATAAATGTCAGAGCCTTATGCTCAGTCCCATAGTTCCTTGCTGTGAAGCTCAACTGTTACAATTGAAATTGCTGCATATCAGGAATCTGACTCATTTATTTGAGGACATTTTAATGTTGGATTCAAGAATCTGATGGAGGTTAACCAAAGCGATCGTTGCCTGCAGTTTTCCTGTCCACAGAGATCCGTGTCTCCTTTCTATGTGTTGCTTTATTTGTGTGTAGCAGCTGTAGTTCTGCTAACAGTATGTGGGAATCTACTCATCATCATCTCTGTGTGTCACTTCAAGCAGCTCCACACACCAACTAACATGCTCATCCTCTCTCTGGCTGTGTCTGACTTTCTGGTTGGACTATTTGTAATGCCGTTCCATTTAAGTCGGATGATTGAATCCTGCTGGATTTTTGGAATATCTGTCTGTCTGTTTTATTACTTGATCTGCTTTTATGCCACAAGCATATCAATATATAATGTTGCTTTTATTGCCATTGATCGCTATTTTGCCATCTCTAACCCTTTTCTCTACATAGAAAAAGTATCTGTAAGTAAAATGTGCATTGTGATTTTGTCTATGTGGATTTTCTTAATGTCCTATAACTCTGTACTGCTTTACTTTAATGGAAACTCCAGCGGTCTCATAATGTGTCCTGAGCAGTGCCTCATTGCCTTATATGAGATTTGCTCTCTGATTGATCTTGTATTTGTTTTTGTTGTGCCGTTTTCTGCTATAATCTTATTTTATGCTTTGGTTTTTGTCATTGCCAGGAAACACGCCACTGCTATTAGAGAGATTAATGTTCAGAGTAAAGGCTCGAAGAGCATTTCAGACTCAATGAAATCTGAGAGAAAAGCAGCCAAAGTTCTTGGCATTTTAGTGTCTGTGTTTCTGGCCTGTTTACTTCCATACTTTGTTTATGCTACAATGAGTAATGCTGTAGAATCACAGTCATTTCATAATTTTGTAATCCTTTTATATCTCAATTCTACTTTTAATCCATTGATTTATGCTTTGTTTTACCCATGGTTTAGAAGGTGTATTAAAATAATTTTTACTCTTCAGATATTGAGACCTGAATCCGCATTGATAAATGTGCATTAATGAATTAAATGGCATTAAGGGTCTTTAGAAGCACTTGCAGAACACCATTTTCAGCAGATCAGGAGTGACTTTCCCAAAAGTGTCATCATACTTAAGTTTTAATATTATTCATTAAAACATGAGCACTTATGAATGCCTTTTATACATAATGCATAAACTGTATAGATAACTGTATATTTATACATAAATTGTAATTTAGCAAGCCAGCCAACCCAGTTGTTAATCATTAAACTAAGGAGGAATCCATGGGACTATCATGTGATATGTGATGGTGCAGAAAGTTTAAGATTCAGCTGAAAATAACAAGTTCATCAAGATCAAAATGTTTAAAAAGTCTAATCACTCCTTGTATTCAATAAGTGTAGTCAATAATATAATATCATAACATAGGTTTATCCTCTATGAACAGTTTTAGGAATGTTTGCGCTGCAGGTACTGATAGTGTTCTAACAAGGTCAAGCTTAAGTTTATTTATTTAGTTGTAGAAATGTGTGGGTCCAAATCCCTAATCAGCAAGCCAAGGGCAACAGAGGCAAAAAGAAAACTCGAGAGGCAGGGATAAGGAAGAAACCTTGTGAGGACCAAGATTTAAGAGGGAACCCATCCTCCATTTGGTGGCCCAGTTAGTAACCAGTCCATTCTTTATTACATTATATTTAGTCTGAGCAGCCAATTCAGTGTACATGTGGAGCCTCCGTTACTCTAGTGGGTCTAGGGTGGGTGAGCTGTTTACTCCAGTGGGTGTAGGGTGGGTAGGCTGTTTCTGAGATGGTGGCATGGATGTGTCAGCTGGCAGAATATTTTCGACGTTTTGTTACCGATGCGCATGATTAGTCCACTGTTGGCATTATCTATTGCAGTAGCATGCAAATATAACACAAAGATAGAGGTTAGATACATTTCACACATAAGTCAAGCTTATGTCTAGTAAACGTACTACAGACCAGGTTAGCTTCACAGCATATGTTGCTATAGAAACTAACCTACACTAACTCTGACTTTGGTTTTTAGAACAGAAAGCCAAAAGTTTACACAAATGCAGAGATAACAAATCTGATTAGTTACTAATCCCACTTTCTGGAATATGTCCCAAATCCCAAAATGTGAGTACATATTTACAGGTAAAGTTTAGGCACAAAACTGGAGGTATATGAGTAGTGTACCATTCTCGGCAGAGCGGTGACACTGACATAGTAGTGGCATGTTAGTAACTTGTGTGCTGGTACCAGGCACAGCGGTGTTTCTGGAGGTTTACATGTCAGTGTTATCTTTGGGCCAAGTGGTCTGCTATCAAACAATATCCTACCTACTGGGGTCCTACGGTAAGACAGCGACTGTTGGATGAAAAGGACAATGCTAGCTAGCAAAGCTTATGGAGAGCAACAGATGGCCTCATAGGCTCTAACTAGACAGCTACAAGGTCTTTCAAATAAATGTATTTTCTAACAAAGCAGCATGTGACAGCATTTATATATAATGCATGACAATTAGGTCTGATAGGTCTGGGTCAGTATTGTCCTCACTGGTGAGCCGGTAGGTCTGGGTCAGTATTGTCCTCACTGGTAGCTGGTAGGTCTGGGTCAGTATTGTCCTCACTGGTGAGCTGGTAGGTCTGGGTCAGTATTGTCTTCACTGGTGAGCTGGTAGGTCTGGGTCAGTATTGTCCTCATTGGTGAGCTGGTAGGTCTGGGTCAGTATTGTCCTCACTGGTGAGCTAGTAGGTCTGGGTCAGTATTGTCTTCACTGGTGAGCTGGTAGGGCTGGGTCAGTATTGTCCTCACTGGTGAGCTGGTAGGTCTGGGTCAGTATTGCCCTCACTGGTGAGCTGGTAGGTCTGGGTCAGTATTGCCCTCCCTGGTGAGCTGGTAGGTCTGGTTTAGTATTGCCCTCACTGGTGAGTTGGTAGGTCTGGGTCCATATTGTATTCACTGGTGAGCTGGTAGGTCTGGGTCAGTATTGTCCTCACTGATGAGCTGGTAGGTCTGGGTCAGGATTACCTTGACTGGTGAACTGGTAGGTCTGGGTCAGTATTGTCCTCACTGATGAGCTGGTAGGTCTGGGTCAGGATTACCTTGACTGGTGAACTGGTAGGTCTGGGTCAGTATTGTCCTCCCTGGTGAGCTGGTAGGTCTGGTTTAGTATTGCCCTCACTGGTGTTCTTCCAGGTCTGTGTTAGTATTTCCCTCACTGGTGAGCTGGTAGGTCTGGGTCAGTATTGCCCTCACTGGTGTTCTTCCAGGTCTGGGTCAGTAGTGATTAACATGTGTTACCTACTTTTGCAGAATCTTTTGCACTTTCTTTCCTCCATTCACCTCTGTGAAAACATTATAATCAAAACAAGATTAGAAGTTTTCTTCATCGGCACCAAATAATATTACCAAACCTGTTTCTGACTGATGGTCACTGATGAGGTTTATTCATTTGAAGCTATGTATGATTTATTTCATTGGGCATGTAATACCAGAAAGGTCCAGGTGAGGGTGCTGTTGTCATGAGCGATGGGTCATCAGTGAGCTGTGTGATCATCTCTTAGTAAAAAGTGCTTTTCATTAGAGATTTTGTGACATTCAGAAACCATATCATAAAAACATTCAGAAGCAGCATTTAGCAGCAGATTACATATGTGATTTTGGGTCCTATGAATCAAATCTTTTTAAACTTTATTATCATAAACTGTAAATCTACAAAGTAGGTGGGCAAAATAAATGAAACATCACAAAAAAATATTTTGAAGTCACAAAATCTTAAATGCAGAGGCAGTTATTTAGGTGGGTCACTGTAGAGAGCTAGCAGTATTTATGAGTTTTAAAACAAGTTTAACCAGCAGTCTATTCATATATGTGTTTACACAGCAACACAAGGCATAACAGTTATTTCAGGTCTGCTTAGTTGCAACTGGTACCAGTTTACAGAGAAAACCCTATTTATCCCTTATACTCCAAGATAATAAAGCTATAAATAAATTCGTAAACAGTCTCAAGAGATGTTCTCATGACACCAGAAGAGGTCAAACATATACCATGTCCTCCACCCTCCAGATGCAAACATCACCAACATTGGGAGGATGTGGGAAGGCCAGCGTTACACTGCTGACTGCAGATGGGGCTCTCTACACAGTCAGGACAGGGACAATTCATAAACACCGTTCACGGTGCAGCCGTGCTGGAACTGCATACTGCATTAGAAGTAGCTACATTTGACAAATGCACCTCCAGTAACCATAAAGTTAGTTAATAATTAGCATCAAAAGGTTAACTAGCATCACGGTTATGTCACAGGCACAAAGAAAGCCACTGGTGTTTTCAGGTGTCAAAGTAGTATGAAATCACATACCTGAACGTTGGTAGCATGTGGGAACTTTGGGTTTCTGAAGGAAGGCCCTGGTGTTAAAGGGAGATAGTGAGGGCTTGAAACAAGCTTCCAAAGATGATCAGCATTATTTTTAAACATGTCACAAATTCGTTTTGGTTTACGCCATATAAATGTAATCTATTACATTTACTTTGGTGTTAGCGTTGTCTGTAAGAGTACATGTGGAAGGGCCAGTAATGATGTTTAGGAAGTTACTAGTAGTAGTGTTTCATTACTCTTAACAAGCCCTGACTAACTTCCCCACAGCATTTAAAGACACTGAATCTGTCATACAAGGAGGCCCTTGTAGTAAAACAAAAGGAAGGGTATTCTCATTATTTTGAATTTGTTTCTCACAAAGACAAAATCATTACTTTGAAGCAACTTCCTACTGCTGCAAAGAGTTTTATTGCACTATATATATTTCTCTTCCATACGTAGAGGCAGGCCTTCACCGTGCTCAGGAGCAAAGACATGTTCTGTGGCAGTTTATTTACAGGACGATCCTTACCTTAAATGTCCTGGGACGGCACCCTTCAGACCTGTGTCCCTAACATCATTCTGCAGCATGCAGTGTTTGGATCAGCAGGGGTTTACCAGGCCCTGTGCTGAGCTGCTTTCTTGCTCTGGATGCCATTTTCCACAATCTCAGCCCACCACACCTGCTCTGTCACTCCCTCAGCTGCTAAAGAGCAGAAGTAAAGGGCAAATCGACAGTGGTAACACAGACCGATAGGCAGAGGCCAGTGGAACCAGTCATGTATCCATCCAATGGTATTCTGATAGGTGGCCATCCAAGATAGAGGAGCCCATCACAGTGGTGGAACAGTGTTTTAGCCTGCAGCTGCTCTCAAGCAAAACCATCTACTCTTTAAATGTTTAGAAATGATTGCAGAGAGCACCTTGGAGTGAAGATGGATTTCCTCAGCAGCACATGAAAACCCAGGAAGTGCTGGCCCAATAGCCCAGAAGTGCTGGCCCAAGAGCCGGGACACAGGAAGGTGCATTAAGCACTACAAGCATAAGGGGCCGGCCACCATGTGTCTCCAGGGGGAGTGTCACAGTCTTTTTTTTTTACCACGAAGGAGGTGAAGGTGCTGATCGTGACCCTCCACAACCTCTTTCACCAGCAGGAAGGAGGCGACGTCGGCCTCTGAGGAAGCATAAAGGTAAACATAAACACACAACACAGTCCCTTAAAAAAAAAAAAACCGCATGATACCTCAAAATGGATCTCTTCAATGTTGTATTAACCCTGCTTCTTTTACTTTTCCTTTACTGTGATGACGAGCGAGGCTATGCTAAGCAAGTAATGCACTGAGGAGGACAGCTTCCCTACTCGAACCACAATGGTTTTTACTCTCTGAATTGTCCTTTGTCTTTTGAGACAATTACATCACATGTATCAGGTGGGTGTGAGCAGGTTCTACTTCATATAAAGGTCAGAGCCTTATGCTCAGTCCCATAGTTCCTTCCTGTGAAGCTCAACTGTTACAATTGAAATTGCTGCATATCAGGAATCTGGCTCATTTATTTGAGGACATTTTAATGTTGGATTCAAGAATCTGATGGAGGTTAACCAAAGCGATCGCTGCCTGCAGTTTTCCTGTCCACAGAGATCTGTGTCTCCTTTCTATGTGTTGCTTTATTTGTGTGTAGCAGCTGTAGTTCTGCTAACAGTATGCGGGAATCTACTCATCATCATCTCTGTGTGTCACTTCAAGCAGCTCCACACACCAACTAACATGCTCATCCTCTCTCTGGCTGTGTCCGACTTTCTGGTTGGACTGTTTGTAATGCCGTTCCATTTAAGTCGGATGATTGAATCCTGCTGGATTTTTGGAATATCTGTCTGTCTGTTTTATTATTTGATCTCCTTTTTTGTCACAAGCATATCAATATATAATGTTGCTCTTATAGCTGTTGATCGCTATTTTGCCATCTCTAACCCTTTTCTCTACATAGAAAAAGTATCTGTAAGTAAAATGTGCATTGTGATTTTGTCTATGTGGATTTTCTTAATGTCTTATAACTCTACACTGCTTTACTTTAATGGAACTTCGACTGGTCTCATAATGTGTCCTGAGCAGTGCCTCTTTGTCTTACATGAGGTTTGCTCTCTGATTGATCTTGTACTTGTTTTTGTTGTTCCCTGTTCTGCTATAATCTTATTTTATGCTTTGGTTTTTGTCATTGCCAGGAAACACGCCACTGCTATTAGAGAGATTAATGTTCAGAGTAAAGGCTCGAAGAGCATGGCAGACTCAATGAAAACTGAGAGAAAAGCAGCAAAAGTTCTCAGCATTTTAGTGGCTGTGTTTCTGGCCTGTTTATTTCCATACTTTGTTTGTGCTACAGTAAGTAATGCTATTGAATCACAGTCATTTCCTAATTTTGTGATCCTTTTATATCTTAATTCTACTATTAATCCAATGATTTATGCTTTGTTTTACCCATGGTTTAGAAAGTGTATTAAAATTATTTTTACTCTTCAAATATTCAAAACAGGTTCTGCATTGATCAATGTCCACCAATAAATTAAATGGCATTAAGTGTCTTTAGAAGAACTTGCAGAACCTCTTTTGAGTAGCTCAGGACTGTAATGCATGCTGTTGCCATTGACTTTAGTGAGTTTTCCAGTCTCACCATAGCTGCCCTGTATATAGGCTAATGTATAATTTTCTGATGGTTTACAAAGTTACTTAGCGTTTTATCAGTGGACCTTCACAGTACAACAGCAGGTAAAATACATCAAACTGGAACTATACCCCCCCCCCCCAATAAGATAAAAATATTGGATATTTTAATGATATATTGACCACCAAATTGGAAATTTCCCCAGTTTTCATTTCAGAAATCTGTTCACCTTAGTGTAGAGCTAATGATTAAAATCTTAAAAGGGCTACTATGGATTATTAATGTAAAGTAGTCATGTGCATATTACTTTTACACACACACAAAAAAAAAATAATAATAATAATAATTTCTAAAGTTAACAGAATTTTTAGTATACGTAACCATCTCAGTATTTAAATGTCCACCTCACAAATGAGGCACAAATGTCAGCAGTTTTGTTTGACTTATTTTGATCATGACATGACCTTTTTTTGGCAACTTAAGTGAGTCATCCTATAATCCATGAACTCATGGTGATGATTCATCTCTGACCATGACAACATCTCCAAGGACCAGATTTTTCTAAAACTGGAACAGAATGGGCAAGACACAGAGCAGGAACAGGACCCAGACGAGACACAAGAACAGACAGGCCAGAAATGGGAGGTGAATACAGGACACGACAAGGAGCAGGCGAGACCGAAGACACAGAAACTGGGGGAAACAGATGCAGATAGAACAGCACAAGAACCAGGAACATCCGTGGGAACAGACAAGGAACCAGAGCAAGAGGAGTAGACAACAGAACAAGAAACAGGAACAGAACCCACAACAGAAACAGACCGAGGACAGCAAAAGGTCTGGGCGGGAGGACGAGGAGACACAACAAATGACAAACAATGAGGGACGAGTGGAGGCTGGAGGCACAAAAGGATGAGGAAATGCAACACAGACCAGGCCAGGGACAGAAACAAAAAACACACAGGCACTGGAACAGAATCATGGATGGGCACAGGGAACTAGAACTAGGAACTAGAACGGGCACAGAGACAGGCACAGAGACAGACAACAGGGGCAAAAACAAAACCAGGCACAGGAGAAGGCAAAAAGAACAGAAGCAAGCAAGCAACAAAGGAGGCACAGGAGGTCCACGGTGAACAGGAGACACAGGCTAGGTGGGACGGGCAGGAACCACGGGCTGGAGGCCCCAGGAGACAAAGGCCGGGGCAGGACAGGCGGGAATCCAGGGGTGGAGGCAGCAGGAGACACAGGCCAGGGCAGGGCAGGCAGGGAACATGAAGTCTGGAGGCAGGTCTGTGGACACAGGGGAGACCAGCAATGAATACAGGGTGTCCAGAAGTGTGGTAGAAGCATTTCAGTGGTGGATCCTTGAGGTCCAGGGGCACGGCTGTGGTATTTAGCAGGAGGTTCAGGGTCCTTGTTAGTCTGCTCATTCTGTAACAGTGAGCAGTAAGGAGACGGATGCATATGTGGAGAAGAGCGAGATTTATTAGGGGCAAATCCAGACTCAGGGTACCTGTAACAGGCCTGGGTCAATTTACCAATATGGAGTTTGAGAAGACAAACTAAACAAAAGCATGCCAAGATGAATAGGGGATGCAGGCTATAACAAAGAAGCTGGGAAATGCAAACAACTAGAAATAACAAACAAGGTTTGAAACAGTTCACATTCTCCTATTCCATAGTTATTCCATAGTTACGTTCTGCCGGTGATAAATTATGGGAGAAATAAGACACTGGGTGTAATTTGGACTTATCGTATCAGTGTGAAAGTAAAGCTCCTGCCCTGATGTTAGAAGCATCAACTTCCACAAAAAATGGAAAGGAAGCATCAGGATGTGAAAGTATGGGAGCCATGGTTAAAACTGCAGTTTCCTGAATGCTTGATCAGCTTCCTGATTCCAGAGTAGCCTGGTCAGTGCACCTTTCAGGAGGGCTGTGAGACGAGTCGCAATGCTGCTAAAATTCCATATGAAGCGTCAGTAAAAGTTTGCAAATCCCAGGAAGCCCTGGAATTTAACGGTAACAGGAATGGGCCACTGGACGATGACTTCACTCTTCTCATCATCCATAGTGATTCCACCGAGGCTGATCACGTATCCTAGAAAAGTAGTTTCTCTCCCTTTACATATAACCCATTATCCAGAAGAGTCTTCAATACCACTCGTACATGTTGCACGTGGATTTCAATGTCGGGGGAATAGATGAGGATGTCTTCAATATAAGCAATAACGAATTTTCCAGTGTATTCACTAAGGATATCATTGATGAAGGCCTGAAAGACAGATGGCATCACACTGAGACCGTATGGCATGACTTTGTACTCATAGTGACCTCTGGTGGTAATAAAGGTGGTTTTCCATTCATCACCTTTCTTTATCTTTATCAAATTATAAGCCCTACAGAGGTCTAATTTAGTGAAGATCTTAGCTTCCCATACTTGTTCTAGAGCAATGGGAATAAGAGGTAGCAGGTATGCATACTTCTTGGATATTTGAGATTTTGGTAATCAATACAGGGGCGAAGATGTCTGTGGATGGCTGAATAAAGCCTTGGATCAGTGTGTGTGATATATATATATATATATACACACACACACACTTCCATGTTCCTCTCTTCTTGGGAGAGAGGATAAATACAAGCGTTAGGGAATACGGCTCCCTCCGGGAGCTCAATGGAACAGTCATAAGGATGATGGGGAGATAACTGGCTAGCTTTCCTCTTACTAAAGACCATAGAGAGATCTTGGTATTCAAGAGGGAGGGAAAAGGCTTGGTTGTCAGCAGGAATCTCTATAGTGGTGGAACATAACTGAACAACAGGTAATGTCAAACAATTCCTAAGACATTGAGATGACCACTGAGTGATTTCCTTTTGGGGCCATGATATGCTTGGGTTATGTTGTTCTAACCAAGGTAGACCTAAAATGTCTGGAAATGAGGCTTCCATGACAAGAAATGAGATGAATTCTGAATGGGGTGCACTTGTGGTGAGTTTTACAGGTGTAGTGCAGCATGATATGGAACCAGCTCCTACTGGTGATCCATCCAGAGCAGCCAAGCGAAGAATCTTGTGTATGGTTCTACTGGGATGTCCAATTCCTGTACAAGACGGGCATGTATGAAGTTTCCCTTGGCTCCTGAATCAACTAATTCTGTAAACATAGAGGATGGTGTATGAGGCCCAAGATAGACAGTTAACAAAAACGACTTAGTGATCATCCTTCTCGGGGGCAGGAGCAGTACCTCATTTTGTGATGTGGGTTGCATGCTTCTTCTGTGGCTTAGAGATGAGGCTTGATTGGGTCCAAGACGACAGTCCCAGAGAACATATCCTGAGGATTCGCAGTAAAGACAGTGACCCTCCTGGAATCGGCGCCTCCTCTCCTCTTCGGTTAAGCATGAGGAATTGCATTGCATAGGTTCCACTGTATGCTCTCGCCTAAGCTCTGGATATAACTGGATGAGGGACAGGTAAAGCGAGAATTATTAGCTCTACATGGTTTTCGTTCTTGAATAAAATTATCCAGACAGATAGAGCTATAAGCTTATTCAAATCTAACTTATCAGCTCGGCAAGCAAGTTCATGTAAGACCTTATTCCATCCACTACCTGCAGCGACAGTACGGAACTCTCGCACATAATCAGCCACAGAACAATTGCCTTGACGCAACTTGGTTAGCATCTCCCCGCAGGCTCTTCCTATATGAGGGTGATCAAACACTGCCTTGGATTGAGTGATAAAATCATAAGATGATTTCATACATTATCCCAGATGGCAGTTACCCAATCTACAGCTTTGTCAGATAGACGAGAGGTAATGAATGAAATCTTAGCTTGATTGGAACAGGGTGGAAGGCTATTGCAGTATAATGAACATTGTAACAGGAAACCACAACACTTGTCTGGGGAGCTATCATATTTTTCGAGTTTACTCACGGGGAAGGTCAGTTGAATACTGATCGCAGTGGTACTAGGTGCCGGCGTGGGAATGAACTGAGAAGGAGTAGTCATCATTTGCAGCCGGGAGGTGAGTTCTCTGAGACATTGTCCTAGTTCCGACATTGGTGTTTGTTGGTCCGCTTGTTTGGCGATTGTATTCATTGACCGTATGAAACCCTCAAGCACCTGTTGGTGTTGGTTGATTAGCTGACCCTGGTTGGTCAAAGCTTCCTCCAAGGAATCCAAATCTGCCATCTGTATGGAGGCAAAGTATTCTGTAACAGGCCAGGCAAAAATCAGACGCTTGCAGATAAAAGACAGGGCTTATATTGTAGTTCCACATAGTGGAAAAAGGTCTAAACAAAGTGGGCAAGGTTGGGAGTAGCTTGAACAGTGGGAAAACAGTCCATATCAAAACCGGAAAGACAATCAAAAAATCTAGGCAGAAGAATCCAAAAGGGGCAGGCAAAAATCAGAAACGAGAAACAGTAAATCCAAGGTACAATACACAGTAGTAGAATCAGAGAAATTAATGCTCTGTAGGCAATACTTTGCACATGATGAACTTTCAGATAAGTTTATATACATGTTTCTAAATGACACACAGGTGAATTCAATATTCGGGTGATGATGATCTGATATGACTTTCTTGACTGGTTGAGTCCTGGGTTGGGTGATGAACAGCCTGCTGGGTATTGTAGTGTGCTAAGGAAT